>NC_081847.1:56013273-56348881 GCF_963259705.1 Myotis daubentonii | reverse complement strand
AGAAAATTATGTAGGTTTCGGGTGTACAATTTTATAATACATCATGCTATTCCTCTTTGTGTTGGCTCTTTCTTAAAAAATTTTCCTATAGAGATCATGTCTCTTATGTTGTATTCTCTACGTTATTAAATACTAGAGGCCCAGTGCACGAAATTCGTGCACTCGGTGTGTGTGGGGGGGATCCCTCAGCCCGCCTGCACCCTCTCGCAGTCTGGGAGCCCTCGGAAGCGGACCTAAGCTGGCAGTTGGACATCCTTAGCGCTGCTGTGGAGGTGGGAGAGACTCCCGCCACCATCGCTGTGCTTGCTAGCCATGAGCCCAGCTTCTGGCTGAGCGGTGCTCCCCCTGTGGGAGTGCACTGACTACCAGGGGGCAGCTCCAGGGTTGAGTGTCTGCCCCCTGGTGGTCAGTGTGCGTCATAGCGATTGGTCGTTCTGCCATTCAGTTGATTTGCATATTAATTAGCCTTTTATTATATAGCAGTGGCTCTCAACCTTCTGGCCCTTTAAATATAGTTCCTCATGTTGTGACCCAACTATAAAATTATTTTTGTTGCTACTTTATAACTGTAGTGTTGCTACTGTTACGAATTGTAATGTAAATATCTGATATGCAGGATGGTCTTAGGCAACCCCTGTGAAAGGGTCATTCGACCACCAAAGGGGTCGCGACCAACAGGTTGAGAACCGCTGTTATATAGGATAATACTTTATGAATAATAAATTTAAGAAACTTTTCTAAGCCAGTCGGATCTTCCAGTACTCCTGTATGTTAGAGAAACTTGTCTATAAGAAAAGTTCTCACTAGTGAAATTGCTGTGATTAATGTTATGTGTATTTAAAATTTTAATAGACTCTTGTAAAGAAAGGCAGTTTACTTGCTAACAGAATATATCTCATACAAACTCTAATAATCTAGCACCCTGCACAGTGCCTGATAGGCACTCAGTAAGTATCATTGAAGAATTGAAAAGTTAAACAAATGAATGAACCACTTCCTGATGGAGTTTTTTTAAAAATGATCATTTCACACTTGCTTTCTTTTCTAAAAATAAACTGTGTTGGTGATTTTAATTATTTATGATAACAACTAAATTTCTTATTGAAATTATAGTCATACAAAAGGTACATCTCATTAGTTTTTCATCCAAATGATGCTATCCTATCTAATAAAAGAGAAAAATGGTAATTGGTGTATGACGATACCCTTTTCATTGGCTAATCAGGGCTATATGCAAATTAACTGCCAACTAAGATTGCCAACAAGATGGCGGTTAATTTGCATATGTAGGCACAATGCAGGGAGGCAAAAGGGAAAGCAGGAAGAAGCCCCCTGCCACTGACAGTGATTGGAAACCCAGGGGGGAGCTAAGAGCTGGGGGGCAGGGCAAAGGCGGCCCTGGGGCCGCCTTTGCCCTGCCCCCCAGCCATGATCGGAGAATCAGGCGCCTTTGCCGTCCTGGCCAGTGATAGCAGGAAGTAGGGGTGGAGCCAGCGATGGGAGCTGGACACGGTCGAAGCTGGCAGTCCCGGGAGCTAGGGGTCCCTTGCCTGGGCCTAAAGGGAAGCCCACGATCGTGGGGCCGCTGCAGCTGTGGGTCCCCGCTGCCCGGGCCGGACGCCTAGGCCAGAGGTGTTAGGCCTGGGCAGGGGCGGAGCCTGCAACCACGGGGAGCTGGGGGTCCCCTGCCCAGGCCTGACACCTCTGCCGGAGGCCTCAGGCCTGGTCAAGGGGCCGATCCGGTGATTGGTGATCGGAGGGTGATGAGGGTAAACTCCTCTGGCCGAGGCATCAGGCCTGGGCGGGGGGCTGAGCCAGGGATTGGGGGGATATGGTGGTCCCCTTGCCCAGGCCTGAAGCCTGGGTCAGAGGCGTCAGGCTTGGGCGGGGGGTGGAGCAAGCGATCAGAGGGAGATGGGGGTCCTCTGCCCAGGCATGATTCCTGGGCCAGAGGCCTCAGGCCTGGGCAGGGGCCAGAGCCAGTGATCGGGGGGAGATGGGGGTCCCCTGTCCAAGCCTGACACCTCTGGCGGAGGCGTCAGGCCTGGGCAAGGGGCCGATCAGGCGATCGGAGGGTGATGGGGGTCTACGCCTCTGGCCGAGGCATCAGGCCTGGGCTGGGGGCAGAACCAGTGATGTGGGGAAATGAGGGTCCCCTGCCCAGGCCTGACGCCTCTGTCAGAGGCGTCAGGCCTGGTCAAGGGGCCGATCCTGCGATTGGAGGGTGATGGGGGTCAACGCCTGAGGGCTCCCAGTATGTGAGAGGGGGCAGGCTGGGCTGAGGGACACTCCCCCCCCCCCACACACACACACCCAGTGCACGAATTTCATGCACCGGGCCCCTAGTACAACTATAATTGCCCTTTATACCTCTTTCTTGTTATTGAACATTTCAGGAGTTGTCCCTTGATCTTTGTGCTCTCTGTACTCTCTTGCCTCTCTTAAAATTTGTGTAGTGATGAAAAGACATCTCTTTGTAATCCATGCGTAAAGTAGTGTTATAGGGAAATTAATATAATGAGTTATGTACATTTCTTTAAGTCTAACCTTAAGGGGCATAAAATTCTATTATAGGATGACAGAATGAATCTAAAACATATAGATACAAGCACTGTAATTACTGCAGTAATAACTTTAAGACTGAGCTCTAAGATGAAACTGCTTTGTGTGTGTGTGTGTGTGTGTGTGTGCATGCGCTGGTGTGCGGATGCATTTCATGAGTTTCTGAAGACTGTAGTTGTTCATATACATGTATTTCTATGTCTTGTATCTTTACATGTATAGCTGCATTGTCTTCCTGTAATAGAATTTTTGCTCCCTAAGGATACAATTAAAGAAATGTCGGAACAGCAGCTGCAGTGACTTATTTTCCAAGTGCCCTTGTCAGTTGTGGACTTTATAGACGCTTCATTTCTTCCTGACTGTAGTTAGGATAACTAACATGGACTCTAGTTAGGATTTTCTTTTTATTCTTATACCTTTCTCGGCTGGTTCTACATAAGCAAAACAAGTTCTGAGTGAAACTGTGTTTATGCGAAATTTTAACTTGTGTTTTTTATTTCTGTGTTAGAAGATTTGGATTCACTGTTTTCCAATGTGTGAGAACTTGTTCAATTTGTATTTCAAATAGTACTACAAATAGGTGAAGATGCAGAGATGTATATAAAATAGAAAAATATAGTATACAGTGTTTCATATACAGATGCTTAATTTTTTAACAACTAAAGCTATTTTTATATATACTAATGATGCTCTAGATGTTTTTAAAACCATTTTAACTATTGAATTTGTAATATAAATATTCTGATACTCTTGATTTGAAATATTTTCTTTTATTAGTGGTCAAGTGGGTTCTCGAAGTCCTTCTATGATTAGTAATGATTCTGAAACCTTAGAAGAGTGTATGGTGTGCTCAGATATGAAGAGAGATACTCTTTTTGGCCCATGTGGACATATTGCTACCTGTTCTTTATGTTCTCCACGAGTCAAGAAATGCCTCATCTGTAAAGAACAAGTTCAATCTAGGACAAAGGTAATATATTTTTAATACGATATTTTATAATTTTATGGAGATCTTTGAAACTACAATTAATGATAAATAAAGTTATAAGATGCCTTGTGTCTATTTAATTTTGTTCTTCTGTTCTAAATATAGGAATGTATAATTTATATATTTATTGAGACCACTTAGGAGATTCCTTCTTTATATGTAAATTATAGTCATTAAAAATAATCTATTTTGCTTTCAGAGCACCTATAACCTAAAGATATATTTATTCCATTTTGTTTTGTAGTTACTTATAAATTGCCCCCTTTCTGAGTACATGAACTGTTTTTTATTTATCTTTGTAAAGACTATAAGTTTTTTTTGTAGAATGTCACATATTCTGGATTTGTTTGATTTATTGATCATGGCATTAGTTTGTTTTTCTATAGCCTCTATATTTCCTGTAAACTGGAAGGTAGGTCTAATGGCTTGATTAGGATCTGCTTAAACATTTTTTGCAAGAAAATGTCACAGATGATGCTACTCGTTTTGTATCATTTCCTACAAGGAGGCAAATAAAGTTTGATCATCCTGCAATTAGTGATGGCCAAATTCTGTATCCACTCTGAACTTTTCATCTTGTCAGACTCCTTTTTCTTTTTAAGAGATATTCTTTTCTAGGTTACTGGTTTCATTCTTTTCCCAGGTAAACTCAGTGCTTTATCATCACTGTGCTGGCTTACTCATTTTGGTTTACTGAAATAATGGATTTTCATTTTTAGTTTGTGTGTGTGTGTGTGTGTGTGTGTGTGTGTAAGGTGAGATTTAAGTTTCTTACAAATGATTCCTCAACGTGAGGAGCTTAAACCAAACATGTTGGTTTTCTTTGGTTTCATTTATGAAGTTTTTTCCATTCTGATTTTTTATTTTCATTTTTCTCTTGATGCTTTCTAATCTACTCATTATTAATTAGAAAGGACCTGGCACTAATTATCCTAATGAATTAGCAGGCAGTAACTTAAAAGGTGTTACCAGTGCTTCTCACATTTTCATATGGAACCTTCTAAGACTGGATTTTGTTGTTGTTGTTGATATGATCCAAATGACTATATCTTTGGTAAGATTTTGGCATAGGAAAAAGTATGAGGAAGTTATTTTTGGATAGGCGATACTTGAGTGTGTGTGTAGCTGCTTTACCTATTAGTAAAGGTGAGGAGGATGAACTAATAACACTGATTGTATGCTGGGCACTGTATTGGCATTTTATATGCATTATTTGTCAACTTTGGTTAATAAATAAATGTGGATTATTCTACTTGGCACTAATAACTTACCTTAGTTAGCTGCTTACAAAGTAACAGTTTGGGAAAGAATCTGAAAGAATAAACACCCAAGCCATTCTTTTGTTTTTAGATTGGTCTGTGTCTTCTGCTTTTGTGCTTGAGACTTTATGTTATATTAAGCCTATTCCAACAAACCTTTATTGACTTGTTTTGTAGTCAAGATATAGATGTATATGATAATTTCCTGCTAAAAATTTATAATCTCTTGGCAAACTGTGACTTAGGTTAAGAGTTGCTCTGCCATATAGGATGTTGTAGGTGCTTTAAGACGTACTAGTATAGTGAGTTCAGAGCCTAAGCAGAGTCTCAGATATGGAATAGCCTTATTGTCTTCTAGTCCAACTGTAGTATTTACAGGTGGAAAAACTGGTGCTCCAGGAAGTACACAAACAGTTGGATGATAATGCAGTTCTCTTGATTCTTAAGTTCTTTCCACTGTGTTAAAATACACAGACAAAATGAAAAACAGTGTCTACAAGGGAGGATTGATAGAACAGGGAGGTTAAGTGGAAGGAATATGCTGTCATTTTTTTAGGCCAGTTCTGAATTCTAAGAATTAGTAATCTTTCAGTTTGTTTTTAAACTATGAAATTTTCAAACTTGTAGAAAAGTACAAAAACTAACATACCCACCAAATAGATTTGCCAGATTGGTTGCAGCCTTTGAAGATAAAGAAATAGTGACCCCAAGTGGTTAAAAGATATACACATCTTCAATGAAGATAAATTATAAAACTAGTAATTGGAGGAAGGGAGAATAAATAAGCTTAGTTTCTTTAGCAATTAAAGAAATACAAATTTTAAAATTATGAATTATTGCCCTAGCGGGTTTGGCTCTGGATCGAGTGTTGGCCTGCAGACCAAAGGCTCCCAGATTTCATTCCCGTCAAGGACATGTACCTCAGTTGCAGGCTCCTCCCTGGCCGGGGCGTGTAGGAAGCAACCAATCGATGTGTTTCTCTCACATTGATATTTCTCTCTGTCTTTCCCTCTCTTCTACTGTCTCTAAAAATCAATGGGGAAAAAATCCTTGGGTGAGGATTAACAAAAAATTATGAATTTTTATTAACTATTCTTATCAAATTAGTGAAAATAAATTTTAAAAAACTATCTAGGGGAGTGGGAAATGGGCACTCTCTTTTTTTTCAAATATATTTTATTTATTTCAGAGAGGAAGAGAGAGAGAGAGAGAGAGAGATTGAGAAAAGCATCAGTGATGAGAGATAATCATTAATCAGCTGCCTCCTCCATACCCCCTACTGGGGATTGAGCCCGTAACTGGGCATGTGCCCTGACTGGGAATTGAACCATGACCTCCTGGTTCATAGGTCAACGCTCAACTATTGAGCCACACTGGCCAGGCTGGTTACTCTTTTAACTGCTGGAGGCTGCATAAATGCTTCACATTTTTGAGAGACCATCCTCACACTGTACATACACAAATCTTCATAATAAACATACTTTAACCCCTAGAGCAGTGATGGCGAACCTTTTGAGCTCGGCGTGTCAGCATTTTGAAAAACCCTAACTTAACTCTGGTGCCGTGCCACATATAGAAATTTTTTGATATTTGCAACCATAGTAAAACAAAGACTTATATTTTTGATATTTATTTTATATATATATATTTTTTTTTAATTAAATCTTTATTGTTCAGATTATTACATTTGTTCCTTTTTTTCCCCCCCATAGCTCCCCTCCTCCCAGTTCCCGCCCCACCCTCCGCCCTCACTCCCCACCCACTGTCCTCATCCATAGGTGCACGATTTTTGTCCAGTCTCTTCCCACATCTCCCACACCCCTTTCCCCCCCAAGAATAGTCAGTCCATTCCCTTTCTATGTCCCTGATTCTATTATAATCAACAGTTTATTCTGTTCATCAGATTATTTATTCACTTGATTCTTAGATTCACTTGTTGATAGATGCATATTTGTTGTTCATAATTTGTATCTTTACCTTTTTCTTCCTCTTCCTCTTCTTAAAGGATACCTTTCAGCATTTCATATAATCCTGGTTTGGTGGTGATGAACTCCTTTAGCTTTTCCTTATCTGTGAAGCTCTTTATCTGACCTTCAATTCTGAATGATAGCTTTGCTGGATAAAGTAATCTTGGTTGTAGGTTCTTGGTATTCATCACTTTGAATATTTCTTGCCACTCCCTTCTGGCCTGCAAAGTTTCTGTTGAGAAATCAGCTGACAGTCACATGGGTACTCCCTTGTAGGTAACTGAGTTTCTTTCTCTTGCTGTTTTTAAGATTCTCTCTTTATCTTTTGCTCTTGGCATTTTAATGATGATGTGTCTTGGTGTGGTCCTCTTTGGATTCCTTTTGTTTGGGGTTCTCCGCGCTTCTTGGACCTGTAAGTCCATTTCTTTCACCAGGTGGGGGAAGTTTTCTGTCATTATTTCTTCAAATAGGTTTTCAATATCTTGCTCTCTCTCATCTTCTGGCACCCCTATAATTCTGATGTTGGTACGCTTGAAGCTGTCCCAGAGGCTCCTTACACTATCCTCGCATTTTTGGATTCTTTTTTCATTTTGCTTTTCCGGTTGGATGTTTTTTGCTTCCTCGCATTTCAAATCATTGACTTGATTCTTGCGCTCCTCTGGTCTGCTGTCGGGCGTCTGTATAATATTCGTTATTTCAGTCTGTGTGTGCTTAATTTCTAGTTGGTTCCCCAATATAAGATCGAGGGTCTTATTAGTTTTCGTGTAGATCTCATTAAGTTTATCGGCAGCTTCTAAACAGTTCTTGAGAGACCTTAAAAGTGTGGTTCTGAACTCTATTTCTTCCATTGACAATTTTGTCCTATTTCTTTGTCTCCGCATTTTGTTATGCTTCCTTGGTGCACCCCCTAGTGGTCTTTGTTCGCAGTCTTATAGATAAATCTTGATTGTTGTAGCTAATTCCAGGGAGGGTTTGACCTCCAGGCCAAGTGGCTATGAGAATCAGCTGTGTCAGCAGTGAGAGAACTTCTGTCCTCTAGGGAGGTGCTAATCTAGCCTTTGCCTGAGGCTATCCAGCAAATGCCTCTGTGCAGGGCTTGGGTGGGGCGGGTCGCACAGGATCAACAGGGTGGGCCGGAGAGAGCAGTTATGGCGGCTCTCAGTCCTGTCCCAAGGGGCTTTGCCTCTCTGAGTCCCAGCACCCGCTGCAAAGCTCGGAGAGAAAGCTGCACTCACTCTGACCGAAGCCAGACAGTCCCGCTTCTCCCGTTTGAGTCTGGGTCCCTAAAGACTCGCCCGGATCTGGTGCTCAGAGTCTGCAACTCCCTCCCGATTGAAAGCAACAACCGCGCCCTCCGCCGCCAGCCCACTCCGCGCACTCTGCACCTCAGAATTTGACTTCAGCACTGCGCCTCCTCTGAGTGTCCGTATGCGTTTCTCTTTCCTCCTAGTTGTAGGACTTCCACTCAGCCAGCGTTCCTGTGGTTCTGGGTGATGTCCCTTCCGTTTTTTGGTTTCACTTTTGAAGTAGTTGTTCAAAGCAGCAAACTCCGGCGTTAACCTATGCCGCCATCTTGGTTCCTATTTTATATATTTAAATGACATTTAACAAAGAAAAATCAACCAAAAAAATGAGTTCGCGTGTCACCTCTGACATGCGTGTCATAGGTTTGCCATCACTGCCCTAGAGTGCCGGGGAGCACGATCGTGCTCCTCCTGTTTTTCACCAAAAGTGCCGGGAGCGCTATTGCGCTCCTCCTGCAGTGTCACTATTAGATGCTAGTAGTTCACTCTTTATTGACAGATGGCACCTAAGTGCAGATTACTTATGATGCCGAATGTTTGTAGTTCTAAAATTGAATATGTAACTTCATTTACTTTCGATTCATAATTTTTTTCCTTAACTGCTGTAAAATCAGCAAAAATGCCTTGGCAATTTTAGCATAGTTCCTAAGATATTGGTTGGCACTCAAAGGGTTAATGTACTAATTTCATTCCTGGGTATATAACCTGAGGAAAAATTCCAGAAGAGGAAAAAAGTTATGGTTATAAAGTGTTTTTTTTTTTTTCCAATAACAGGGGATTGGGTAAATAAATTTGCTAGATTATTTTAAAGTCTTTATAAACAATTCAGATACATAGAAAGTTGCATTAGGAACCATTGATAAAAAACTGCACATCATTATATATAGAGAGAGGTGAAGAGAATTCTTTTTTTTTTAATTAATTCTTTATTGTTCAGATTATCACAGTTCCTCTTTTTTCCCCCCATAGCTCCCCTCCACCCGGTTCCCGCCCCCGCCACTGTCCTCATCCATAGGTGTACGATTTTTGTCCAGTCTCTTCCTGCACCCCCCACACTCCTTTCCCCCCTGAGATAGTCAGTCCACTCCCTTTCTATGCCCCTGATTTTATTATATTCACCAGCTTATTCTGTTTGTCAGATTATTTATTCACTTGATTTTTAGATTCACTTGTTGATAGATGTGTATTTGTTGTTCATTATTTGTATCTTTACCTTTTCTTCTTCTTCCTCTTCTTAAAGGATACCTTTCAGCATTTCATATAATACTGGTTTGGTGTTGATGAACTCCTTTAGCTTTTTCTTATCTGTGAAGCTCTTTATCTGACCTTCAATTCTGAATGATAGCTTTGCTGCGTAAAGTAATCTTGGTTGTAGGTTCTTGGTATTCATCACTTTGAATATTTCTTGCCACTCCCTTCTGGCCTGCAAAGTTTCTGTTGAGAAATCAGCTGACAGTCACATGGGTACTCCCTTGTAGGTAACTGACTGTTTTTCTCTTGCTGCTTTTAAGATTCTCTCTTTGTCTTTTGCTCTTGGCATTTTAATGATGATGTGTCTTGGTGTGGTCCTCTTTGGATTCCTTTTGTTTGGGGTTCTCTGCACTTCCTGGACTTGAAAGTCTATTTCTTTCACTAGGTAGGGGAAGTTTTCTGTCATTATTTCTTCAAAGAGGTTTTCAATATCTTGCTCTCTTCTTCTGGCACCCCCATAATTCAGATGTTGGTACGTTTGAAGTTGTCCCAGAGGCTCCTTACACTATCTTCACATTTTTGGATTCTTTTTTCAGTTTTCTTTTCTGGTTGGGTGTTTTTTGCTTCTTCGTATTTCAAATCTTTGACTTGATTCTTTTTTTTTTTTTTTATAATTTATTGATTTTTTACAGAGAGGAAGGGAAAGAGATAGAGAGTTAGAAACATCGATGAGAGAGAAACATCGATCAGCTGCCTCCTGCACATCTCCTACTGGGGAAGTGCCCGCAACCAAGGTACATGCCCTTGACCGGAATCGAACCTGGGACCTTTCAGTCTGCAGGCTGACGCTCTATCCACTGAGCCAAACCGGTTTCGGCCTGACTTGATTCTTGTGATCTTCTAGTCTGCTGTTGGAACTCTGTATAATATTCTTTTTTTTTTTTTTTTTTTTTTGGGGTGGTGGGAATAGAGAGGAGATAGAATTATTGAGAGAAAGGTAAAATGGGCCAGATTCTAATATTCTTTATTTCAGTCAGTGTATGCTTAATTTCTAGTTGGTCCTTTTTTATAACCTCGAGGGTCTCACTAGATTTCTTGAGGGTCTCACTAAGTTTATCGGCAGTTTCTAGAGAATTCTTGAAAAACCTTAAAAGTGTGGTTTTGAACTCTATATCCAGTAGTTTGCTTCTCTCCATTTCTGTCATTTGTGTCCTGTTTCTTTGTCTCCGCATTTTTTATGCTTCCCTGTGTTGATAGAGTGGCTTTCTGTGCTAGGTGTCCTATAGGGCCTTGTGGCTCAGCCTCCCCAATTACCTGAGGTAGACACTCTTGGTGCACCCCCTTGTGGGCTTTGTGCTCAGTCTTGTTGTAGTTAAGCCTTGACTGTTGTAGGTATCACTGGGAGGAATTGACCTCCAGGCCAACTGGCTGTGAGAATCAGCTGTGTCTGCAGTGGGAGAACTTCTGTGCTGGAGACACCCTTCTGGGGCAAGACTTGCTTCAGTGGGGCTTTAGTGCTCACTGAGTCTGCCCCCTGAGTGTGTCCCTTATGGATCTGAGGAGTTGTAATCTGGATGGTCCCACTCTGACCACTGGGTACACTGGCTCTTGGATCTCTAAGGAGGTGCTAATTTAGCCTCTTCCTGAGGCTACCCAGCAGGAGCCCAGCTGTGAAGCATTTCAAGCTGCTGTGGGGCCTTGGGCCTTCTTTTGGAAGTTCTGGGTTTCTCAGACCCAGCTGCAGTTTGTTAGGTAATTTTCAGATTGCAAAGGGCCAGACCTTTCATATGCAAAAGCCTCTGTGCACAGCTTGGGTGGGGCGGGGTCTCTGGGGATCAACAGGGCGGAGCAAGCAGCTATGGCTGCTCCTCAGGCCTACCCTAAGAGGCCCTGCTTCTCAGTGTCCCAGTAATTGCTGCAAGCACCTCTGCGAGAAAGCCGCCCTTACATTCCTGTCCCGGTGCCAGATAGTCCAGTTTCTCTCCATATGAGTCTGGGTCCCCAGAGACTCACCTGGAACTGGAGTTCAGAGCAGTCAGGAGCTTGAGACTCCCTCCCGATTGAAAAAGACAACTGCATCCTCAGCTGCTAGCCCTTTCCACGTGCGCCGCATCCTCCAGCCCTTTCCACGTGCGCCGCGTCCTCAGCTGCCAGCTGCCAGCCCTTTCCACGTGCGCCTCCATACCTCTGCACTTTACTTCCGCACCTCCTCTGAGTCTCAGTGTGCTTTTCTCTTTCCTTCTAGTTGTAGAATTTCCACTCAGCCAGCCTTCCTCTGGTTCTGGATGATGTCCGTTTTGTCTTTTAGTTGTATTTTTGAAGTGGTTGTGGGAGGCAGCAATCTCCGGTGTTTACCTATGCTGCCATCTTGGTTTCTTGAGGTGAAGAGAATTCTCATGAATTCGGCACAGATTCTATATTAGACATTGAACTAAACATGTTTCTCATAACATTTAACTTACTCTTTTTGTTCATTGTTACATTTTAATCTCTCATCAGTACTTAGCACAGTAGTTCTTAAAATATTATAGGAAAAAATACTCCTTATATACCAAGGTTAGATTAGAGTTTCACCTCCCTGTCATCATTGCCCTTAACACTTTTGTCTATGTCCCCAGTTGCTAACATTTGGAATTTTTATTTCCTCTTTCACCCAGATTGTTCCTGCTTTTCTGTTTAGTTTACTAGCCAGCCAAATAGATGGCTGACTGACATCTTTGAGACTTAGCCAAGGTCCAGCCCTAGCCAGTCTCCTTTCATGGGGGAGGAAAACCTCTTTTGGGAGTTATTAAAATTGGTATACTTACCTCAGGCTATGGGCCCCTTAGCCACCTATGTCCAGGTTTTCCTATTTTTGCTCCGCACCCCACAATTCTGGAGGTGTACTGCTAAGTGTTTTTAATCAGTTGTGGGTTATATGACTATAATGAAGGGAACCAACCATTCCTTTCACTGTAATCAGACCTTGAATTGGACTGAAGCCTGGATGTATAATCCTAGAGATCGAAAGAACACCCTAGTCCAGTGATGGCGAACCTATGACACGCAAACTCATTTTTTTGGTTGATTTTTCTTTGTTAAATGGCATTTAAATATATAAAATAAATATCAAAAATATGTCTTTGTTTTACTATGGTTGCAAATATCAAAAAACTTGTATATGTGACACGGCACCAGAGTTAAGTTAGGGTTTTTCAAAATGCTGACACACCGAGCTCAAAAGGTTCACCATCACTGCCCTAGTCTTAGTACTATGAGCTGTAGAAGACTGAAATTTGCTTCTTTCAACTGTTTGGAATCAGTAGTTAAGTCAGAAACTTAGCATATGTGCTAGACTTCTACACCATTCATACCTCACTTTTTATTAGTTACCAAGTCTTCTTAAATGTTCTCAAAACTCTTTCTACTCTTCCCTATTGCTATATCATAGTTCAGTTATGTCCTCACAGTCTCAGGGTATACTTGAATAAGGGTCACCTGACTCCTCTCCCTATCTTCTAATTTACTCTTTACTACCCTGTGAAGGATTGTTCTTTAGCATTCAGATTTGTAAAAGGCAGCAGCTCAACAATGTTAGGCAATTTGTTAGTACTGGCTCTGGAATTTGAATCCAGGAATATAAATACAATGTCTTACTGCTTTCCCCTGTTACTACAACTGTATAAATTCTCTGCACATATAGGATGTAAGTTGGAAAGTCCAGGGAGAGTGAGCATGCATGCATTGTTTGGTTGTTTAGATGAAGTTATAGGTGAGTTGTAATATTAAATAAAAAAGATGTGGATAAATTAAATGTGTGTCATAAGGGAGAAGAATAGGTGAGTGGGGGATAAAAGAAGCCAAAGTTAAGAAATAGTTATACACTCAAAACTCAGATTAACTGATGAAGAGGAGGTAAAATTGAGAGAAATTATGGATAGATTGTGGGAGACTTTAGAAATCAGAGAGAAAGAATAGCACAAAACTTTTGGCTCTAGCCAGTGTTGGAGAATTGACCGTCTTGGGTGTGTTAGGTAGCATTTCTCAGATGTGGGTAAACAGAAAAATCCCCTTGGGTTTTAGCAGTCTGGTTAAATTTTTATTAGTATTGGAAATCTATTTTGATATTAGTCATTTGTTCTTTTATTTTTTCTCCCAAAAGTAGTTTTTGAAAAAAAAAGAAAAGAAAATTGAAGACTAGTCTGGTCTTCCTAACTTCAGAGGAAATAGAGTTTTTTATATCATTCTTTAGGACAGGTAGGAAGAATAAAGTGGAGCAAGAACCTGCTAAGCAGGGAAAATGAGTAACCAAGAAAGTAGAGGACAGAGAAGTATGTATTAAATTTCTCATGCCCAGAGTGTTTCCTTACAGAGGAAATACATTTGTATACAAAAGAAACTTAGAGTTTTATCTGTAGATGTTCACCCTTCTGCTGTGTAACCTCTTTTTTGTAGATTGAAGAATGTGTGGTATGCTCAGACAAGAAAGCAGCTGTTCTTTTTCAACCATGTGGACACATGTGTGCTTGTGAGAGTAAGTAGCCTATTGTAAATATGTCTCTCTACTCCGTGTCCAGCATGACTAGAGAGCAGTCTGGTTCCTGAGCAGGGGCGGCTGGGGATTGAGAAAATGAGAGAATGAGACAGACACAGAGATGGAAGAAAAAAGCTGGGGCCAGGTGGGACAGCTGTCCTCTGATCGGGACAGGGACAGAAACAGTGACCCAGAGCTGATACAGCCTGTTTATTTTATACAGCAAAAAACAGGAAGTTTTACTAAAAGTCAAGACAAAGGAGATTATTTGCATTCTTGGGTGGGCCCGAGTTGTTTTCATTCCTGGTGCTTGGCTGGATTTAAATAACAAAACCCACCCCCTGGCACCTGGGCTGAAGGTCAAGCTGACAACACTCCTGCCTTTTGGCAAAACGTATTTCCAGGACGTGGCTTTGGCTTCAGCTGACAATAATTAAAGAAATGCCCATGTGCCTTCCCAGGTGCTCTCTACAGCCTATACAAACTTCCTCAGCCTATAAAAATAGAAAATGAAACACATTTTTTGATAACTTATGAACAGCAAAGTTGGTGGGCCTCTAGTACCTTCTATTTCTTTCTTTCAACCAGAATGCCACCTATTTTCCTCCTTGCTCCTGAGCCTTAAAGAATACTAAATATGCTGGGTTCCACTACGTCAAATTTTGATTTTTATTTGTTTTAGCACAAAATGATCGCTTCTCACACACAATAGAAACTTATTTCTAAAAATGAATGTTGAAACATTTTGTCTAGTCCAGTGGTTCTCAACCTTCCTAATGCCACGACCCTTTAATACAGTTCCTCATGTTGTGGTGACCCCCAACCATAAAATTATTTTCGTTGCTACTTCATAACTGTAGTGTTGCTACTGTTATGAATCGTAATGTAAATATCTGATATGCAGGATGTATTTTCATTGTTACAAATTGAACATAATTAAAGCATAGTGATTAATCACAAAAACTATGTAATTATATATGTGTTTTCTGATGGTCTTAGGCGACCCCTGTGAAAGGGTTGTTCGACCCCCAAAGGGGTCTCGACCCACAGGTTGACAACCCACAGGTTGAGAACCGCTGGTCTAGTCCTTTCTCACATATAAAATTAGCACATCTTCATTTGTCTTCACCTTAATATTGCTTTTCTTGCATAATTTACCCAATACTGAGCCACCCACAGCAATATTTGGGGTTATAATTTCTGGCCTTCTTAGCCATTCTTAATTTAACCTCCATGTCAAGAGAACTTATAAAAATCTTTTCTTCATGAGGATAATATTAAAGTTTAAGAGATGTTTTAAACTTTGACTTTATATATCCCCTTTATTCTTTTCAAGTTCATACTTTTTCAGTGTTACTATTATTTCCCCTTTGCTTTTTACATTTTTCAGTGAAGGATTTTAAACACATTTAATAAATGATACCTTATTTAAATGGGCCCAAGGTAAAAGCATGGTAACTCCTATTATAAAATAGTTCACTCAGTAGGTATTGATTTTTAGTATTTCTAACATAATATACAAATTGCATGGTAGATAAATCTCAGTAACCTAGATTTGCTTTTTCATTCTGATAGGCAGTTCAACTAAAGAAAGGATTAAGGCAGTGGTTCTCAACCTTGGCTGCACGTTAGAATCACCTGGGAATCTTTTGAAAATCCTGATTTCTGGGCCTCATCCTCCGGAAATTCTGTTTCTTTGTTATGGGGTGGGGCCACAACATTAGTAACAAAGAAACAGAATTTCTGGAGGATGAGGCCCAGAAATCAGGATTTTCAAAAGATTCCCTGGTGATTCTAATGTTCAGCCAAGGTTGAGAACCACTGGATTAAGGTTTCCTACTATAGCATTCTGCTACAAGTAATTGTTTCTGTTTACCAAAGACTGGTATAATGCCTATGATCAGTGGTCAGAGTGCATGTAGAAAGATAATTCTGTTTTAAGTTACAAGAGCTCAAGCTATTTAAGTTTTCATAGTGCAGAAGTTAGCAAATTTTTTTCTGCAAAAGGTTAAATGATAAATATTTTTGATTTGTGGGCTGTGTAGTTTCTGTTTTCAACTACCCAACTCTGCCATTTTAGTGCCAAAGCAGCCATAGACTATGTTGATGAAAGGGTTGGACTATTTTCCATTAAAACTTTATTTACAAAAATAGTCTACTGGTTGGGTTTGGCCTGCAGGATGTGTTTTATCTCAGTGTTAAAATTGTAAGAATGAGCAGAGAAAGGCAACCCTCTTCTTATTCATTATTTTCCAGACTGTGCTAACCTGATGAAAAAGTGTGTGCAGTGTCGGGCAGTGGTTGAGCGAAGACTGCCTTTTATTATGTGTTGTGGAGGTAAAAGTTCAGAAGATACCACTGATGATATCTGTAAGTGGATTTCTTATGCATTATCCATCTTGTTGGGACTTCCCTGAACATATCTTCTCATGTATAGAACACTGTGGTCTTGTAAAACATAAAGTATATGACTCAAATTTACAGAGGAACAGGTAGGGTTTTGCTCTTGTTACATTACTAGAAACCTGAAAATTTTCTAGCTTGTGCTATGATTATAGAACTTTAAACATTAGTCTTTTAAGACACCTTCATCTGTAATATAAAGATTATTATTGTATGCTTGCTTAAAGAAAATTTGCTGTCTATTTTAAAGATGAAGTTTAGTGTATCCTGGGGGATCATCGTATTACAAATTATTATTTTTAGTGTACTAAAGTATTAACCGTATTCCTATATCTAGCAGGTTTACCTAGAGTATTTGAGTATTTTATGGAATAATAATAATTTGGACAGAGTAACTGTAGATAAACGGAAGAATATTCTAGTGAACAAGTGGAAAGATGAAAAGTAAATTATTTACCTTTAACCTTTTCAATAGTATGTCTATGTAAAAATGTTTTTCATCTTTGCACTACGATAAGCTGGCTGGTGTCTTTGATTTCTTTGGACTGTGTACAGATGAGGAAAACATTAGTGTACCAGGGCTTTTATCTTTATCACCAGTAGAGCAGAATATAATCCC
The DNA here is from genome assembly GCF_963259705.1 of Myotis daubentonii. Taxonomy (NCBI): domain Eukaryota; kingdom Metazoa; phylum Chordata; class Mammalia; order Chiroptera; family Vespertilionidae; genus Myotis; species Myotis daubentonii. The sequence goes on along the minus strand of NC_081847.1, from coordinate 56,332,075 downwards.
AGGAATAGATTAACTAGAATAAAAGACCAAGAATCTAGAGAGCAGGAAAAGTGAAATAAAAAATGTCCCTCCATTTAGTAGGCCACTGATCATGGCCTTTTTTTCATGGAGTTCCTCATCTCAGATCACTAACAACAAGTAGAGTTGGGAATAAAGGAAAGGTGGCTTGCTGCCAGAATTGTCTAAAATAATTGCTTGTCTTCTTGGGTTTTGTCTTCTTGGGTTCATACAGTATAGGAACAGGGAAAGTAAGTATAAAATGTACTTGTGAACTTGTCAAAGGAAGCAAGTAGAGCCTTGAAAAACCCAAAAGTCTGGGTTAGCTGTGTTAAATAAAATCTGAAATTAATGTGTAAACCTATTTCTTTTTGAAAATTATAAGTGAGGGAGTATAACATGAATATTACTACTGATCTGTTGTCCACATGTAAAAACAATATTTAAAGAGGATTCTAATAATAGTCTTTTTTTAAAAAAATATATTTTATTGACTTTTTTACAGAGAGGAAGGGAAAGGATAGAGAGTTAGAAACATCGATGAGAGAGAAACATCAATCAGCTGCCTCCTGCACACCCCCTACTGGGGATGTGCCTGCAACCAAGGTACATGCCCTTGATCGGAATCGAACCTGGGACCCTTCAGTTTGCAGGCTGACGCTCTATCCACGGAGCCAAACCGGTTAGGGCATAGTCTTGTGTTTTTTAATAAAACAGTAATAATTTTAGAAATAAAAAATCATTATTGTGTCAAAACAGTCATAACATTAGATTTTTTTTATCTCTATTATAGCAAGTGGAAATATCCCAGTGTTACAAAAGGACAAAGATAATACAAATGTCAACGCAGATGTGCAGAAGTTGCAGCAGCAGTTGCAGGACATTAAGGAGCAGGTAATAAGGCTTTCTGCATGGTAAAAATGATTCTGAGAGTGGCATTTCATGTTTTTCTATAAAACTACTAGTGTTTCCTATAATAGGAATGGCTCATATTAATGTATCACTTGTAGTATTTGAATATTTGCAGCAGGTAAAATCTGGTTGAAAGATTTCCAAAATAGGAAACACACAAATGACCATAAACATGAAAAAATGCTAAACCACATTAGTAATAAATAAAAATTAAAACCACTATGAGGTACCTTTTGCCACTTACCAGACTGTGGGAAAAACTTAGTGTTAAAAACTGTAAATGTGTTTAGGCAGAATATGTAGCAGCCATAACTCACAATGCTGGCAGGAATGTCAGTTAGTAAAAACACTGGGAAATTTGTCATTTATCTAATAAACTAAACAAAATATGTTTGGGGATGTAAACTTGGAAAGATAATCATTCAGATGGTGTTTAAAATTAAGGGTAGTGGTTTTCTTGCCTGGGATGTCTGGGAGGAGGCATGAAAGAAATTTCTAGAGGACTGATACTCCACTTCTTGATTTAACTATTAATTACATGCATTTTATGAGTTTGTGAACTTCCATTAAACTGTTCACTTATGCCTGGCCGGCGTGTCTCAGTGGTTGAACATCAACCTATGAACCAGGAAGTCACGGTTTGATTCCCAGTCAAGACACATGCCCAGGTTGTGGGATTGGTCCCTGGTGTGGGGCGTGTAGGAAGCAGCCAATCAATGATTCTCTCTCATCATTGATGTTTCTATTTCTCTCTCCCTCTCCTTTCCTTTCTGAAATCAATAAAAATATAATTAAAAAACAAACAAAAAACTGTACATTTATGAGTTGTGTACATTTATGTATAGATGGTATACTTCCAAAATACACACACACATCATAATGAGAAGCAAGGGAAAGATAAATGCAAAATTCAGAATAGTTATCAGTGAGGAGTAGATAGAAAGAATTGGGGAGGATGTATGGAAGGGCTTCAAAATAAATGGTAGTCTTTTATGTTTTAAACTGCATGGTGGTCATACTGTTCTTTATATGTTACTAGAGTCCTGCAAGAGTAGGCCTTCGCAGCCCTGGCTGCCTTGGCCCTCGCAGCCCCGGCTTTGTCCGGAAGGTAGTCTGGAAGGACAGTTGTTCTGCTGTTCAGCCTTTGGGTCGATTTGCATATTGTGCTTTTATTATTATAGATACATACAAACAGAAATGCTCTTATATCTACCCAATACTTAATAAAAGCAACAATAAAATAAGAAAAGAATAGCTAAAACTTGTAGGGATAGGTAAGAAAGTCTTTCTCCTCCCCAACCTTGCTATTTGACCCAGCAATTACATCTGATTTAATTCAAAGGATTGAGCTATTATTTCTTTAGACAAATACATCAGTGTTGCCATGCAGTTGTTAGAGTTAGCACTTGTCTTTTCTGTCTGAATTCGTAAGAATATAACATAGTTAATAGATAGTAACCCAGGATAACTAATGACCCTTGTGATAACTAATTTAGAACTAACTGTATATGTTTATTAGGAATTAAAACACCCATCTGAAAAGATGAAAACTCTATGATTGGGTCAATTTTTCTTCTGAAATCCAACACCTAGTAATACTTGTTATATAGTAGCAAGTAAAGATAAATATGGAGTTATAAGTTCTTAATGTAGGAATATTAAAGTAGGAACATATTTAGCTCATTCTAGTATAAAATAAAATGATTTAAAATTTTTGAAGTTCCTTAGAATCTCAGTTCTTTTTCCTTAGACACTTAAAACTGATTTTTGAATACACCTTCTGGGAAAAAGCATTTTATCTCCTAACTAGTGGCCCAGTGCACGAAATTCGTGCACGGGGGAGGGGGGGGGTGTTCCTCAGCCCGGCTTGCACCCTCTCCAATCTGGGACCCTTCAAAGGATGTCCTACTGCTGGTTTACAGGGATCGGGTCTAAACCGGCAGTCGGATATCCCTCTCGCAATCTGGGACTGCTGGCTCCTAACCGCTCACCTGCCTGATTGCCCCTAACCACTCTGCCTGCCGGCCTGCTTGCCCCCAAATGCCACCCCCCCCTCCCGCCAGCCTGATAACCCCCAACTGCCTCCCTTGCTGGCCTGCTTGCCCCCACCTTCCCTCCCCACTGGCCTGCTTGCCCCCAACTGCCCCCCTGCTGGCCTTCTCACTCCAAACTGCCCCCCTGCTATCCTGATCACCTCCAACTGACCCCCACTGATGGCCTGCTTGCCCCCAACTGGCCCCCCTGCTGGTCTGCTTACCCCCAACGAGTCTGTCCCCCCACCAGCCTGATCACCCACAACTGCCCTCCTCTCTTGGCCTCTAACCACCTCTGCCTCGGCCCCATCACCATGGCTTTGTCCAGAAGAACGCCTGGAAGGTCTCCCAGTCTAATTAGCATATTACCCTTTTATTAGTATAGATAGAGTCCTGGTGCATGGGTGGGAGCTGGCTGGTTTGCCCTGAAGGGTGTCCTGGATCAGGGTGGGGGTTCCCTTGGGGCCTGGGGCAGCCTGGGCGAGGGGCCTGTGGTGGTCTTCAGGCCGGCCACGCCCTCATGGGGTGAGGGTCCCTGCTGGGGGGCTGTGGCCAGCCTGGGTGAGGGGCTGAGGGCTGTTTTCAAGCTGGCCACACCCCCTTCAGGGTGGGGGTCCCCACTGGGGTGCCTGGCCAGCCTGGGTGAGTGGCTGATGGCTGTTTGCTGGCTGGCCACGGCCCCGGGCAACCCAGGCTCCCAGACCCTCCTTGATCTGAGGCCACAGCGGCTGGAAGCAGGTATCTGGGATTTATTTATCTTTTATAATTGAAACTTTGTAGCCTTGAGCGGAGCTCACAGCCGGCCAGGGCAGGTGGGAAGTTTGGCTTCCTTCATCGCCGGGGGCAACCCAAGCCTCCTGTTTGCTCCAGCTCCATGGCCGCCACCATCTTGGTTGATTTTATTTGCATACTTGCTCCTGATTGGCCGGTGGGCGTGGCTTGTGGGTGTAGCGGAGGTATGGTCAATTTGCATGTTTCTCTTATTAGATAAGATTGTGAATTAAAATTCTTTTTATAATAAACTAGGGGCCCGGTGCATGAAATTCGTGCACTGGGTGTGTGTGTCGGGGGGAGTGTCCCTCAGCCCAGCCTGCCTCCTCTCACATACTGGGAGCCCTCAGGTGTTGACCCCCATCACCCTCCAATCGCAAGATCGGCCCCTTGCCCAGGCCTGACGCCTCTGGCCTAGGCGTCTGGCCCAGGCAGCGGGGACCTGCAGTGGCAGTGGCCCCACGATCATGGGCTTCGCTTTAGGCCCAGGCAAGGGAACCCTAGCTCCTGGGACTGCCAGCTTCGACCGTGCCCAGCTCCCATCGCTGGCTCCACCCCTACTTCCTGCTATCACTGGCCAGGGCGGAAAAGGCGCCTGATTCTCTGATCATGGCTGGGGGGCAGGGCAAAGGCTGCTCTTAACTCCCCCCCAGCTCTTAGCTCCCCCCTGGGTTTCCAATCACTGTCAGTGGCAGGGGGCTTCTTCCTGCTTTCCCTTTGGCCTCCCTGCATTGTGCCTACATATGCAAATTAACCGCCATCTTGTTGGCAGTTAACTGCCAATCTTAGTTGGCAGTTAATTTGCATATAGCCCTGATTAGCCAATGAAAAGGGTAGCTCGTACGCCAATTACCATTTTTCTCTTTTATTAGTGTTGACTAGAGGCCTGGTGCATGAAATTCATGCACGGGTAGGGTCGCTAGGCCTGGCCTGCAATCAGAGCTGATCTTCCCCACCTGTCAGCAGTCGGCCCCACCCCCTGCCACCTCTGCCAGTCGCCCTCTGTGTGTGGGGTGACTGGTGGGGTGATTGGGGCCCTGGCACCACCCATGTTCACTGCCACCCACCCCCAGTTCCCCATTCCCCATCAGGCGATCAGAGCCTACTGGCCGGGAGGAGGTACCAAGAGGTTGGCCAGCAGGCTCCGATCAAGTAATCAGGGCCTGCATTGAGCATCTGCCCCCTGGGAGTCAGTGCCCGTCATAGCCAACCAGTTGTTCCGCTGTCTAGTTGATTTGCATATTACGCTTTTATATATATAGATAATGGCACCGTATATGGATCCTAAAAGAATAACTCAGCTCTACCTTTATCCAAAGTTTACCATTCAAAGAAGTTTCTTCCTTAAATTATCTTTATTACCATGTTTCATCATTAAAGTATTTAAACACTAAGACACACTTCATTTTCTGAGGAATTGATGGGATTTTTTTTTCAGGGCCTCTTCAGGGCTACCAAGAGAAAGCACCTGAATAACTCTCTCCTCTTTTATTTTAAATCTTCACTAGCAGCCATGTGGAGATTGGGCATATGGAAAAAGGTTGACCGGCCACAAATTCTCCTGCTGGGCATTCAATTAAAAATAATTTTTTTTAAGTTAAAAAAAATTCTAAGCAACAAAAGATTACTTACCTAAAACAAAAGAAAATGATGTTACAGAGTTGTCACATGCTACACTTTCAAAATATAAAATGTCTCAGCATTTATTATTTTATTTATTATCTCCCATCCAGACAATGTGCCCAGTGTGTTTGGATCGTCTAAAGAATATGATTTTCCTCTGTGGCCATGGAACTTGCCAACTCTGTGGAGACCGAATGAGTGAATGTCCAATCTGTCGCAAGGCTATTGAACGAAGGATTCTTTTGTATTGACAAGAAACTCAGTGTGTTTTGTTAGCTAAGGTATTTGGTCATGAGATCTTAGTAAGCCTTTAAACTAGTTGGAGGTTCTAATGAATTAATTTTGGATATTATAGTTTCTTTACTAGAGTATAATTAAACTGTAAATGTACCAGAACAAAATAACTCTACAAAACAGTGTTTGAAGTCGTGTGTGTTTTATGTTTTTATTTTAATTTTAAACATCAAATCCATGTACTTCATAGATAATTTATTATTGGCTGAGGGGAAAATCTATGAAGGAGGAAAAATCCTTTAAAGATCTTCTGTTATAAATTTGTTAGACCTCAGAAGATACATTTCGTTATAATATGCTATCCTTCAGTTTATCATAATTTGATACAGTGAGTTGACACAGGTACTCAGAAAAGTTATGCATTAAATGAAAGGGGCAAGTCAAACTATTCTGTCACATGTGGGGAATATTAAAGAGTGATTTTTTTTTAAGGTAACATAAAGTTATCCAAATGATTGTTTCTGAATCCTTAGAGCAGTGGTTCTTAACCTTCTGGCCCTTTAAATACAGTTCCTCATGTTGTGGTGACCCCCAACCATAAAATTATTTTCGTTGCTACTTCATAACTGTAATTTTGCTACTGTTATGAATCATAATGTAAATATCTGATATGCAGGATGGTCTTAGGCGACCCCTGTGAAAGGGTCGTTCGACCCCCAAAGGGGTCGCGACCCACAGGTTGAGAACGGCTGCCTTAGAGTAAATGGAAGCATAGAATAAGAGAATAATGGCTTTGCATTTAGCTTATTTTTCTAGATTTAAAGGGAAAAGGAAACTTGAATTCAGTTGCCAGTATCAAAATGATGGGTAGACATGAAAAGGAAAAATTATAGTGGGGAACTGTAGGGAGGAAAATTATTAGTCAGAGAGTATCTATTAACTGCTGTTAATGATTGCCTTTCTTATGTTAATTTATACACTGTTCTGTTCAGTTAGCCTTTAAAAAAAAATGCCTGTGAAAAGTTTACCTCAGTTTTCCTTGTGGTTACTTATCCAGGCTTGATCTGTCCAGTGAAACAATAATACCCTGATTGGTCTCTGAAGTTCGATTCAGCCTTTCTAATATACTCAACAACAGCAATACCCTAGTGATCTGAGAAGGATAATGCATTGCCCAAAGGCAGCAGTTCTTTCTTCTCTGTATCTGTTAATTCTGACAGTGATACTGATTCTAGGCCTTGCTTCCATTCTCTCTCAGATAGTGAGGCTTCCTATAAAGAAAACAGTCTCTCTTTATACCTACAGACAAGGACATTATTTAAATTGCCAACAATACCCAAGACATAGTAAATAACCTAAAAATAAATACTTTACAAAGAGTAACTAGGACATTTACAGAAATATGTCCAATTACCCGTAAATTTTTTAAACTTAAACTTTGACTTTAGAGCATCGAATAATTTTCTCTCCTTTTAATGAGTAATCTTATCTAGGATATGTATACACATAAATAAGAGTTTTGGGGTTCATTGCTGCTAGATTATTAAGATACCAGCTGTTTACAATAGTGTCTACTAAATACTGTGTATAAGCTTACTCCTAAGAATAGTTATCTTTTTGGTAGTTTTTTCCCCCTCTTAATCTGATTCTTACGTCATTTTTTTCTGCCACAACAACTAACTTTGAAAGTATTAAGTCTCTAGCCCTCAGAGCATGATGATTCTGACTACTTAATGGCTTCTGCCATTGCAAGTGCTGGAGAAAACAATGGTGAGCTTTGCTGGCTGATTTTATAGTCTTGGTAACTCCATATCTGTGTTTAGCTGAGTAACGTCATTGAGAATGGTAAAATTTTTATAAATTTACATTTGAAAATTTATTGACTCTACTCAGTTATCTAATAAAGGGCCCCTGAGGCTATTTTCAAGCCATATTTTGAAGTTATAAAATGATAAAACATCTGACTGATGATGTTCACCTAATGAGACAAACTATGCTCTTTTAGATTTGAAGACAGTGTAAGTCAGGATTTTCCTTTTCTTCCATGCCCTAGGCCGCCCATCTCTTTTCCAGTAGATCCACTGGTAAGAGGGAACACCTGGCTGACTCACGCATAGTTTGGCCAACCAGAGGATTTTATAGTCTAGAGCTCTATTTAAATCCTTTTTATTTGTCTTCTGAGCTGCAGTGCTAAAACTTATATTCCTAAAAGGCAATTTCATCTTCCAGATTTGTTTAGTTCCATCATATTAAAAATATAATAACATAAACTATTACAAAAGGTAGTCACTATAATTATAGTGCTATGCACTTGTGATTTTCTGTATTTGTACCACTTTGAAATTTACTTAACGAATAGAAAATGTTTCCCGAGTCACATTTTCAACCACCTGAAAAATTATTTTAAATTTACTTGGGGATCGTGAGAGAGAATAGGAACTTACGTGACTTTCCTCTAACTGTGAAACTGCTACCTCTTATTATATATGTCGCTTAGCAGTACTTTCCCAGTTAGGTGTGTTTCCTTCTCATTACCATCTCTTCATCTTACACCTCAAAGAGCTTTTACTTTTCCTGGAATCATTTAAAACAAAACAAAACTAATATCCATTCATTAAAAAATATATTGGGCTTCAGGGGCTAGATAAACAACATTGAAAAAAATGGTCAGCACCTTAGCACATACAGAATTTATCATGCAGTCATATATTTAAAGTAATCTATAGACAAAGAGGGATCCAAAGGTATTGATAGCATTTCCTAATGTTTTATAAGAGTTATCAAGTAGTATTTGCATTCTCTCTACCCCCTCACTCCTACATTTTCTCTTCTAAGATTGTCAGCTTTGTTACCCAAAACATACAACTTACCAGATGGTGGTGCTATTCCAATTGTTTTTGTTCACATAACTTAACATTGTTACTGCTTATACTATACTATAAACATACTTAATTTTGTTGGGAGCAAGATCGTTTTTCAAGAAAAGATCATTTTGTGTTAGCATAGGAATATATTAGACAAGTGGTTAGTTTAGCTGGCCAAATTATGCTTGGTTATTAATTTTAAACATTGCAAATTGGCCAGCTAGCTACTGAGGCATAAAATTAATTGATAATGTTGAAAATAATTCTTAAATTTATATATTTGATGGCTTTAGCCTGTAAGACTATTCTAGCATATTGAAATGCATGTTGCTTAAGATTTATCCAATTCAAATTTCAAAGCTTGCTTCATTTTTACATGATAGAAATATACTCTCTAGTCTGTGTTGCCCAATTGCCATTTTTGTTATCAATTTTGGACCCTTTTGGACTAGGAATTAGTTAAATTTATGAACTAAGAGACTTATTGATGGGGTAGGATAGGGAAAACAGTAGGGTGTTGCTAAAGTAAAAAAGAAATGTCAAGTGTTTGAATTAGAGGGAAAAGGGGATCATGTAGATTTTATCAAAGCAGTAAGTGCATTTAATTGGATAATAGAAAGGGCCTTTCAACCAGTTTCCAGTGTAGTTTAATTGACAATTGTTTTGGAAATTATAGGCTTTGATACAGCTTGCTTAAAAAAAAAATCCAAAAGGAAAAGCACTTATCTTCTCGGAATGTCTAAAGTATTTTATAGTAATAATTTGTGTAAAAATTGAACTTTGGGCCTTGACTGGTTTGGCTAGAGCATCGGCCTGCGGACTGAAAGGTCCCAGGTTCGATTCCAGTCAAGGCCATGTACCTTGGTTGCGGGCACATCCCCAGTATGGGGTGTGCAGGAGGCAGCTGATCGATGTTGCTCTCTCATCGATGTTTCTAACTATCCCTCTCCCTTCCTCTCTGTAAAAAATCAATAAAATATATTTAAAAGAAAAAAGATCTCTTACACTCCTCTTTGGAAAAAAAAATTGAACTTTGGAATAGAAGTTTTTGCATTTCTTTTATGGTAAAACATAACATGAAATTTACCATCTTAATCATTTTCTAGTGTACAGTTCATTAGTGTTAAGTAAATTCAGATTGTTGTGAAACAATCACATCTTGAAAAAGTGACACTCTATACCCATTAAACCACAAACTCCTTCTCCTCCCCCAACTGGAGTAGAATTTTGATTAAATATAAAAATAAATGCCTGAATTATCTTAATTGTTAGTGTTTGCAAGATCTAAAGTCGTGGTAAACATCAAGTTTCTAAAATTTGGGGGATGACAGAACTTCTTCCCCCACCCCTACAATTATCATCAGTCATAATTGAGTAGGTTTTAAAAGTCTGTTAATTGGAAGGGTTTGTGAGTTCATTTTGAACCAGAGGAAAGAAACACATTTTAAACATTAGAATTAGTTAAGCTTTGAACTTGTACTAAATTGGGAAGGTAAAAGATTTTCACAATTATGTGTGCCTTGTTGAAAAATGTAAGTTGTCTTTAAGTCTACATGTAACTGTTTCAAATATATTTTTTTCTCTCAAAAAAGCAATTTTATTTGCTTGACTATTATGATAGGAATGCTTACTGATATTACTTGGTAGTCATATATAGCCTTGGAACTTTAACATATAAAACTATATATATAAAACTATATAGTTTTAATATATAAAACTATAATAGTATTAGTAATAACAGTTGTACTTCTTTAAAACATTAAATTTGAGGAAAAACTATTCAGTGCTGTCTCATGTGTACATTGCTTTGCTACAGTGAGGGGGACTCCTTTAGATTGAGCCTCAGTTTACTGAAAAATGGTTAACAGTGGGTGAAATGAGTATTAAAATATGAACTAGACAGTGGAGGTGCTGAGTTAAAATTGTAAGTTGCTACATTAGCATTTTCTACCTCCTTTTCTATCAGATTATTTTTTCCAGCATTTATTCATATTTGTGATTAAGGAGGAGATGGAAACCCGAGGTTAAAATTGAAATTTTTAGTTGAGGATTTAAGCAACAGGTACAGGAAAGGTGACTTGCCACGTCAATTTGGTACCTAAATCCATAACTGCAAGTTGAATTGACATGTATAAAATGTGTAAGAAAGATAATACTGCCAATAGCTTACTTTTCCTTATAGTCTATTTGATTTTGTTTCATAAACATGACTTCTTTCCTCCAAAAAGCAAAACTGGTCTTGTAATTTTCTATAAAGTAAATAAAGGTGCCATTTTGGCTGAAATCTATAATTTCAGGAAGCTATTGAAAGTTCTGACTCAGGGCTTTTTAACAGTTGAAGCAATTGGTAATTATATTTTGGAAAATTCATCTACACAATTCTTCAGTGCCTTGAAAGAATTATTAACTTGGCAACACTACTAAAACTTTATAGAAGGCATAGTGTGTGTGTATTATCCTACACATGTTTATAAGTTGTATTGCTTAAGCTTGTGTAATAGCAATACTGTATGTGTGCTAGGTTTGGGTAATTCTTTAAAGGAAGTCTTCTAGATTTGCACTTGATAGGTTTTTTCTTGTTTTATTTTCTTTTTTTTAAAACTGATTGTTTATGGCCACAACACTGTTACTAAAAGAGTAATTCTATGTTAGGTCATTATGTAAAGCCATGTATAATAGCCTCTGGGAAGAGGAGATAGGGCTCAGTTTTCCATTGTAATATGAAATGAGGATCTGTTTGGTAAACACAGATGGTCTTCCTCTCAAATGAAAAAGAGACCTTTTGTTCAAGTGATTCAGTTTGAAGAAATTTTTGGGGGTAGGAGTGGAAATCAGGAATTACTTGTCATTATGCTAGTCTTACTGCCAGTCTTGCTTAGATTGAATCCACAAAATTACTTTTTAAGTTCAGTATGCTTGTATCATCCTAAATACTGTATATTCAGTGATAGAAAGCAATTGAATTGACTCAGCAGAGTTTTGCTTTGTATTTTTTCCAGTGGTTTTTAGCTTTCACTTGATTAAATTTAAAGTCTTATTTGTGAATATAGTTTTTGTATGGCAAATGATTCTTTGCTTATTAGCTTTTTTTTTTTTAAAGGTGCTTAGCAAGAGCTAAGCTTTTAAAAATAAATGCAAACATTTACCATTAATAAAACCTGTGATGTAATATCATTATGGAATGCTTTCCTCTGATCTTTTGAACCTATTCTTTATAGACATATACATGAATTTTGATAAGGCATTTGAAAACAAATCTCAGTATATCAACTCTTTTATTATAAGGAAATAAATTTCTATGTCTTTCAGAAACAAGGACACACATCTCCAACTCAGTAAGATATAGTGTCCACATCTAGAAGGCTCTCATTACAGTTGTTTACATATAAGGTACCTCTATCCAAAGGGCCAAAGAAGCTTTTCGTATTTTAACACCTCGAACTCTTTCAGGATGAAGATATATTGTGAAAGTAGTTTGAATAGGATCATTTAATAAAAAATAAATCAGTTAGGAAGACTCAACTTTTTGTATAAAAAGTTTGTTCCTCTTCACAATTCAGATATAGATTTCATTTTCAAGAGTAGCCAAGTAAATTTTGTGACTAAATTAGTAATTGAATTGTTTGAGGGTTATTTTATTTCTCACGTTAATAGAAGAACTTACTTGTGAAGTTATTGAGAGGTTGTCTAGTTTGAGTTCAAAAGATTGAGCATGTGTCTCTCAGACGTTTAAGAGGAAAGCCGTCTGAAACAATCTTAAATTGTTTATTTGAAAAAACATGTATTTCAACTTCAAATTGTGAATTTATTTTTGGATAACCTCTAACTGTATTTTTGTTTTTCTGTTGCTGTATAATTAGATATTTTGTGGTAATATTTTATTAAATGAAACTGTATAAGTTTAAAAATAAAGCCATTGTAGAAAACCCGACTTATATATATTTTTCTTATCATTAACAGTTATTCATCCTTCACAGAAGTTAAACTTGTTTGTTAGTCTCATAGTGTGGAATTTCCCAAATTTACTGACAATGAAAACTTTTAAATGGTGTATTACAGATCAGTGTAGGCATTTATGAGATAGAATAAGTGCATTGGTGAAAGTAGAACACCAGAAATGATCTCAGATACGTTCGTTGCTGAAGAATGATCATTTGGCTAGTAGTTTTTCCCTTTATTTTATTTTTTATTGAACTTATTGGGGTGACATTGGTTCCTGAATTTATATAGGTTTCAGGTGTACAATCCTATAATACTAGTTTTTCGGTTTATAACAAAACTAGTTGATAAACTTATTTTTACTAGTATATTGGTAAGGACAAAAAAAAAAAATACACCTGTAAGTATAAAACAAGACCAGGAAAGAGACCATCAATGGCTAAGACGGTGATACATCAATGAGACTGTTAGGCCATGCTGCCTGTGCACTAGTGCTCTAATCCAGAGATTTTCAACCGGTGCCATATGCAATTCCTGACTAGTCAGGGGACTGACCTCTTATCCCTAAATGTCAAATAAAAAAGTGACAACAACCAACACAATTGCCGTCCGGTGTGAATGAATCAAAATTATACCTAGTTTTTTGGTCAGCTTGGCAACAAACATAATTTTTGGTGTGGAGCAGAATTTTATTAAGTGCCATGAGATGAAAAAGTTTAAAAATTGCTGCTCTAACCAAATGTCATGCTTTAGGTGTGCCTTTATACCAGACCAGGTCCTTTCATTCTCAGATGTGGCAGCTTTCTGAAAGGCCAATTTTCAAGTCAATATAAATATTCATTATTTCTCATATATTTAAGAATATTACCCTCCTTCCCTCGCTCTTCCCATTACATAAAATTTGGAAAAAGCTCGTGAAGATAAAGTTAACTTTGATTTAATAGGAAAACAAATCAGAGAGCCTTTGATTACTGACCATGGCCAAACCACACTGAAGAAAGAGTGATGTTCGGAAAGATTATATGCTTTTAATATGTATGTTTTAGTACAAGAGTATCCTATTCATTTTGTATTGCTGCTATAACAGATTGTTATGAACGTAGTGGCTTAAAATAGTAAACACTGATGACCTTACAGCCCTGGAGGTCAGAGTCTGACGTGAATCTCCCTGGGCTAAAATCAAGGTATTGTCAGGGCTCTGTTCCTTTCTGGATGCTCTTGGGGAGAAGACATTTCCTTGCCTTTTCTAGTTTCTAGAGGCAGCCCATGTTCCTTGGCCTCCTTCTATCAATACCACCGTCGGATGATTGAATCTCACATTGCATTACTGACATTGCCTCTTCCACTTTTCCACCCCGAAGGCATTAGGCCCACTGGATAATCCAGGTATCTCTTTATTTCAATTTTAGTTGACAAGTAACCTTAATTCCTGCAATTTTTATTCTCTTTTGCCATAACATTCATAACACATAACATATTCATAACATAACATAACATAACATAACATAATGTAATATATTCATAGTTTCCAGGGATTAGGACAGGGCCATCTTTTGGGGGGAGAGGGCATTATTCTGCCCACCACAGGGATAGATGGGAATTTGGGCCTGTATTACTAAATATTCTATAGGTAGAGAAAATACTCTCAGCAGTAGATTTAGAGAACTGATATGATTTCATTGAGAGGTTCATTAAACCCACCAAGATTAGCAGAAGTAGCATGTAGGCAGTTCCTGGTTTATGAATGTGGGATGGTCTCAAAGGAAATAATTTGCTTAAAATTTTCAATGTTCTAGAGCAGTGGTCGGCAAACTGTGGCTCACGAGCCACATGCGGCTCTTTGGCCCCTTGAGTGTGGCTTTTCCACAAAATACTGACTTCCGCGCATGCCAGAAGCTGGTCCATCCTTGCTGCTTGACACAGTCGCTGCAGGGAAGAAACATCTGCACAGCATATGTTTCAAGGGACCTGGCATATATGGCATACTGTTCTTAATATGTTTGCTCCCTTTCTTGGCACTATGTGTTTTAACCAAGGTCACCTCTCCGAGAAAGTTTGTTTCCCCAGGTAGGAATTTTTCCCTGAAGTTAGGGAGGGAATAAAACCCCTTAACTAAGTGCCAGGTGGGTAGTTAATCACTTTAACTACGAACAATCACGCTTAAGCTACATAATCTTTACTCCCTGGAATGGAGATAAGAAATGCCCTAACCTTTGGAATAGAAATTGACAGGATTAAAATAAACTGGTATAAATACAGATGTAATAAGACAATAAAACACAGAACCTGGCTGGAGATCCTGGCTAGAGAACCTGGCTAGGCTGCTGATCAACTGAATGCTGTCTCCGTGTCATTTCTTCTTCGCCGACTCCGTCCACACCTTTGGGAACCCCTGGACCTGCTGGGGTTGGACCCCAACATGTGCATGGGCCACAAAGTTTCAATTGCACTGTACATGCGTGCCCGCATGTGGTATTTCATGGAAGAGCCACACTCAAGGGGCCAAAGAGCTGCATGTGGCTCCCGAGCCGCAGTTTGCCAACCACTGTTCTAGAGGAAAGTATGAATGATACCCTGGTTTATATATGCGCTGGTATGTTACATACTGTTTCTTATTCATCTTCATATTCTATATTGATGATCTTGCCATTACTGTGGCTCAGTTATCGTCTATATGTTTGGAAGTTTCCTGATTCTACATCCTAAGGTTCTTATTCCCAACTTCCTTCGGGCATATTTGAATAGATATGCAGGCATCTCAAACCTAGTATGTCTTAGTGTTAAATAGACTATTTCTAGTATACCTGTATTAATCCTATTACCCAGTTTCTTAAAGTAGAAACTTAAGTCCTATTTGAATACTTTTTATCACATCTAATTATTTGCTAGATTCTGCTATTGCTTCTTTGGAAATATCTCTTTAGTCTTCATCTCCACTCCCATCAGCTCTGCCTGTATAATTTCAGAAGTGTTCTACCTGGTCTCACTGTGACAACCCCTTCCCACTTCCATCTGGCCTCTGTATTAACTCAATAATTGTTGTCCTTTAAAAAGAAGTCTGGCTTTACGGTTTCTGGTCTGCTATGTAAGGAGATCAGGTGACACCCCTCTTCTCACAACAAGAGAAAAGCTGAACACACTGAAAATCAACAAGTCTTATTTGATCAGAGAATTGAGGCCACAGGAGCCAGTGCTGCAGAAACTGGACACAGGCAGTTCCAGAGAACCCAGGAGCTAACTAACACCAAGCTGGAACCAGTGCCAGGGGAGGAAACCCTCAACTAATTGACTAAATGCTGGCGGCTCAGTGTGGACAAACTTGAGAGTGAAAAACTCCACCCCCCTCCCCTCGAATTTTACCACTAAGAGGCCTACCAGGTTCTTACGGTGAAGATCGGAGGCACATCCCCTATGCTTCTGGCCTGAGGAGAAAAAAGCAGCCATTCTGACACACCCAGAGCATTCTGTGCACCTGAACAAGGCCTGCCCTGAAGGAAAACTATTCTGCCAGAGCCTAAGTCCAGCCCACTTTAGGCTTCTGTTTGGGGAAGGCCAATGCCGAATCCAGCCTCCCCACCAGCCTTCCCGTCTCATCTAAGGGGGAGAATACTGAGAAGCACTTGGGAAGGTGACAGTGCAGGGACAGATTCACTGAAAGGCTGAAACTAATCATAGGACCATAGAAGGCTGTCTGCAATGCCCCTTCTCTACATTTTACCGCCTCCCTGCTTGAGAGAGCCCATCCTCCCAGGAATGCTGAGAAACATCCATGTGTGAGAAACACATCGATTGGTTGCTTCCCACGCTTGCCCTGACTGGGGCTGGGGATCGAGCCTGCAACCAAGGTACATGCTCTTGACCAGAATCAGTCCGCTGGCTGACACTCCAACCACTGAGCCAAACTGGCGAGAGTGAGCAGGTCTTTTCTCTTCTCTTTTCTTTTATTTTTTTATTTTTTTTTTATTTTTTATTATTAAGGTATTACAAATGTGTCCTCATCCTCCCCATTAACCCCCAACCTCCCCCCCCACACACAAACTCATGCTCCCATCCCCCCGTTGTCCATGTCCATTGGTTTGGCTTATATACATGTATACAAGTCCTTCTGTTGATCTCTTCCCCTTCTCTTCTCTTTTCTTCTCCTCCTCCTCCTCCTCCCCCTCCTCCTCCTCCTCCTTCTTTCTTCTTCTTTTCTCTCTCTCTCTCTCTCTCTCTCTCTCTCTCTCTCTCTCTCTTTCTGAGGATATTTTCCCATTGATCATTTAGAGAGAGTGGAAGAGAAGGAAAGACAGAGAGAGATATCAATGTGAGAGAGCCACATCGATTGGTTGCCTCCTACATGAGCCTCAACCAGGGCCGGGCCAGGCCCAGGGAGGAGCCTGCAACCAAGGTCGTGCCCTTGATGGGAATCGAACCTGGGATCCTTTGGTCTGCAGGCTTATGCTCTGTCCACTGAGCCAAACTGCCTAGCAGTGGTTGGCAAACTGCGGCTTGCGAGCCACATGCGGCTCTTTGGCCCCTTGAGTGTGGCTCTTCCTAAGCCTTAGGAGTACCTTAAGTTAATAACAATGTACCTACCTATATAGTTTAAAAAATGTGGCTCTCAAAAGAAATTTCAATCGTTGTACTGTTGATATTTGGCTCTGTTGACTAATGAGTTTGCCGACCACTGGTCTGGGGCAAGCAGGCATTTCTTACGGAAAGCTAAATGAAGGCACACCAGAGCCCAGGACTGGTCTGCTGCTCCACTGGGGAGGGGAGGTGGTATTCTCTGCCCCCTTGCCCCTTCCTCACATGGAATTCTGCTTGCACAAGGGAAACCAAGCTTCTTTAACAAGAAGTGTGCATTATCAGAGACTGTGTCAAACCTGGTCTCAAATGAGGAAATTGTTCATTAAAGAGAAACTTCTCCCCCCCCCCCTTTCTCTTTTTGAAAGATGTTCTATGCAGGAGTGTGAAGTAACTGTGTAATGAACATCAGGGCAATGAGTAAGTATGACATCATTATGTTTAATGATAGCAACATAAACACTTATTTAGCACCTACTATGTGCCATGCACAGGCAATTTATAGACATCATCCAAGTTTCATTTTACCTATGAGGAGGGGGAGACTCAGAGAACTTAAACAAATTGCTTATAGTCTTCAGTTAGTAGCTGTGCTAGGGTCCAAAATTGGTCTTTTTTTCATCTTCCCTTCCTCCCTTCCTTTTTTTAAGACAGGTAAAGGCCATAATCTCAACATCACATATCTGCCTTTGATGAGAGCTCTGATGTGTGTCAGGAAGACAGTTGATGCGAGGAGTAACAGTATATGAGAATTTCAAGTTGAATAACCTACCTCACCTTTCTGCTCCTTGATCCCCCTTCTACCCCCAAAAGGATTTCCTGTATGAAAGTAAGTTCCCCAAACTGGGATCTTCATTGAGTGCACCAACCTCTCTCTTCCACAAGGGGTCAGTAAAATCCTCTTAGTGAATTAAAGACCTGTTACTACCATAACCACTCTGGGCTTAGTATTGGGACAAGGGAGGATCATTCTATTATTGAACAGACCTATCTGACCTTCACATGCTCTTTCTCCTCACGCTGCTTTATTCAAGCTGAATTCATCTGGCATCTGCATTCCATCCTCACATTACCATGTGGAATGAAACAAATGGAATGAGCACAAAATCTAATTCATTCTTTACTTTTAAAATGATATTTTAGTTACAGATTGCTGTACATAAAATATGGTTACAAATTAATTTTTAATTTTCTAGATCTTGCTATTATTATATCTGAATAAGCATATTTTTATTAAGAAACTCCCTAAGTATCCAATCCCCTCCCTCTCCGCCCCCTTGACGGGAGGGAAGTTCCATTTTGACTAAGCTTTAATGAGAACCTAATCTTTGGCTCACATTTACATGTCTGATGATTGGAAGAATTTCCACAAGCCAGCGTCTGACTTCATGGATTTCAAATCTTTTTTCTCCTTCACAACCATGTCCTTCAGGTGCCAGGCGCCCTTGGACACAAGCATATTGCAATTTACCCTTTGGCCATGCTTCTTTCCATCACGGCACCCGGCAGAGAGAGGACAGTGATCCCAGAAGCCATTTCTATACCAGGATGGCTTAGCAATACCTTAAGCAGACACAGAAGAAACTGTAAGCCACACTAGTGTGTCCAACTAAACCCCAAATAAATATATCCTTCATATATCCTCATGTGCCTCATCTCACAATGCAGGGCCACCGGACAAAGGGAAGCAAAAGAAGAGTGGGAGTGGAAACAGAAGGTGGTCTTAACCAATTAACTATAAAATATCTTGTTTTTGCCTATTTTACCAACAGTGGAAGTATGAACGTAGTCCTGAGCCCTTCCCAAGCCTTGGAGGGCCTGTCTACTGAAGGGGGAGGTGTGGGCCCCCCTGAAGCTTCTTTATCTTAGGGTAAATCCCCCGCACAGATCTCCAGAGAACTAACTCACCACGGCCTCACTGACAGCTCCAAGCACACAGCAAAGTAACAACCATAGCCCGCTGCCAGAAAGGACCTAGGCCCCATCTAGTGACAGTGCCTCTCCAATGATAGGCAGGCAAATCAGGATTTCTTTCTTTTTTGTTAATCCTCACCTGAGGACATTTACTCCACTGATTCCTAGAGAGAGTGGAAGGGAGGGAGGAGGAGGTGGGGGAGAGAGAGAGAGAGAGAGAGAGAGAGAGAGAGAGAGAGAGAGAGAGAGAGAAGAGAGGAGAGAAACATTGATGTGAGAGAGACACATAGATTGGTTTCCTACTGCACACACCCTCGCCCCCTCCCATCCCCCCTCCCTTTGGGGGCTTGGGGGGCCTGGGATCAAGCCTGCAACCCAGGTACATGTCTTTGACAGGGAATCAAACCCTGGACCCTTGGATCTGAGGGCCAACACTCTAACCTCTGAGCAAAGCCGGCCAGGGCCATAGGATTTCTTGATGTCCCCTAATGCAGTCTCTACTTTGAAAAAACTGCTGTTATTTTTTATTTTTGGCCACAGGTCATTGTATCAGTAAGAAAGACCAGGGGTCATCCACAGCATGGCAGAGTGAGTGTTCAACCGAGGCTTAAGAATATACAGCCATCTTGGGTCCATTATCGACTTTTCCCAGGACTCAGTGGTGATAAACCACTTCTCCCGTGGCCTAAAACCTTCTCCACCCAGCACACATCTCACATTCTGACCCTGGGCCGCGGAGCCTTCCCAGCCAAGGCCCGGACCTCTCCTCTAGCTAAACTACAAGTTTCAACAAACAATTCCCACAACAAATATTTGTTAAGTACCCGTTCTGGGCTAGCCTTCAGTGAAATCTTAGCAGATTGCTTACAAAGCATTTTATGTGAGTCCATCTCTGTTTAGTCAGATTATAAACAAATTGGTGACAGGGACCAGGATTTCTTGCTGGCCTATCACCGTCCTAGGCATGTCAGCACTGAATAAATACTTATTTGATTGATGCAGTTCTGTCTCCTCTCTGAGGACCAAACTCTTGGCAGCTTCCTCCTCAGTGGACTGGAGACTAACTGGGGTGGAGAAGGTAGAGTTTGATCTTGGAGAAATCCTCGTAGAGTTCCCCCAACCTTGCTAATGGGCTCTTGGATATGTTGCAGCTCATCTTTGAAGCAACTTTGAAGCAAACCTGGTCAGAAACTTTGATTTTTAACAAGATGGTAGTCCACATCTAGTTACTGCTGTCCCCACCCCCACCTCAAATGTCTTACTTTGTGAGGTAGCGAGGTTTGGGGGCACTTGGAGCCAGAGCAAACTCAGCGTTCCCTCCTGCAAGCAGTCATGCCATGTGCTGGGCCCTCCCACCGTCACATGCCTTGCTTCTGTCCTGGGGGCAGCATAACAAGTGGGAAGAGCAGACTCCAGTCTCCCCCACCCCCACCACCTGGCTTCAGTGTGGCTCTCCTTTATAGACCATGGGGGCCTTTGGCCAAGTCCCCTTCCCTCCCCTTTGCCCCCCCCCATATCAGTAAGAAAGAGCCCTGCTTTCCCCCCTGACACGGGGACAATGACAGGCTGGGGGGCTGGAGGGGTGACATGCGAGGATTCTGGGCACCTGTGGGGGTTCAGGTGATGAGTTTGTTCTCTGTTGCTGTAGTTTGTCTTCTCTATCTCCCCAGGCCTGTCCCTGGAGATGTCCTCACCCTGGCACCCCCCCCCCCCGCAACCTCCCCCCTTCCCCGCTCCCCCCCTCCCCCCCCCCCCCCCCCCGGCCCCAGAGCTATTGAACTATCTTCTCTTACCCCAGGGATGGGGCTTGCGTGGGGTCCAGCAGCAGGTTGGCTGTGTTCGGGAAGGAGCTCAGTTTTCTAGGAAGGAGCCGGTGCAGCAGTGGCCCTGCCAGGAGACCTGGGGTTGCTGAGGCCTCCAGGAAGTCCTCTCCCCTCGGGCGCAGGGCTGGGCGTCTGACCATGAGCAGCCTTCAGGAGTAGTGACTTACCTGATTTTTATGAAACTTGAAAGAATCTTTTGTTTTGCTAACTTAAGATCTGAGCTTATGAGGCTCTGCCATTTGCTGCGCTTCTCTCTGCCTTAAGCCAATGAGACTGCCTTTATCTGGGGCTAGTCAGGTAACCTCTCTGCGTCTCAGCTTCCTCACCTGTACAATGGGCATAATCATGATACCTGCCTGACAGAAGGCAACTCGACCCTCCTATTACCAGACCCGAAGCTTGGTGTCAGTAACCTAGCTGTTGATGTGGAAGAGGGGAAAAGGAGTTCCCCGTTGGTTAAAACACTACAAACCCACACACCTGGGTGACGCCTTTTTAAAAGAAACACGGCATTGTGGTGTCAGCCCGCTGTCTGTCTCCCCAAACCAGCTTCTAGGATTAGGTTGGGTTCTGCGTGAGGACAAGACACCAGGTAAAGTGAACGGTCCCATTGAAAAAATGCTGACTCGCTTCACTCGCCCTTCTCCCTCCATCTTCTAATAACTTTATTGGTGGGGAAAAGGCCAAGGAGGGAAAACCCCGATGGTGGCCTGAGAATTCTTGATCTGAAGGGGCTTTTGAGGTCATTGGCGGCCCCTTTCTTCTGACACAAGAGGGAATTCAGCCTCAGGGAGGCACTTTCCTGACGGGATGGCGTTTCTGCCTTAACCAAACTCCTTGTCCAAAGTCAGAGATGATCCCCACACTTCATCAAGCTACCTTGAACTTCATAAGCTACTTGATGGGACAAGGGCCCACACTTGCTCTGTTTTCGCTGACTTCTTCCTGAAAAACTGGCCCCACGTGTTTTACTTGGATCCTTTAAAAATGTGTGGGACCCCATTATTCTTGAATGATACACGGGCATCTGTTCTGATGACAGCAAAATAATAGCAGACTTGGCTAAATGAAGTGCTGGGGTTTCACCGTGAAGTCTCGAGATACCTCTTCCAAAATCCTGCTGCCAGAACCTATCATCACAAATCAGGAGTCTTAACCTGGGGTGGGAAAAAGTCCTGAAAAATTTGTAAGCAGCAGGCAAGACAGCTTTGTTCAGAAGAGTGGCGAAAAAGTGTTTTTCTTCCTAATTTGTGAATTATATAGGAAAGTGAGAAAGGCAGAGAGAAGACGAAGTTTTAATATTAATTTTATTTTTATTAGCCCAAGAAATAATGCTTTAATTCAAAATATGTGCTTGCCATTGTTTTCACTGAATGAATGAAAACAATTATAAACCTGAGTATGTATCTTAGGTCTTTCCAGAATTCTTTCTGATTATCAGAAACAGGAAAATGTCCTAATTTCCCATGAAATGCCAGTATCAGCAAAACATATTAGTACCATGCAGTGCCACTCTCTTATGCATTTCCTGGGCCTCTCACTGAAATATTACTGTAGTAAGACATACTTGCCTCTGGTGCCAAGTAGGGGCTGCCTGGATATTCCGTGATGATGATAAACAGCCTTCTAAGTGCGTGTACTGAGTTTAAGAAACATAACACCGCAGCACGTAAAATCACATGCCAGATCTCACACAGCTGCCAAATCACATCTGCCCCTATCTCTCTGGATGATTCTTCCCCAAAACACAGGCCTGGCGCTATGCCCTGAACGCCAGCCAACTGGACATTAGCAGACCAGGGTAGAGAAGGAAATCCAGCTCTGCGCCCCTATAAATCTCAGCCAAAGCCAATCTGGATTGTCCTGCTGTTTGTGGGCAGCGGAGGAAGGTGCCGTGGGGCCTAAGTAGAATTTGCAGATAAACTGGTCTTATTTTAGACAACAAGAGGGGACAAAAATCCCAATTCTCTGCTTTTGAACACAGTGATGAAAGGGGTAAGAAGTAACAATGATTACATTAGAAGTCTTTTGAATGCAACCAGTTTACTTTCTGGATGAGGTGCTGATGAGAGATAAAGTGGGCAAAACATGGGTACTCATGTAGAGTTGGAAAAGCAGAGGCTCAGGCCCAACCGGCATGGCTCGTAGTTGAGTCTTGACCTACAAACCAGAAGGTCACGGTTAGATTCCCGGTCAGGGCACGTGCCCAGGTTGCAGGCTCTATCCCCATTGTGGGGTGTGCAGGAGGCAGCCAATGAATGATTCTCTCTCATCATCAATGTTTCTATCTCTCTCTCTCCCTCTCCCTTCCTCTCGGAAATCAATAAATATATATATTTTTTAAAAGCAGAGGCTCAGGAGTTCTCAGACTGGGAAATAAATTCCCGCATGATTGAGAGTTAGCTGTGGTACTGATTTCTTTGGTGATTACCCTGGAGTTAGCTTCTACTGTATAAAAGGCACAAGCCAGCTGTAGAGATTAAATTCTTACCCAAGGTTCGCATTGATATTGAAGTTCCTCAGGTCAAATAATCCTTGAGTAAGAAACTGTGTATGTAAAAGTCAGATACTATATATACACATGCAGGTAAATGGCCCAAACATAGCCCAGCAGACACACGGCAAGTAGCTAATAGGAGTTACATTTGGGAGGACAAGTGGGGCTGGTGGAGAAAAGGAGTGGGAGGACGTGCTTTAAAAATATTTTTCGTTTAAATTTTAAAATGAGAATATATTCATGTAAGAAACATTAAATAAAATAATTATGAAAGGCAAGTGCAGTTGACCCTTGAACAATGCAGGGGTTAGGGGTGTTGACTTCCCAGTGTAGTCGAAAATCTGCATATAACTTTGACTCCCCCAAACTAACTGCTAATAGCCTACTGTTGACTGGAAGCCTACTGTTACTGATAACTTAAACAGTCTATTGCCCAGCCTGTGTGGCTCAGCTGTTGAGCATCAACCCAGGAACCAAGAGGTCACTGGTTTGATTTGGGATCAGGGCACTTGCCCAGGCTGTGAATCAAGGCCAGCTGCCGCTAGCGCCAGGCCTGGGGCCATTTAGCATGATGTTTGGAACACACTGAGACTCGCTGCTGCTTGTTTGAGAAATTTTAGGCAAATTTGAAGCCTGAGCCAAGATAGGCCATTCAGATGAAAAAGCCACTGGAAACAGCTTCAGTGGGCCCACAAGTTGGGTAAGGCAACTGATAGGTAATGTTTCTCTTTCATTAATGTTTCTATCTCTCTATCCCTCTCCCTTCCTCTCTCTTAAAAAAAAATTAAAACAAACAAACAAAAAACTCCAGTCTATTAACACATATTTGGTAATGTTACATGCATTATATATACTGAGTTCTTACAATAAAGTAAGCTAGAGACAAAAAATGTGAATAAAATCATAAGGAAGAGAAATACATTTACAATAGTTATTTTTAAAAACCCACAAGTTCAAACCCATTTTGTTCAAGGGTCAACTGTATCTAGAGGGCAGGGATGGCTTCTGTGGCCCCATGTCCCTAACACATCAATATATTTGTGCTGACCTCACCTGAAATTGTATTTGTCTAGGTGGGATAATTTTATTTGCTAAGAAATAAATCATTTGCAGTATCATTTGTACTCTAACATTTATGCAATTCTTATATTATGATAACACTTTAAAATTACTTCCTATTTCAGTACTCTTGAAAGAAAGGTGTAGGCTCCCCTCTTTTTTATAGGTAGAGAATTGTGGCAAAAAAAGATGAAAAATATCACTTCCAGGTCTTATAACAGCAACGAGTAAAGGGTAGAAATTGTTTACGATTTTGGTTTTTTCATGACATATTCCTTTTCCTAAAGTCTTTAGTGATCTGACTAATGAATGATTGTTGCAAAGCCAGACTGGACCTGGGTACGTCTTTATTTTTTATTTTTTTTATTTTTATTTTTTTTTGGGGGGGGGGTACGTCTTTAATTTCCTAACTGTGCCATAGTCCAAAATGAAATCTATTCACTAGCTGGGACTGGGCCAGATGAGTGGAGAAGTGGGTCTTCCCTTCTTCCAGGGCCTTCCTGAGAGGTTCCCCGTGATCTTTTCTGGGCTCCGTACTGGATGCTGACTTGGGGGCTAGCATGGAGCACCACCTCCAGGGTGGGGTGTGGGGCAGAGGCCAGTGTTTCCTGCCTCTCATGGATGACAGAGGGTGACAATATGCAGAACTGACTTCCACTACGCAGACTGCTAGAGATAACTTGTTGAATTTTGGAAGGGGCAAATAATGTGTCTCATTTTTGACAATGTGGACATGACTTCTCTATCCTACCCAGCTTGGACCTGGAATTTGTATTTTAAGAGAGGCCTTATAAAGTTGGAGAAAATTTAGTTGATACGTTTGCCCTCTCAACTAAGCAGTCTATATTTTCTTTTGGTTATAAATTGGGATTTGAAATAATATAATAGTAATTACAAATGGCAGAGGAGGTTATGCCAGTCAAATGAAGAAGATACATTTTCTTCTTTTCCTTCTTCTTTTCTTGTTTTGTTTTGTTGCCCCATTGGAGAAGGAGAGAGAATCTCAGTGGAGAGGGGTTTTGACAGGTACAGTACAACTTATCAGGCTTTCAAGTAACTAGCTGAGGTTAGGCTTAGTTCAGATATGTCAGAGCTGTCAGAGGCCGGCCCTGAAATCTGTAAGACATTACAGACTGAGAACCCAGCGAGGACGGCTGAAGGTCCCGATGGGAATTCCAACACACACAAGAGTCTGGAGTGTCTCCATGCTTGGCCTGACCCTTGATAATACTTGGAGTTTGCTTTTTTTGTGTTGTTGCAGGATTACTGAGTTCTCTGGGTTTTTGTTCTTTTGGCTCCTGAAATTGGTCCACTGCACTTCTGGGACCATTCATCAACATGTAGGGAGAGGCAAGGGATCACCTCAGCAGGGTCCAGTCCGGGGAGCTCGAGTATTGGAGATTAGCAAGCAGAGCCCACACAATCTTCCACGTTAGCAAGATGCGTGAAAGCAGAGGTAAAGCTTTCAGACGCCTTACGTTGTTAGTACCGGTGTCAGAGATGTCAGTTGAAGCCAACAAAATGAACTTCCTGAAATGGGGCGTCTTTCTCTATCCTGCTTACCTCAGCACGAGAGAGAGAATTAAATACCCAAAGATGCAGAAAAAAATAGTTTAGTAGAAAGAAATGGGATTTAGAATTGGAACTTTGTGCCAAATGACTTCTGACCTTCAGTCATCCACTTAACCTCTGTGACCCTCAGTCTTCCTATAGATAAAATGGGGATGAGGATGATGATGGTTAATCCATAAGGTTGCTGGAGGATCCTGTAGAGACACTGTAGTCTGTGATGTGACATTCCAGGGTTAGTTATTAGTTGGGGTTTCAGGGTGGTCTACAAATTAGCACAGACTTTGCAGAATACATAAGGGATTGCACCAATGGGTTACCCTGAGTACCGTAACCAAAGTGAGATGACAGAAAAAAACACAGACAACAACAGAAGACGGCAGAAGAAATCCAAATTCCTAATTGAAGGAGTGTCTCACAGGGGACATATGCTGGCCGCCCCCTCTTCACCTCCTGCGTTGAATAGGGTCTTTCATGTTGTAGAAGCCTGGAAAATAGTTGTCTAACAAATCAAGAAATGCCTACCTGTCGAATCCAGCCTTGTGTGGGGGTGAGGAGGGAGATTTGGGTTTCCCTGGAATAAGGCTGAATGAAGAATTTTTATCTTAAAAATCCTATGGTGTGACATGATGGGTTTATTTTCTGCCTGTTTAATCTTGGCTTTCTCCGAGTTGTTCCATTTCTAACACCACAGTTCAGTCCTCTCTTAGGGAGAGAGAGTCTGCATTGCATGAGGCCATGTTTTAATTTTATTTTTGTAACTAAAATCTAATAATCTCTCTCTGTGTGTCTCTGTCTCTCTCTGATTGTTGTTCTTTTATTCATGTTTACCCGAAAGTCAAATTGAAGACTCCAAAGTGCTGCCTCCAGGCTGATCCCTGAGAACTTGCTGCTGGTTTTGCAGGGAACACAGCAGAGGTCAGGAGATAGGAAGGGCAAAGCGAAAGGAATTTACACAGGCCTACTCTTGTTTTATTTTCCATGAAGTTTCACTGTAGCTCGTATTATGAATATAGGCAGTTACACAAGACTCCATGAAGTGAGAATGTAGGTCGGCCTGCTTGTTAATGCCTTGGAAGCCATACATTTTTCAGTTTAAGATAAAAATTTTCCCTTTTTGGGAATGAATGTTCTGTTTCAATAATACCTACAGGCTACAGAGGACATAAACTATACATGAAATAAAAAATATTTGCACCCTGCCTGGGTGGCTCAATTCATTGGAGTGTCATCCTGTACACCAAAAAGTTGCAGGTTCAATTCCCGGTCATGGCACATACCCAGGCTGTGGGTTTGATCCCCAGTCCGGGTGCATATGCGAGGCAACCGATTGAGGTTTCTCTCCCATATTGATGTTTCTCTCTCTCTCTCTCCCTTCCTCTCTTTCTAAAATCAATAAAATATATCCTCAGGTGAGGATAATATATATTTGCTTTACTTTTAACTGTGTTCAGTGATTGCTTTGGCAGCACATTAAATTTGCTCATTCTCCTATTTGTCCCTAATCCAAAAATGCAAACTCGGTCTCCTTTGCATCATGGAAACCCCAGCTTCTTTCTCTTGATTGGAATCCCAGCATCCTTCCCAGTCCTGGCTCAACTTCTTCCCCATTGAAGCCACCTTGGACCAAACCAACTTATGGAGCTCTTGGTACAACACCTAGGACATAATAAACACTCAAAACCGCTACTCTCTCAGTGAGTATTGCAAAGGATTCACAGCTTATCCATGTCCCATTTGCTGATAGGTGAATCACTTTCATCAATGTTCTTTGTTATTTGCTTTACCTGTAGAAGGGCTCATTCAGTTGGTAAGTGGTAAGTCCCCGACTTAAAAAACAAATCTCTTCATATAATTCTAATGTATAGTCAGAGTTACTAAGCACTGATAGTTTTTAATTCTCATGTGGTTGTTTTCATTTCCAACTGTGATTGTCTTCCCTCTTCCAGTCACTGTAAAATTCCCAAGAGGCAGAGATTGACAATGTTTATGCTTGCTTGTGTCATTTCCAGTGTCCTACATCTGGTGGCCACTTAGTGAGCTGAATGAATGAGTGTTTTGTGGACTGAGCTACATCTCTAGGGAGAAAAATCACTATAAATGAAATGGTTAAGTCAGAAACAGGTCACTCCATTGATTACAGTAACACTTATAAAGCACTTCCTCTGTGCCAGACACTTACATGCACTTTGCATTTAATTCTCACCATGATCCTCTGTGGTAGTTACTTTATTGTCCCCACCTGACAGATTAGGAAACTTGAGGCTCAAGGAACTGAGGTCTGTGCTCAAAGGGAAACCAGGGTTTTAATCTCAATTGATGTGTCACTATACTACAAGTGCTTGGAAGGATCCAGCAGATACCACACTATCTGCCATATAGCAGGGGATTAATAAACATTAGCTGAAGGAAGGAATGAATAAAAATTACAATACTCCAGACCTGGACATACTGAATTTTCATAGAGAAGAGGAAAATCTGAAAAAATAATCTAGGCTGAGTTGTGTGAAGCATGGTTTCTCCCATCTGGCAACCGTCAAAATGTTCTCTGTATCTATGGATCTATTTTTGTTCTGCTTGTTCATTTACTTTGTTTTTTTAGATTCAATTGTTGATAGATGTGTATTTGTTGAC
Source organism: Myotis daubentonii (assembly GCF_963259705.1). NCBI lineage: Eukaryota > Metazoa > Chordata > Mammalia > Chiroptera > Vespertilionidae > Myotis > Myotis daubentonii. The sequence goes on along the minus strand of NC_081847.1, from coordinate 56,303,637 downwards.
AGTTTATTATTCATCTTTTTTATCTTTTTATTTTTCTTCTTAAAGAAGACCCTTTAACATTGCATGCAGTACTGGTTTGGTGGTGATGAACTCCTTTAGTTTTTTATTGTCTGGGAAACTCCTTATATGTCCTTTGATTCTAAATGATAGCTTTGCTGGAGGGTAATCTTGGTTATAGGTCCTTGGTTTTCATCATTTTGAATATATCTTGCTAATCCCTTCTGGCCTCCAAAGTTTCTGTTGAGAAATCAGCTGACAGTTTTATGGAAGTTCCCTTGTAGGTAATGAACTGCTTTTCTCTTGCTGCTTTTAAGGTTCTCTCTTTGTCTTTAACCTTTAGCATTTTAATTATGATGTGTCTTGATATAGGCCTTTTTGGGTTCATCTTATTTGGTAAGGGAGTTCCTTGAGTCTGGCGCCTTAGACCACTCGGCCATCCTGACACCCCTTGGTTCATCTTATTTGGGACTCTCTGTGTTTCCTGGACTAATATGTCTATTTTCTTCACCAGCTTAGGGAAGTTGTCTGTTTTTTCCAAATAGATTTTCAATTTTTTGCTCTCTCTCTTCTCCTTCTGACACCACTATGATGCAAATGTTGGTATACTCAAAGTTATCCCAGAGGCTCCTTACATTATCCTCATTTTTTGGATTCTTTATTATTATTATTATTATTATTATTATATATTTTTTGCTATTCTGATTGGATATTTCCTGCTTTCTTATCTTCCAAATCTCTGATTTGATCCTTTGCTTCATCTTCACTATTAATTCCATGTAATGTGTTCTTCATTTCAGTTAATCTACCCTTCATTTCTGACTAGTCCTTTTTCTATGTTTTCGAGTTGCATTTTTACATTTCCTATCTCTTTGTTAGGATTCTAAATGATAGCTTTGCTGGAGGGTAATCTTGAAGTTCTCAGGAAGTTCATCTACTCTTCCCCAAGTTCATTGAGCATATTTATAGCCAGTGTTTGACCTCTGAATCTTGTAGATTGCTTGTCTCCATTTTGTTTAGTTCCTTTTCTGGAGTTTTGTTCTGTTCTTTCATTTGAGACATGTTTCTTTGTCTCCTCATTTTTGCAACCTCCCTGTGTTTGCTTCTAAGTATTAGGTAGAGGTACTATGTCTTCTGGGCTTGGTAGAATGACTTATATAGTAGGTGTCCTGTAGGATCCAGTGGCATAGCCTTTCCTTTCATCTGGGATGTACACTCCAGGTGTGTCCCCCACACTTTGTGTACTGTGTACAGCCTCTTGTTGTAGTTGAGCCTTGATTGCTGTTGTCATATCAATGGGAGGGATTTACTCCCAGGCTAACTGGCTGCAAGGATTGGCTACAACCACCATGGAGGATCAGCTGTGTAGGTGCCCACTCCACAGAGCAGGACTTACTTCAGCGGGGCTCTTGTGCCTGCTGAGCCAGGCCCTTGAGCATGCCACTTGGGGAAATCATTGGGTGGTGCTTCCATGTGGTCTGAAGCTATCCACTAGGTGCACTGGCTGTAGGGCCTCCTCGGAGAAGCAGGCCAAGGTCCTGCCCAAGGCCACCTGGCATGAACTACAAAGTAATCTGCAGATGACTACTACTTGTTCAGAGCTTGGAAGTGCCCAGGAGAGACCAAGATGTGAACCAAGGCCAGCTTCCACTAGTGCCAGGCCTGGGGCCACTTAGCATGAGGTTTTGGGCACACTGAGACTTGCTGCTTGTTTGAGAAATTTTAGGCAAGTTTGAAGCACTAGCCAAGGGTCATTTGTATGAAAAAGCCACTGGAAACAGCTTCAGTGGGCCTACAAGTTGGGTAAGGCAGGATCTCAGGGAATCATCAGGGCAAGGTGAAAAGTGTGAACCAGGTTGATGGAGACTCAGATATGGCACCTGCGTGCTAGCTCTGTTGGAGCAGGGCTCATCAAAGGAACAGTGGTCTTTGCCAGCACTTCTGTCTGGGAGAAAGATGCCTCTCCAGCTCTTGCCCTGAGACCAAACAATTCAGTTCCTCCCTGCATGCCCCTGGTGCCTTTTGAGCTGTTGCCCCAGTGCTGAAGCTCAAAGTGAGTGAGTCCGCATAAGTCTGTGTGCTGGCCCTTTAAGAGGAATGCCTGGGACTCCAGCAGCCTTCCATCTCAATCAGCCAACAATCACTGCTAGTTTTTACAGCCAGAAGTTATAGGGACTTCTCTTACTGGCACTGGAACCTTGGGCTGGGGGCCTGGTCTGGGGTTGGGACCCCTCATTCCTCAGGGGTGAACCTACCCAGGGGAGATTTCCCTCCCACTTTTTATCCACCACACATGGGTATGGGATCAACTCATTCTGCATCTCTGCACTTCCCACTAGTCTTGATGTGCCTTCTTCTTTATATCCTTAATTGTAGGGCTTCTGTTCAGCCACATTTCAGGTGGTTATGAATGATGGGTGTTCTATAGTTCAGTTGTAATTTTGATGTGGTCACGGAAGGATGCGAGTACCACATTTACCTACTCCACCATCTTGACCAGAAGCCCGCTTCTCTCTGTATTTAATGCATGACTATTATGATGGTTCAGAACCTGGATCTTTGCTCTGCAGAATGAATCCCAGCATCCAGTTTCCCAGGAATTCCTGTAGGTTTGGTGACTGCATGGGGTTCCAGCTATTTTGCCACATCACCCTCAAAAGCACATGCCTGCTCATCGCCTCTCATGTGCTAGTTTTAGGTTTGGAAAATACACACATTGAGTGGATGTATGTAAGATTAGCACTGATAAAAACTAGAATCCTTGGCTCAGTATTTATTAGCTTTGTCACTTCATTTCCTTTTTCTCTCTCACTTTGCGTAAAATCCCTTCTTTATAGAAAATCACAGGTAATATTAACTCACAAGTAATATAATGTTGTTGTGGGGGTGTAGACTTATGGCAAAGTGTTGGGAAACCACTTTGCAAATATAAAAGTCCATGTAAATGTTCAAGGGACATTGCTGGCATGGAGCCTGTGCTGGGTATAGCTCCAAAGACAGGTCCTAAATCCCAGTCTCCCTGGAGATGACCTTGCTTCCTATTTACCTCCTGGGTCAAAAGAGCTTGAGTTCTTTTGCAAACTCATCTGAAGAGACAAGTCCCTGAACATCACATAGGCCAGGTGTTTTCCATAGATCAGTGGAATTTCCCAGCTGTAAAACTTCCTTTCACTACTGTTTTGGCAAAGATCTAGGTTACTGACCTTCAGGAAGGCAATTTAGGGGTCTGGCTTTGCCCTCATTGGAGACATGTCCAATTTTGGGTGGGGTGGGGAGAGATGAGGGAAATTTTACTGTCATCCATGTGTTGGAGGTTATTGTGAAAACTGATATCTTAGTGATGAAGGAAATAACCTACGGGATACTTTGTCCTGACCTATAAGATAACCCTACTGTGGTAATTAAATGTTCTTTAAAAACGGGGGGGAAAAGAGATTAGGGGAATATGGAAAAATGCTTTTTAAAGAGAATCATTTAATTTTAGACCTGAAAGAGATCTAAAAGATCTTTCAGTCCAACCGTCTCTCCATCCTACCGAAGAAAATGAGACCTAGAAAAGTTATAAGCTGTACCCAAGGACCGCCAGTGAGTCGGAGAAGGCTGGGACTAGAATCAGAGGCCATCCATCTCAGCTCAGAGCATTTTTCCAGGGTTGCACGTGAAGCAGATCTTCAGCCTGCCTCCATGGACGAATGTCTTCCTTTGCTGGCTGTGGCTGCTGAACCAGCCCTCCGCTGCGTCCCAGAATGATAGCCTCTCCCACCAAAGGGCACTGGCTGCTGCAGCCTGTGGGGGTTGCTGTGGGCTCTGGACTGGGGAGGCTGAAAGGCAAGGGAATGGGATTTGAAGACGCAAGTAGTGATTGCAGGAGAGCATCAAAGGAAAGGGCTGTAGTATTAGACTTAAAGCTTACCAGCAAAATCCATGGCTCCCGCTTCTTTGTAGATGTCAGTGCCCTTCACTCATTTATGATGCTGGTGGAAAGAAAACCAGAGCTGGCCATTCCCAAGTCCTTTCAAACCGCCCGTCTGGAGTTCTCTGTGTTTGTAGATGTAAATGCTAAAGGTCACTGGGGCTGAAAGCACGTTCTTGCTCCAGCCTCTTCCTCACTCCCAGGTGCCAAACTTGCTTGTGAAAAAAGTCTCCTTGCAAGAAAACCAGAGGGAAGGGCCCACACCCACCTACCCACCACCCTAGCCTCACCCCCAAATAAGCCAGCTACCTGCGCCTAGTAGCCAGCACTCGGGGTTTGGGGGAGGCCTCTTTTCCAGCCTGGTTGCTAAGGCCGGCGCTGACTCCAGGCTTGCTATCAGGAGGACAGTTTAGACAGGCCTTATCGCTGTGTGTTCAATCAAGGTTTATGAGGGCTGATAAAGATGTCACCTAGTGTGTTCATTAAAACTATTCCCTGGTGGGATTGAAAAGCAAAGGTATTTGTTTTCTTTTTTTAAACAAAATTTTGGGACTATGTACATGTTGTTCTTTTGTTAAATAGGACACTTGTGGACAAGCTCATCTGTGTAGTTAAATCCATGTGTGCTGTCAAAAAGGGGGTGAGGGCGGTCCTCTTAGGCACATCCCCTGAGAACAAATACATGAGGCCTCACCGACACAACACCATCTTTAATATTGTAGGTTATCTTAATGGCTTATTTAATAATTCAATGAACAGCACTACCCTTGGTTTAAGTGCAACAATAAGCCATTGTGTGCTTTTAATTTTGTGCCTTTTAATATTATGGGATCATTATAACAAAAAAGGTATTTGCTTTAGTCTTTTATTTTAGTAAGAGATTTCTAACTAAATGTGTTTGACATAGTCCCTCTTCTTATGAGTTTTTCTTTTTCTATTGAAAGAGGAAAAAAAGCAAAACAGCCCAGGTTATTTTTATTCACCCCTAATTGTGTATAAATAATCAGAAAGCCACAGGGAGCATAAAACAAGCATAAGAAATAGCCCCTGCTCAGAAGAGCTATTGTACTCAGTGAGCTTTATAACTGGCACATAAGATATCTCATTGGCTCATTTACTATATTTTTTGTTTATCAATGCTAAGGCAGAATTCCAGAATAGAGAAAGGTTCCTCCTACACTTCTAGTCCAAAAGGCACCATAGCTTTTTAATTTTTATTTTAAATTGTGGTAACATAAAGTGTACCACCTTAACCATAAGTGTACAGTTCAGTAGTGTTTAGTATATCACAATGTTGTGCAACCAATCTCCGGAATTTTTTCATTTTGCAAATCTGAAACTCTATACCCATTAAACAACAAGTCTCTACTGCCCCTACCCAGCCCCTGGTACTCACTATGCTATCCTCGATTCTATGAATTTGACTACTTTAGATGCCTCATATCAGTGGAATCATGCAGGTATTTGTCCCTCTGTGACTGGCTTATTTCACTTAGCAAATGTCGTCAAGGTTCATCCATGCTGTAGCATGTGACAGGATTTCCTTTTTTTTTTTTTTTTTTTAATGAGCAAATGTTTATTTGGAAAACCACAAACGTAGGAAAAGTGAGCCAGCTGGGCATGGGCTCAGGAACCAAGTTACAGAGGCAAAAGAAGGGCCCTTGGATTTAAGAAACAGAGGCAAGGAAATCCACGCCTGGGGGAAGTGGGTGGGAAAGGTGTGGACGTGCTCCATAGAGGGATCCTCCAGGATTTCCATTCTTAAGACTGAATAATACTCCAGTGCATGTGTACACCACATTTTGTTTATCCAATCATCCATCGATGGGCATTTGTGTTGGTTCCACGGTTTGGCTATTGTGACTAATGCTGCTATGAATATGGGTGTACAAATATCTGTTCTAGATGCTATTTTTAATTTGGGGGGGCACCCAGGAGTGGAATTGCAGTATCACATTATTGTTCGATTTTTACTTTGTAAAGGAGCCATCATACTATTTTCCATGGTGACTGTACCACGTTACATTTTTAAGCCTGAAACATTGCTGGAGCTAAAAATGACAAGACTGACGTTGTCCTTTTTGGGTACATTATGAGAAGGCAAAGTTCTTTGGAAAAGACAAAAATCCTGGGAAAAATAGAAGGCAGCAGGGAAAGAGAAAGACCAAAATATGGGACGGATTGATGCTATAAAAGAAGCCATATGCATGCGTCTACAGGGGCTGGGCAGGGCTGTTGAGGACAGGATATTATGGACATCACTCATTCACAGGGTCACTAGGAGTAGGAGCTGACTCAACAATGGCACATAGTACACATCCCTTCCTGTTGCCGGTTGGGCAAGTTCCTCTACCTAATTTTGCTAATTCTTCTGTTACTTTTTAAAAAATGGATTGTGTTCCTTATTTCAATTTTTATGTCTTTCCTATTCAATTTTTTTCTACTCTTTATTATATTTAATTCTTACTTTTTGGCTCTTATATAACCTACTATTTCCTTGTGTATATGTATAATGCATATTTTAAATTCTTGATCCATTTGTTTCAATTCTGCTTTACATGTATATATTGTTCAGCTTACTGTTTGTTAAGGTAGTTCTCCTCAGGGATCTGGTTATTTATACTTGTGAATTCATGTTCACCTGAGAATAACAGCTGGTCTTTCTGGTAATGTGCTTGGGGGGAAGGAATGAAGGACAGGCCCTGCGCTAAATCCCTCCATGTGAGTATTAAGAAGAGGGAAATAGTAAGCTGTAGGCCAGAGAGATCCAGGCACCATAAAACCACTGTTGATCATTCCTGTTTCAGGAATAATCTCCACCAGGCAACTCTGCTTCAGGAATTTTTTTTTAAACTCAGAAATAACAGCACTGGGAGAAGCCAGTTCCCTTAGTTGGTAGTGTATCTGCCATGGAGGCAGTCCAGACCCGTTCTCATCAGTACCTCACTCCGGCAGGACATTTGTGTTGTCCCCGTTTTGCTATTCTAACATGGGGCTATTGCTGTCAATTTCTTTGGAGATGGATGCAATATAAATTTTTATTCTAACATATATTTAAAATAAAATCATAACATTTTAATTTATGGTATGTTTGTAGATATGTTTATATAAAAAGTTCATATTTGCTTATTTCAATGAGTTAAGCAATTCAGACACCTATAAAGTTAATATTCTTCCCCTTCCCCACCATCACTCTCTGAAAAAAATTGATGTGACCACTTTTCTCTCCCAAATATTCAATTATAAATGATTCTATCTTTCAAATCATAAAATTGAAACTTTAGAAAAAGAAAAAATAGTATTTCATAGCTATCTGTCCAGACTAATGTTTATAAATTAACTCATTCTCTTTCCTGGGTAAATAATATTCTGTGATATGATGTTCCATAATTTATTTATCAATTCTCCTATTGATAGACATGTTAGTTTTTTCCTGTTTTTATAAATACAAACAATACTGCTATCAATATCCTTGGATCAGTCACCACGGATGGAGTCCAGAAATAATCCAAAGAAGATACAGCAACTTGATCTATCATAAAAGTAATATTTCAAGTCAGTGGGGAAAAGGTGATTTATTTAATAAATAATGCTGGCATAACTAACAATTTCCATATGGAACAAATAGTTTTCTTTCTTTCTTACATCATGTACAGAAATGAGCTCCAGATACAATGATGTAAAAAAAATAAAAATATTGGAAGAATATTTATATAATTTCAGAGTTGGGAAAATTTTTAAAAGAAATTTTGGAAACCTGGAAATAATAAGGGGGAAAAAGAACATATTTGAATCTATAAAAAATTTTAAATGTTTTATGTCTCCATATGACACAGATAACTATTTTTTTTTTCTATGTGTCATCTTAAGGTCAAATAAAAGTTTAGGTCCTGGATTTTGTCTGATGAGGACTGGTGAAATCTTATTAATATGAAGTCTACATAACTATATCCATATATGACTATACCTAAGCATATATATCAGTATAACTATATCCGATGTAGTTGTAATAGGATTTTGTTCTCATGATATGTCTCTCGAAATCATATCTGTACAGTCTGGAAATTGAACAGACCCTATAATATAATTCTTTATTGGAGATTACTCTGAGGAAAAAATTTACACAGTTCATAGTACTCCGAGTTCTAAAACATTTGTATACATGTGTGTTTGTATTGTGGTTTCTTTTAGAGGAGATTTTGGAAATTTAATTCAGGAAGTGATGGGGATGGTATAATGGCTGAAGAGAATTTAAGAGTAGTTAGAATTAAATGGGGCCAGAAAGAGACTTTGCTTTGGGTGATGGGCACATGATGCTGTGTGCAAATGATGTTTTGTTGAGTTGTAGATTTGAAACCTGTATGGTTTTGTGAGCCAGTGTTACCCCAATAAATTCAATTAAAAAAAAGAGAAAGTAATTAGAATTTTTTTGTTTGGCTTTTATTTTTATTTTTTTAAATATATTTTACTGATTTTTTACAGAGAGGAAGGAAGAGGGATAGAGAGTTAGAAACATCGATGAGAGAGAAACATAGATGGGCTGCCTCCTGCACACCCCCTACTGGGGATGTGCCCACAACCAAGGTACAGGCCCTTGACCGGAATCAAACCTGGGACCCTTCAGTCCACAGGCCAATGCTCTATCCACTGAGCCAAACCGGTTAAGGCTGTTTGGCTTTTAGGTAGCAAATTGTTTAGCTGTGGCTGGCATGCAAATATACATTTGGATGTTTCTTTTAAAAAGGTGACTTTGAAAAAAATAAAAATAAAAAGATGCCTTTGTTGCCTGGCTGGCCTGGCTCAGTGGTTGAGCGTCGACCTACGAACCAGGAAGTCACAGTTTGATTCCTGGTCTGGGCATATGCCTCTGTTTTGGGCTCAACCCCCAGTAGGGAGGCAGCCAATCAATGATTCTCTCTCATCATTGATGTTTCTATCTCTCCTTCTCCCTTCTTCTTTGAAATCAATTAAAAAAACACCACAATTTTTTAAAAAAGTGACTTTGTTAACAGACACTAGACTTTTTTTCTTTGTTCTGGATGTTTAGTTGTAAATGTCTCAACAAAAGCATTGATATGCCCCACTGGCACAATAAAGGAGCATTGGCTTTTTAAAATCTTTAGAAAGACATTTATTGCCCTAATTCACTAAGATCAATGGTTATACATTAAGATGTTTCCTCCGAAGTTAGGTTTATAACCAGGATCACATTTAATCAGGAGCCTTAAAGATGATCTAGACCAATCTCATTTGTAGATGAGGACACTGGGGTCAGAGGGATTAAGTAACTTCTTAGAGTTATGAATAGCAGAGCATGCGATAGAAGTTCTTAGCTGTTGTTATCTTGACAGTGAACCACTGCCAACAATAGGTGGCAGAAAAAGACCAGTGCCAAAGGCATTGTCTCAAAGGCACTTAAATTGGAAATATAACAATGGTCTCCCTAAAGACTTCTTTCTGTCCTAGCATATGATATTTTATGGATAATACCTGCTTCCTGACACTTTCTGTTGCTTTCTTGGAGAGTCCATTGAAAGTGGATGTCTGCAAGGCAACATCCTGACTATATATGCTGAGTCCTGACACTTCAAATGTCAATATTTGTCTGCATTTGGAAAATTGATAAGTGAGCAGATAAAGGTAGGGAGAAGTGACTTATAGGATTTGATTGGACAGCACAAAAAGATGAGATTGGCCCTAGTCGGTTTGGCTCAGTGGATAGAGTGTCAGCCTGCAGACTGAAGGGTCCCAGGTTCGATTCTGGTCAAGGGCACATGCCTGGGTTGATCCCCAGTAGGGGGCGTGCAGGAGGCAGCTGATTAATTCTCTCTCATCATTGATGTTTCTATTTCTCTCTCTCTCTCTCTCTCTCTCTCTCTCTCTCTCTCTCTCTCTCTCTCTCTCTCTTCCTCTCTGAAATCAATACAAATATATTAAAACACACACACACAAGAGAATTTCTTGTTTTATACATTCATGTTAATCTATTCTACATTGGTCATGAAATTATTTAATTTCAATAATATTGTTTTCCTAGTGGAATGTTCTTGGGCTTCTGATTGAAGGTAAATTGTGATTTACTCACACGTTTGGTCAAGGGGCATAAAATGGAAGTGTGGAGGTGAAAAAGCAAGTGGTCACTTTTTTAGAAAAAAGATGTGGCTGTGAAGACTAGTGGGGGGATAATTAGGAGAAGGTTTGTATAAGTTTGCAAGGGGTATGGGAGAAAGAATTATACGATGCACATTGGTTTCCTGATAAATTGTTCCATTCTTTCCTATAATAATATACTAGTATATTGGTCAGAGGTTTTCAAATTCACATAATGTTGAGGCAAAATGATATTCTGCTGATTCATTAATATTTCTTGTATCTTCCCTGTGCTTTCTGTACCAGCTGTTACATCTGTATTTTAGCCATTCATCATCTCTTGCTTGGAAACTTTTAATGGTCTTCTCATTAGTCTCATGACTAGCATCATTCCTCTTCCTATTTTCTATGCTACTTTAAGTATGATCATTCAAAAATATGCAAATTCTATTCCATTACTTTCTTGTTGAAACCCTTCAGGGCCTCCAACTGCCTACAGGATAAGGTTTAAAATTCTCAGCCTTATAGTTAGGTATTGGCTTCTACCTTCCTCTCCACTTATATCTCTTGTTGCACTCCTTCTATTGGCCCCATATTTCACTTAATCATTCATTCAATAACTTCTTACTGAGTGTCCACTATGTACCAGAGGGTGTGCTGAACCCTAAGATGTGATGGGTCTGAGAAAGTGTCCTAACAGGGGATCACACTTGTCATAATCATTCGTGCTGACTCTGCTGGTCTCTTTCGTAAACAGTAGAACAAACCCAAACCAGGCACCCTCATCTGATTAATTGTTCACACCAAATCATAATGTAGTTTAATTAGAAGTAAAAGGACCCTTGTTTTACACAGCTAAGAGAATGAAAAGACAAGTCACAGACTGGGGGAAAAAAATTACAAATCACATGTCAGAGAAAGAACTTGTACCCAGAATTTTTGACAAAGTCTCAAAGCTCAATGATAAGAAAACAAACAAACCAATTGAAAAATGGTCAAAAGCTTGAATAGACACTTTACCAAAGAAGATATACAATGGCAAATAAACTCATGAAAAGATGTTCATCATCATTAGTTATTAAGAAAATAAAAATTAAAACCACAATGAGATATCACACCTATTGGAATAGCCAAGATTAGAAAACTAAACAAAACAAAAACCTTAACAGTATCAAACTGCTGGTGAGAATGAGAAGCAACTGGAAATTTCACACATTGCTGGAGAGTTGCAAAACCTTGTAGAGACTGAAAACCAGTCTTGCAGTTTCTCATAAAGTAAAGCATTTTTACCATAAAACTCAGTAATCATACTTCTTTTTAAAATATATATATTTTTATTGATTTCGGAAAGGAAGGGAGAAAGAGAGAGATAGAAGCATCAATGATGAGAGAAAATCATTGATCATCTGCCTCCTGCATGCCCCTCCTGGGGATGGAGCCCACAACCCGGACATGTGTCCTGACTGGGAATTGAATCGTGACCTCCTGGTTCATAGATTGATGCTCAGCCACTGAGCTACTCTGGCTGGGTACACTTCTAAGTATTTACCCAGGTAAAGTGAAATCTTACGTTCACACAAACACCTGTATGTAAGTGTTTATAAGAGCTTGATTAGTGATTGTCCTAAAATGAAGGGGGGAAAAAGCTCAAATGTTCTTTAACTGGTGAACGGTTATACAGACTGTGGTACATCAATACCATGGAATTCTACTCAGTAAGTAAAAGGAATGAACTCCTGAAATACAAAACAGCATGGATGAATCTCAAGTGCATTATGCTAAATGAGAAAAGCCAGGCTTCAAAGCCATGTACTGTGTGGTCCATTTTTATGACTTTCTGGAAAAGGTAAAACCGTACAGACAGAAAGCCGATCAGTGGTTGCCAGGCACTGGGGGAGGGAGGAGTGGTTGACTACAAGGGCCTGGGGAAATATTTTGAGTTGATAGAACAGTCTATATTTTGATTGTGAAAGTGGTTACATGACTATATCTATTTGGCAAGTCACAGAACTGTACAGTAAGAAGAGTAATTCTTAATGTATGTAAATTTTATCTCAGTGAAAAAAAAATCTTGTTTAGATAGGAGAACCAATGAGCTGTATCTGTGCAGTTTCAGCTTCTTGTCAGTTCCTCTGTCTGACACTCCCACTGAGCTGTGTGGTAGAGTCGGGGTAATGTTGGTTGCAGGGTTGCTGTGGATTCCAGTCCTTTACCTCCCTGGGCCAGCAGCACACTCAGCCATCTGAGAGAACCTTTCAAAGTGAGCCCACATATTCCTATCCAACTTTTATCCACTCAAACTAATAGGCCATTTTTCTTTAATCCCATTAAATTAGTAATTCAGATGCATTTTAGGGATCACAGTTTCTCTCTTTCCCATACTAATGACTTTTCCAAAGGAAATGAGTGAGCTTCTCCAAGCCCTTAGTTTAGAACATCCTTCACTGTCCTTTTTGGCTTTCCTTTCTTTTCTCTGGAGTTTCTAGTCTCTACTGAGGATTCCAGGGAAACATGAAGGTGTAAGTGGTAGGAGAATTACTGCTTCACTCTTCTGTCCCACTGCCAGACGCTGGGCCTGAGTTTTGCTTCAGGGAATGATCATGCGGCCCACAGTCCTTTTGGCTGTAGGGCTTAGTAAATGGTTCAGGGATCGTCTTGATTCCAGAGCAAGCAGCTGATTTGCTTTTTCCTTGAATATGTTTCCTGTTTTCTGGTGTAGGGTTTGAGTATAGCAAATATTAGGAACCCAATACTAAATGAATGAAAATGTAGTTCTAACGTAGATAAATACATTGGTAAAACATAAACATTTTCCACATTTCCTGGGCTCTTTCTCAAGATGAAAAGAGAAGGGGGCTAGTTCTTGGACTCTAAGTTATTATTTTTTTGTTTTAATTTTCTTGCTTTAATTCAAGTATAATTTTAATCTATTTTCTCCAAGCTGAATTTTAGAATTTCCAAAGATGCATCTGGATTTAGTTCTACTGAAACAAAGTATTTCCAATCTTAATTCTTTTTTTTCTTTTTTTTTTTTTGTAAAGCAGAGCAGAAACTTTATTCCTTGATCAAGGAATGGAGAGGAGTGAGCTCATGCTCTAATGGTACCATCTCTCCAATCTTAAATTCTTTCTACATTAAAATAGAACCAAGAATTTCTCTATGAGAGTAAGCAAGACTATTTGCTATCTAGGGCAGCACAGAAGAGAAAGCAGATGGGCCTCCTTACCACCCCCTCTCGGTTTAATGACATGCTGGGGGGAGAGGGGGCAAGAGGCCAAGACACAGCATTTCCTGGAGCCCCTAGCCCTCATGGAGGCGGTTTTTGAGCACTTTCCCTTCCTGCAATGAAGGCCAGCATTCTTTCACAATTCCACAGCTGACCCTGATGCACAGATTAATTTATTTTTCCTGAATCCATCTTGTCAAAAAAAGTATCAAGGCCAGGAACCTAGCTATTTCCAAATCAACCTTTCACCCTAGTGTTTCCCAGTGACGTTTTTAAGGAAGTTAGAAATTTGGTTTGTTTCAGACCAGGTGACTTGTCTGACCCAAGAGAGGTCAAAGGTAATTCTCTTGTAACTGCTGCCTTGAGTGGGCCACTCTGGGAACCAAAGTTCTTTCAACTAAGCCCGTGAGATGGCAGCTCAAAAGGGATCTGCCAAGTACCCGCCTTACTCATCCACCATCTTCTCAGTCTCAAGGCCAGCTTAATGCTATCTTTGCCAAGAAGTGCATTTAAGCTCCTTGTGAACTACCTTTGGAAACCTCGCATGGTGCTTAACTTAATACCTAACACGTATATTTGCTCACAAATACTTGGAGACTGTTCTGCAGTCCTGAAGCTGGGAGCTACTTCACGTTTTTGGAGCATAGATTTCATTTGTTGGCAGGTGCCTTCCCCAGCTGTAAAGCTTGGCTGCATATGTCCAGAACTCCCGGTCTCCCGGTTGAACTCCTGAGGGGACACTTTGCATATTAGCCTTTTATATAGAGAGAGTGGTAGTATACTTGCTGTTTGTTTGTTTATTTAACTTTTAAGACTCACCCGAGGACATGCTGAGAGAGAGAGAGAGAGAGAGAGAGAGAGAGAGAGAGAGAGAGAGACATTGATGTGAGAGAGAAATATCAATGGGTTGCCTTCTGTACATGTCCTGACCAGTGATTGAACCCACAACCTAGGTATGTGCCCTGACCAGGAATCAAACCGGCATCCTTTTGGTGCACAGGTCACATGGCAGATCAGGAAAAGGACACAGGAGAAATAGCCTGACTTGTGAGAGCTGGAGGAAAGCACACAGACCCCTTTTATTTAATCCAGAAGTTTCTAATTGTGTCCTGCAGAGTCAGAGCACTCCTCTGAGATGCTTCAGGGGGTGCCAATGTGAAAGAATAGTGTGCTTATTTTATTTCATGCAATTTGGCCCTAAAAGTTTTCATTTAGAAAAATAATTTTGCAGCTTTGAAGAAATAGTAGAGCTTTAAGCTCTGGCCGGTGTTACTCAGTTGGTTGGAGAGTCGTCCCATGCACCGAAAAGTCGTGGGTTCCATTCCTGGTTAGGTCACATACCCAGGTTGTAGGTCTGATCCATGGTCAGGGTACATAGGAAGACAGCAGGTCAATGTTTCTCTCTCACAGCAATGTTTCTGTCTCTCTGTCTCTGTCTCTCTCTTTCTCTCCCTTCCCCTCTCTCTCTGAAATCAATTAAGAACATATCTTTGTCCTAGCTGGCTTGTTTCAGTGAATAGAGCATTGGTCTGTGGACTGAAGGGTCCTGGGTTAGATTCTGGTCAAGGCATATGCCCAGGTTGCGGGCTCAATCCCCAGTAGGGGGCATGCAGGAGGCAGCCGATCAATGATTCTCTGTCATCATTTATGTTTCTCTCTCTCTCTCTCTCTCTCCCTCTCCCTTCCCCCTTCCTCTCTGGGGGGAAAAATTTATATATATATGTGTATATATATATATATATATATATATATATATATATATATATATATATATATATATATATAAAGAACATATCCTTGGGTGAGGATTAAAGAAAAATAGTAGAGCTTCAAAATTTATTTTATTTCTTTAAAGCCAAAGAATAAGCTAAAGTCTTAGGTCAAAATACCTGAGACGGTATTGGGATGGTATAGTTCTTGTAGGTATAATTCTTGTAGAGAATCATGTACGATTTGGTGCTTACTACATTGTTTTCTTTTGGGAGGAATGTGGTAACTGTGCATCCCGTTGTCAGCTTTGAGGAAGTCATCTCCACTCCGTTCAGATCCCCAGTAACCATGGCAAAATTAAAAGGAACCCCCCAGGGGTGGGAGACCTGGCCCCGGCCTGACATCACAATTAGGATTGTAGGTTTCCCACAATATTGATGGAGTGTGGAGTTCTGTGTTAGAGAGGCAACTTAACAGGTGTGGAGAAGGGTCCCTTGGTCCGGACGAACTGTCTTTTCTCTCTGCCAGGCTGTGATTTCCGCTCTGTGGCTGGGGAAGGCCAGAGTTTGAACCTGAGCAGAAGAAAAGGTCCGGGGTTTGCATGAGTTTCATGCTGGGTTCACTCCAACCCAGCTTTGTTAGCCCCTTGGCAGAGGACGTAAAATGAGAGGGAAGCGGGGAGTTGGGGCCTTGAGTTGGGTTGAATCTGCTAGAAGATGCAAATTAATAAATAAACATTAAAAAATGCGGCTCTGCTAATCCTCTGACAAAGGACAAATTGCTAAATCCTAGCTCCCCGCCAGGATGGCCGCTCCAGCAGAACAAAGGCGGCTTTTATAGTTTAGGTTTTATTTGTAAACTGACAGCACTGGTCAGTTAGTGGATTTACTCTCACCTGCCTCTGAGGGGAGGGGAGGCGGCAGGTAATCCTTTCTTTCTCTAAGCTCGCAGGAAAATGGTCACCTGATCTGACCAGGAAAGGCCTTGGAGGATGTGCCAAATTTTAGCCACTTTAGAGTAACTGCCAAATTGCTTGTCAACAATGGAGCCAGTGTCTGAAAGGGAAAGGGCTGGGGAGTGGCGAGCCTTTTCAGCTCATAATTCATGAGAGGCCTTGGGTTTCCTGTGTCTCTCCAGCCTCCTAATTCCAGGGTTCGAGGCCTTCTCTGGGAAAGGTGCTCATCAGCGCTTGTTGATGATAAGTCTCTGAAAAGGTGTCTGTCACCCAGGCTCCCTCCTGCGGGAGTCAGCCTGCTCCCCCCACGCCCCCCTGCAGGGCTGTCACCCTGGGCTCCAGGTGTCAGCTCATTCATTATTCCCACTGACCTTCCAGAGGAGAGTCTGGCGCTGGGATCCGACACCCACACAGACAGAGCTGGCCCAAACCTAATCGCCTGGGGAGAAGCACTGATAAGTCTCATCTCCAGCGGCCTGTGGCCTCCTTTATGCGCTGTCACTCTGCTTCCTGTCATCCCACCTCCTCCACCTCAAATGTCAAGGCGTTCTGACCTGCAGGGGAAGTGCTGGATATATATTTTCTTTTGCGGGGGTGGGGGGAGGGCGGGGTTACTGCCTCTCTTAAGACACATTCTGCTGCTGTTTCACATGCAGGAATCCTGCTCAGGGTGCACAGGCTGCATCCCAAGGTCTTCACCCCCCAGATAGAGGACCAGGAGAGAACAGAAATCACTTCCAGAGTGTGCTACGGAAGCCCCAGCCCACGCCCACAGCAAAGAGGTAGTTTCAAATACGGACTCAGAATTACCCAGGAATGACTGGGACGTAGCCCAGATGGGGCCTTTGAGATGGGCTGAGGTGGGTTTGAAGCCCCCCGCGCCCCAGGTTATTGTACCAGATGCTGTGGCTGGTTTAAAAAAGTGAGGGGGTGCAATCCCAATGCCATCCCCTCAATGACAGGAGACAGCAGAGAGTAGACTTGGTTCCTGACCCTCTCACTAATGTGTTCAGACTCGTGAAGAACTGCCTGTGTGCACTCTGAGGCCTATTTCAAGCCCCCAACCCAAAGGCCACAGCTTGAGACTTGGTCCCAGGGGTGGAGTTTGAGGGCTGGCTGGTGAGCTGAGCTGATGCCATCTTTACTTGGTTTGGATCTGAGGCTTAGCTCAAAAAGACTTCTCCCCCTGTGAGGCTGCTGTCCCTACCAATGACACACCAGTTGGTTATGCTGCGATGGGCCAGGTTGTAGGCTGCTGCCAGGCATCCCTCCCGTGTGGTGAAGGCCTTGCAGCGGGCACTGCCGATGACGGTGCCACCCCATGCAAAGGAGATGGGAGCCTTGGCCAACAAGGCAGCAGAAGGGACCTGTACTGGGCGGGGGCGGGGGGGGGGGGGACTGGCAGGCCTTGCAGAATGGAGAGGGTGGAGTCCGGGGCCTCTAGAAGCCTGGGCAGGGGTCTCCCTGTCCCTGGGCCTTCTTCCTGGAATGTATGAGCAGGTGGAAAATATCCACCTGTCAGTCTTGGGAAGTTCAAACAAGGTAACGAAGTGAGCGGGCCCATCTGCCCCCTATGCCCACTGGGGAAAAAAATACTTCTCCCCTCTGCAAGGGGTGTCTTCTTTGATTCTGCTGTATTTTTTGGAGTGTCTACACTTCCTCTAACTATCCCATTTAATACCTTTCCAGATGGCAGGAATACTGGTTCTCAAACTGCTGGAATACAGGTCTCCAGGACAGCCGAGTGGCCGATTCCAGGGGCATGTTCAGGTCTCCATCTGAGTGGCCGAATTTGGCAGGTTGGTCTCTCGCCCTTTGAATCCTCCTAGGCTTCCTGGACCCGGCACTCCGCCCCTGCTCCTCCCTTAGCCGGCTCCTACACGTCCTTCAGGGCCCACTTCTCAAATGGAGTTTCATCAGAGAAAAGCCTCCGGACAGCTCTGTATCTGCTACGGCCACAAAACATGTTCCTTCCCTCATTCTCTCACCACCCCGTTTCCTCCCTGTGTATCACCGCAGTTTGTAATTAGCTTCTCTTCATCTAGGATTACTGTCTGATTCCCCTTTCCAGACTCAGTTCCATGGTGGAGACCATGTCTGTGTTGTTCAGACTCTAACCAGGGCCCAGCACTGTGCTTGGCGCAGGGTGGGTGCTCAATAAATATCTGTTCAAGGAGTGAATGGATGGACGAATGCCTGCTTACAAGGTTCGAGGTATAATGCTAAGCACCCAGTGCAGTGGTTCTCAGCCTTGGTTGCACATTAGAATCACCTGGGAATATTTTTAAAATCCTGATTTCTGGGCCTCATCCTCCAGAAATTCTGTTTCTTTTTACTAATGTTGTGGCCCCACCCCATAACAAAGAAACAGAATTTCCAGAGGTTGAGGCCCAGAAATCAGGATTTTAAAAAGATTTCCAGGTGATTCTAATGTGCAGCCAAGGTTGAGAACCACTGACCTAGTGGCATTTAGCTAAGCTATTTTTCACCCTTTTGCCTGTCCTTATTTTAAGGTTTTGAGGCTGTCCCGTAAGCTGCTCACTATCCTCCCAGCTCCCAGCACAAGTCTACTATTGAGGCAGCCAGTGGTAGTGGTTAGGAAGGAAGGCTCTGAGTTGACAGCCCAGCCTTTCTATTTACTATCTATGTAATCTTGTTTATATTAATGTCTTTTGCATTGACTAGAATGTTTAGCACAATATGACATGATAATGCTAGTATTTGGTATTTTTGTTTTATATCTGACTTTCATTAAAATACTTTTAATATGATGTTAGCTATGTATTTAAGATAGATATTCTTTATTGTTTAAGAGTGTCCTAGTTTTCTAAGTTGGAAATATATTGAATAGATTCTTTGTATCTATTGGGATAAATATTTTTTATTAAAATGTAATCTAAGTCTATGTTAATAGATTTTCCAATATTAAACCCTCTGGGTTATCCTGGATAAATGTTATTTGGGCATAATAAACTATTATGTGTAATACACTGCCTTAATTCAGTTTTCTAAGATTTCATCTAGAATTCCTCATCTCTATCAAAGTGATCTTTCTAATATGCACGTGAGAGCAAGTTGCTTCAGACTTCAGGCTTGCACTGTTTCCTAGACTTCATCTATCCTGCGTACTCCAGAATGACCCATCTCGCTTCCTTTAACTCTCTTTTACCAACTATGCTCTAAGCTTAAAACATAACCAGGTGCTTCTGGTTCTTGGGTATGTCATCCTCTTTCATACTAATAAACTTTTAAAAAGTGATTTTCTCCAGCTGCAAAGCATTCCCCATCCTCAAGTCTCTTGGCAAAGTCCCTCTTATCCTTCAAGTCTCATCCAGAGGTCCGGCCTTCATACAGCTTTCCATCTTCTCTTCCCCAGCTGAGCTCCCCATTCCTCTTTCACGCTCTTTTAACTTCCCAGTTACAACGCAATTACAGGACTTACCACATTGCACCCAAATTATTTACTAACAGGACTTTCTTATCCACTAGCCCTATGGCTTCCACATTGGGATTCAAGCATGCAAGAGGGTAAGAGGATTCTTGGTAGGAAGAGAAAATAAAAATGTTATAATTTCTATTTCTATTGTTTATTTCCTAAGTTTCATTTATATAAGTATGTATTATTTAAGTATTATATGTGTATGTTTATATATTTACACATACACACACATAAATAACAGATCACTGTTATATATGATAGAATGTGTATATGACAAATAAGTAAATTTACAGAAGCTGAGATCTGTTCAATTTTTTTAACTGATGGGGCAAATGATTAAAAAAAAATGTTGAAGGCCATTGTACCAGACAATGAGTGGAGTCTTTGAAGGTGGGGTCCTGTTTTAGCCTCAAGTTATATCCTCCTCCACTATCACTATAGCTGAGACAAGATATGTGCCTGATAAATATTTGAAAGGTTGAATGAAAGGGATTAGAAAAAGTAGATAGTTGATAAGTGTTTGCACTGGAGTTTCCTTAATATAAGAATTATAAATAGTAAATTAGATAGTAATACATCTTAAGTGGTGATTATTAAGGTTCATGTTTTACAAGAATAAAAATATTCAAAGGGAGAGGAAATGAACCATTGTGAATTATGGACTTCTCCATATGACTAGGTATCCATTGAAGCAACTAGGGCTGGTTCCTCATCAGGCAACAGGTACGCCCAGGAGTCTCTGCACACGGCTTGTGGGTTTTCTGCCATGTCCTCCCCTCTGACCTCATGATTTACTCCCCCATTGTCCCATCTCTGCTTCAACCTTGCTGATCCCGCAGGCTCAATAGTGGGGTTGCCAGGTAAAGTACCAGACACCCTGTGACACTTGAATGCCAGATAAACAATGAATAAAATTTTAGTGTATGTCCCCAATATTACATGGAACACACATACTAACAAATTACTGGTTATTTACCTGAAATTCAAATTTCATTGGGTTGCTTGTATTTTTATTTGCTACACCTGGTAACTCTATTCAGCTTCAGCATCGCTCTCCCTGGTAGCTAATAGTCACCACTTGTTGAGGCTTACTTTGTGCCAGGAACAGTTGCCATGTGCATTATACACAAAATATCTTATAAATCTTATATTAATGGTCACAGGTAGGAATTATCACATTCAATTTTATAGCTATAGAAGCTTAGGGCTTGCAGGGGTTGAGCAACTGCTCTGGGTCACCAAGAGGAAACTGTAAAACAGCTATTTGAACTCAAATCTAACTTCAAAGCCTATTTCTTGTGGAGATACACATACAGGGCACTTTGGACGAGATAAAAATGTCTGAAAAAGGGTTGGGCGTCATGAAATGTGGTGCGTCTCCTACCTGTGGTGGCCAGGCCGAAGCCAGGAGTGGGCTGTTGTAGGGTTCTTCAGCCGTGGGCCTCAGGTTTGGATGGATGTCCTTTGAAGCCCTTCCCTTTCTATGCAGGCTGAAAAACCCCTCAGATGTTGTTCAAGGAATTATACATACATGTGTGCATTTTGCAGTGGGAGTTATTTATTTGCTTGTTTATTTTGCCATTGGGAACTCTGGCTAAACAATCCAGGGACAGAATCAGCTCCATCGGGAGAAGCACTGGTCTCATCATGAATGTAGTATTATTTCAGAGTCTGGTTTGGAAGAACAGAGTCCTTAGCTACTATATCAGTTATTTTTCTCAAAACCTGATCCTACTGGCGAACCTTGCTGAGTTTGAAGTAGATTCATGGCAATAACTCCCTATTTTCAAATGGCAAAACAATTTTAAGTGACTTCTTATATAGCAGGTTTATATTTAAGATTAGATACATGCATACTTAGGTTACCTTTAGGATCTTGGAGTTAAATTCTGTTTAAAATGCCAATAAGAACTCTATAAGATCTTTCTGCAATCTATAATAATAAAAGTATAATATGCTAATTAGACCAGACAACCAAACAACCTTCCAGATGTCACTCCAGATGTCCTTCAGGACAAAGCTATGGCAGCAGAGGCTGAGGCAGAGAGCAGTTAGGGGTGATCAGCCAGGCAGGTGAGCAGTTAGGGACGATCAGGTACACAGGCAGAGTGGTTAGGGGCGATCAGATAGGCATGCAGAGTGGTTAGGGGTGATCAGGCAGGCAGGCAGGTGAGCAGTTAGAAGCTAGTGGTCCCAGATTGTGAGAGGGATGTCTGATTGCCGGTTTAGACCCGATCCCAGAGGAATACCTGAAGGATCGGGCCTAAATCAGCAGTCGGACATCCCCTGAGGGGTCCCGGATTGTGAGAGGGTGCAGGCTGGGCTGAGGGGACCCCTGCTCCCGTTCACAAATTTCATGCCTCAGGCTTCTAGTGCCTTTATAAAGATGAATTTATTAATTGCTATTTTTTACACTGATTCATCAACACTTGTAAGAAATATCCAACTCCTGAAACATGATGCCAGATATGAAATACAACAGTTTGTATGACTATAGGGACAATCTCTCTAGGAGCTTATCTGCTGAATTATTGCAGAGGGTGGCACTGGGGAGTCTCTCCCAACAGATCCTGGTGGAAAGGAGAGGTCTGAGGGATGGACATGTGAGGCTGCATTCTGGCTCTTCCATTATCAGCATTTTGAAGTTAGAACACCTGACATCTGTAAACTAGGGATGATAACACATTCATCACTGGGCCATGGTGAAGATTGAGATAGAATGTGTGAAAGCCACTCATACAGTGCCTGATACATAGTTGGTGCATCAGTTAAGATTTGGTCAGTTGCAAGCAGAAAAAACCAAACTCACACTGGCCTAAATAACAAGGGAGTTTATTGCTTTATGTCACTGAATACCCAGAGGGCAGGCTTCAGGATTGGTTTAATCCAGTTGCCCAGTGAAGTCACAGGGTCCTTCAGGATGTTGGCCTCATGCCAGACAGCCTCCTTCCTTCTTGCAAGATGGATACCTTCGCTGTGTAGGACTGCATGCACCTCATCATAGCAAAAAAGAGAATGTTTCTCCCTCCACCACGGGTCAAAAATCCTGGGCTCCTTCTAGTGAAGCTATATTTGGTCACGCGCTGTCACACTCTGGACCAGTTGGCTTTGAAGTGCCAAATGCTGATTGGCTCAGGCCTTCCTTGGGTGCTAGTCCCTGAACCAATCCCTGTGGCAAGAGGGATGAAATAAAGGATTGGCTCTGACCAACTAGGGCTCACATGTTGAGCTGGTGGCAGGTAAATCCTACCCAAACATTGTGCCTGGAAGGAGGTGGAATTCCTGTTAGCAAAATAACCACAGGATTACTGCAACTGATGCTCAATAACATTGTTATTGTTCTTATCAATAAAAAATTCCACATTCTGGAGATTAAGTTTCCTTAGGGCCAATATCAAGTAGTTCCCCCCTTTAAAAAGTAACCATTGTCTTTTGGGTTATAAGAAATATTACATTATTTTATTCAGGCCTATCTCTTAGTCATAGATCCACATTCTTCAAGTGCTTCTTCAATGAGTTTTAAGTGGATTTTTAGGTCATAGCTGGCCTAGATCCAAAGCTGTCTTTTCTGTGAAGGTGGTGATAGTGATTGTGTTATCCTTATCCATCTGAAGTAGAAAGAGCTGGAAAGAATTTATAGGCCATTAGCTGGACCTGCCATCCAACCTGCTATTGGGTCTTCTATCACATGAAGTTCCCTCTGTGGGCCAATTCCGTGAAAGGAACATATTACATGCATTAGATATGAAGCATGTTGGGGGCTTTTTAAGAGGATGGACATGAAGCAAACCACATGCAGACATTTCAGCTGATGGATGACCTGTGGATGGGCAGGTGCTGCCAGTTACAGCTGAGTTCTGGGAAAGGGGTAAGGAGGGCAGCTTTTAAACTTGGCCTTGAAACTGCCACCTGAAGGTAATAACATTGCCAGTAGGGATAAAAAAGAAGTCCACGGGCTTTGGTTTCTGCAGATCTTGCTCAATCTCTGTGAAGGGTAATGAGCTCTTAGATTTTTCAAACAAGACTTTCTAGTCCTTTTTATTCAACAAGGCTTAGCTCAGTATTCCCTCTGGAGATGTGTAGAGAAAGGTCTTGGGTTGCTTGGCCAACATCTTTAACACCTCACAGGACAACACAGCTTTGCCTTCTCTGTTTCATTTTCCCTCTGTCAGGGATGTAGCAGACATGTGAGACTCACTTGTGTTTTGTAAGAGGGAAGTGTTGATGAGGAAGTTAGTAGGCAGTACTTTGTTCTGGAGGGAGCAGAACATTTGTAGTCATATTAATTTCCTACTGCTGCTGTAACCAATTACCAAAAACTTAGTGGCTTAAAACAACACAAGTTTATCATCTTATAAATTTATAATCTTATAATTCTTGAAGATAGAAGTCTTAAAAATCAATGTGTTGGCAGGATTGCATTCCTTCAGGAGGCTCTAGGGAGAGCTATTCTCTTGTCTTTTCTATTTCTAGAAGATGACTACATTCCTTGGCTCATGGCCCCCTCCCTTCATCTTCAAGGCCCATCGTGTAGCATCTTCAAGTCTCTCTGTCTCCATCTTTCTCTGATCTCTTCTTCCATCATCATATCTCCTTTTCTGATTTTAACCTCCTGCCTCACTCTCATAAGAGTCCTTGTGATTACATTAAGCCCACCCCAATAATCCAGGATCATCTCCCCATTTTAGGATCCTTACCCTAATCACATCTTCAAAGTCCAGGTAAGGTAACATATTCACAGGTCCCAGGAGTTAGAATACTGACATCTTTGGGGGCCATTATTCTGTTACCATAGTGGTCTTCTTCTCTTACCTGATCTTTACTTTTTTCCCTTTAAAGTTGATTTATTTTTTGTTTTAAATAGATAATATATTCCTAGGGTTCACAAAAAGAAAAAAGTACCAAAGAAGATATGCAGATGACTAATAAGCACATGAAAAGATGCTCAACATTATTAATCACTAGGGAAATGCAAATAAAAAATTTGAGATACCATTTTACACCCACTAGGATGGCTATAATAAGAATATGAAAAATTATAAGTGTTGGTAAGGATGTGAAATAAATTGAAAGCCTGGTACATTGCTGTGGGAATGTAAAATGGTGCAGCCACCATGGAAAGCAATAGTATGGTAGTTCCTGAAAAAGTTAAACATAGAACTGCCATATGCCCCAGCAATGCCTAGATATATACCCAAAGAATTGAGAGCAGGGACTCAAAGAGATGTTTGATGGACATGAATATTTATAATAGCATTATTCATAATAGCCACAAGGTCCATCAACAGATGAATGGATAAACAAGATGTGGTTTATACATACAATTGAATATTATTCAGTCATTAAAAATAATGAAGTGCTGATGCATGCCATAGTATGGATGAACCTTGAAAACATTATACTAAGTTAAAGAAGCTGGAGACACATAAAAAAAATTGTATGCCTCCATTTAAGTGAAATATCCAGAACAGGTAAATCCATAGAGATAGAAGCAGATGGGTGGTTACCAGGGTCTGGAGGCACAAGGGATTGGGGAGTGTCTGCTTAATGGGTTCAATGTTTTCTTTGGAGTGATAAAATGTTTTGGAACTTGATAAAAGTAGGTGGTTGCACAATATTGTAAATATACTAAATGCCACCAAGTTGTACACTTTAAAATGATTAATTTTACGCTATGTAAAGTTCTCCTCAATTTAAAAAAGTAAAGCAATAAGCAAGGTATACATTGAGAAATCTTATTCCTACTTCTGTCCTGTCTGCCCAATTTTCCTCCACCCATATAGATAACCACTTAAATTCATTCATTGTATATCCTACCAGGGTTTCTTTATGCAAAAATAAGCAGATGTAAGTTTTTTCTGTTTGTCTCTATTTCATCAAGGGTAGCATGCTATATGTAATTTTTACTGTTTTACATCTAATAATACTTCTGAAATTCTTTCTATAACTTTAATACTCTACAGTTTAGATATAACATAATTTATTTAATATAAGCATTTAATGCTTTAAAGTTCCCTCTAAGCAGTGCTTTAGTTACATCCACAAATTTTGATATGCTGTATTTTTATTTTGATGTAATTCAATATATATTTTTATTTTCCCTGAGACTGTCTCTTTGATCAAAGATTTATGTAGAAGTATGCTGCTTAATTTCCAAGTATTTGAAGACTTTTTTGTTATTGATTTCTAGTCTTATTTCATTATGATCAGAGAAAACTTTGTGACTTGAATTTTTTCCATCTTTATCTCTTTAAAAACTTTTTATTTTGAAATAATTATAGATTGTCATGTAGTTGTAAGAAATAGTACAGAAATATCCATAGAGTTGTTCTGGATTGAATTGTGTCCTTTTCAAATTCATATGTTGAAGTTTTAACCCCCAAAACCTCAAAATGTGAGATTTGGAGATAGGGTGTTTGCAGAAGTAATCAAGTTTAACTAAGGCCATTAAAGTGGTTCCTAATCCAGTATGACTGGTTTCCTCATAAAACAGGGAAATTTGGATACAATGACATATGTAGAGGGAAAATGATGTGAAGACACAGAGAGAAGATAGCCATCGATAAGCCAAAGAGAGAGACCTGGAATAGAATCTTCCTCACAGCCCTCAGAAGGAAACAACCCTGTTGACAACTTGATTTGGACTTCCAGCCTTCAGAATTAGGACACAATAGATTTCCATTGTTAAAGCAACGAAAATAATTTTATGGTTGGGGGTCACCACAACATGAGGAACTGTATTAAAGGGTCATGGCATTAGGAAGGTTGAGAACCATTGGTTTAGGAGCTTTTTCACAACATTTTGGTGGACATCATTTTATTTTATTTTTTAGAAGGATTGAAAAATGTGTGGATTCTTCTAGCTCTTTTGAGTCTCAAGTGACGAGGCACAGTAGTATCAGTGAGACCAGGAATATCTTCCTCCCCTCTTTTTTTACAATGACCAAATTGAGAGCACTGAGACGCATCCATGATGCCATTCCAAGCAGATTTGTGCTTTCTTTCTCCAGTCCTCCTTGGTCTATAAAAGGAATGTCCCTTACTCAGCAGCAGGCAGACATGGCCATGGGTCGAGACACCTGCTTCCTGGGGAAACCTTGTTTGTCATTTCCAACATTGATTAGAACCACATAACCCTTCCATTTTTCACCCAGAGCATCAGGAACAACTTCCGGGGCCATACACTTCTTTCTAAAAGCAAGAAATTTTCATTCATTGTCCACTTCAATGAGTTTCTGGCAGCCAGTGGCTGGGAAAGAGGTTCAGCTTCCTCCTCAAGCAGCCGACCGCCTCTGAGGCGCCATGAAAAAGAGGTCTGCCAATGCCTTTCAATTGATTTGCTTAGACTATTTGCATTTTATATACTTACTTATGTTTGGAATTAAACCTACCATTTTATTTTGTTTGTTCCCTCTGTTTTTTGTTTTCTACCTCATGCTATCTTTGGGGCTATCTGAATCCTTTTAGTATTCTATTTTATTTATTGTGTATATATATATGTGTGTGTTTTATTATATCTCTGTATAATATTTTTAGTGGTTTCTCTAGGAATTTTTTTTAAATTAAATCTTTATTGTTCAGATTATTACATTTGTTCCTCTTTTTTCCCCCCATTACTCCCCTCCTCCCAGTTCCCACCCCACCCTCCGCCCTCACTCCCCACCCACTGTCCTCATCCATAGGTGCACGATTTTTGTCCAGTCTCTTCCCGCATCTCCCACACCCCTTCCCCCCCCCCCAAGAATAGTCAGTCCATTCCCTTTCTATGTCCCTGATTCTATTATGATCACCAGATTATTTATTCACTTGATTCTTAGATTCACTTGTTGATAGATGCATGTTTGTTGTTCATAATTTGTATCTTTACCTTTTTCTTCTTCTTCCTCTTCTTAAAGGATACCTTTCAGCATTTCATATAATACTGGTTTTGTGGTGATGAACTCCTTTAGCTTTTCCTTATCTGTGAAGCTCTTTATCTGACCTTCAGTTCTGAATGATAGCTTTGCTGGATAAAGTAATCTTGGTTGTAGGTTCTTGGTATTCATCACTTTGAATATTTCTTGCCATTCCCTTCTGGCCTGCAAAGTTTCTGTTGAGAAATCAGCTGACAGTCGTATGGGTATTCCCTTGTAGGTAACTGACTGTCTTTCTCTTGCTGCTTTTAGGATTCTCTCTTTGTCTTTTGCTCTTGGCATTTTAATTATGATGTGTCTTGGTGTGGTCCTCTTTGGATTCCTTTTGTTTGGGGTTCTCTGCGCTTCCTGGACCTGTAAATCTATTTCTTTCACCAGGTGGGGGAAGTTTTCTGTCATTATTTCTTCAAATAGGTTTTCAATATCTTGCTTTCTCTCATCTTCTGGCACCCCTATAATTCTGATGTTGGTACACTTGAAGCTGTCCCAGAGGCTCCTTACACTATCTTCGTATTTTCGGATTCTTTTTTCATTTTGCTTTTCTGGTTGGGTGTTTTTTGCTTCTTCGCATTTCAAATCATTGCCTTGATTCTTGCGCTCCTCTGGTCTGCTGTTGGGAGTCTGTATAGTATTCGTTATTTCAGTCCGTGTATGCTTAATTTCTAGTTGGTTCTTTATCATAACATCGAGGGTCTCATTAGATTTCTTGAGGATCTCACTACATTTATCGGCGGCTTCTAGACAGTTCTTAAGAGACCTTAAATGTGTGGTTCTGAACTCAATATCCTCCATTGACAGTTTTGTCCTGTTTCTTTGTCTCCGCATTTTTTATGCTTTCTTGGTGCACCCCCTACTGGTCTTTGTGCGCAGTCTTGTTGTAATTAAGCCTTGATTGTTGTCGGCAATACTGGGGGTGATTTGACCTCCAGGCTAACTGGCTATGAGAGTCCGCTGTGTCTGCAGTGGGAGAGCTTCTGTGCTGGATCTCTAGGGCGGTGCTAATCTAGTATTTGCCTGAGGCTATCCGGCAAATGGCTCTGCGCAGGGCTTGGGCGGGGCGGGTCCCCGCGGATCTACAGGGCGGGCCGGATCGAGCAGTTATGGCTGCTCTCAGTCCCGTCCCTAGGGGCTCTGCCTCACAGAGTCCCAGCAATCACTGCAAACCTTGGAGAGAAAGCTGCCTTTGAGTTCGACCAAAGCCAGACAGTCCCGCTTCTCCCGTTGGAGTCTGGGTCCCTAGAGACTCGCCCGGATCTGGAGCTCAGAGTCTGAAACTCCCTCCCGATTGAAAACAACAACCATGCCCTCCGCCTCCAGCCCGCTCCGTGTGCACTCCGCACCTTAGTATTTCACTTCAGCACTGCGCCTCCTCTGAGTCTGGGTATGATATTCTCTTTCCTCCTAGTTGTAGAATTTCCACTCAGCCAGCCTTCCTGTAGTTCTGGATGATGTCCGTTCCATCTTTTAGTTGTTTTTTGAAGTGGTTGTTCGAGGCACCAATCTCCGACGTTAACCTATGCCGCCATCTTGGTTTCCCTCCTTCTCTAGGAATTATAAAACACATCCTTATCTTTTCATGATATTTTACCACTTTGAGAGGAATGTAGAAACCTTACACCACACAGGGCCATTACTCTCCCTGCTTCATTTGGTAGTTGTTTATGTATTACATCTACAAACATTGCGTCAAACAGTGTGTTGTACTTTTTGTCAAAAAATTTTAATAATTTGAGAGCAAGTCTATTATATTTACCCATACATTCCACCATTTCTGTTACTCTTCCTTCATTCCTGGTAGTCTAAATTTCCATCTGGTATCATTGCCATCTGTTTGAAGAATATACTTTTATATAAAGCAGGTCTGCTGGCAACAAATTCTACTTTTTTTTGTTCTGAGAAGATTTTTATTTCACCTGCATTCCTGAAGTATATTTTTGCTGGACATAGAATGCTGGGTTGATAGTTCTTTCCTTTCAGTAGTTTTAAAATGCTGTTCTGCTTCCCTCTGACTTCAGTGATTTCTGATGAGATGTCTGCAATTATTTGGGTCATTGTTTTCTATAAGTAATATGCCACTTTTCTCTAGTTGCCTGTAAGATTTCATTATTACTTTAAGGCCTAAGTAGGTCTAAGTAGTTTGATTATAATAATTCTGGCCATGGCTTTTTTTTTCTTTTTCTTTTCCTGTTTATGATTTGATGAGCTTTTCAAATCTGTAGGTTTTATGTACTTTGCCAAATTTGGGATATTTTTAGTCACTATCCTTCTCCTTCTCCTCCTCCTCCTCTTCCTCCTCCTCCTCCTCCTCCTCCTCCTCCTCCTCCTCCTCCTCCTTCTTCTTCTTCTTCTTCTTCTTCTTCTTCTTCTTCTTCTTCTTCTTCTTCTTCTTCTTCTTCTTCTTCTTCTTCTCCTTGTTCTTCTTCTTCTTCTTCTTCTTCTTCTTCTTCTTCTTCTTCTTCTTCTTCTTCTTCTTCTTCTTCTTCTTCTTCTTCTCCTTCTCTTCCTCTTCCTTCTCTTCCTCCTCCCCCTCCTTCTTTTCTTTTGTGCTGCACTTTTCCCTCTACTTCTGGGACTCTGACAACTCAAATGTTAGGCCTTTGGTATTGTCCCACAAGTTCCCAAGGCTTGTTCATTTTTGCTCCAAATTTTTATTCTTTTTGTTGTTGAGATTACAGAATTTCTTTTGTTTTGTTTTGTTTCAATTTGTCTTTTTATTATAAGATGAGCTAAATTTTTAAAATTACCTTAGTCTTTTGACTTTATTTCCCAGAGTTATTAGAAGATCTAAATGGTAATATAACTAATTATGAAAATATATTGCAAAGTACAAGAACTGATGTGAAATAGTAATCAAGGTCCAGGCATCAAGGTATTAGAGTAACTAAAGGATAAAACCAGGGGGGGGCAGCTGGACAGACACATCTTCACATTCACTGACTCCTTCCTCTCTCATCTCCATTCTGCCGTTGAACCCCATCAGTGAGTTTTAAAATTAAAGTTATTGTATTTTTCAGTTCTCAAACTTCTATTTGATTTTTCTTTATGTTTTCTTTTTGGCTGGGACTATCTTCCATTCATTTAAAGAAAGTTTGTCCTTACTTGTTGGATGATTTTTATAATAGCTGCTTTAAAGTATTTGTCAGGTGATTCCAACATCTGTGTCATCTTAGTATGTAAGTTGAGAATTTTGCTGCTTCTTCCTATGAGGAGTAAATTTGTATTGCATTTTGGACATTTTGAATATTGTGGGTCTATGGGTCTTTTTTAAATCCTATGAAATATATATATATACATATATATGTATATATATATATATATATATATATATATATATATATATATATATATTAGTAAGACGTTGACCCAGTCTTCAGGCTGCAAGTTTCAACCACACTTTTGTGGGTTGTGGTGTCAATGTCAATTCCACTTTCAAAGTCTTTGCAATGTTCTTCAGGTCTGTCTTGCATGTGTGCCCCCTCGTGGCCAGAGTAGGATGTGGGTGGTGGTCTATCTCCATTTATAGTTCCATCTCAAAGCTTTTAGTAAGTACACTGTTTAGGTCAGATTCACATATGTGCCGTTTAGGGTGAGTCCAGGGTTTTATAAACAACATGACCAGGTCACTTTTCCAAACACTTTCCTCTTTACAATGTCCCCAATACTTCCTGGTTCCTAGGGTCCCCTTTTCAGTCCTCCAGTCAGAAGAAAAACAAAAAAAGAAAGTGGGATTTCTCCCATTCTCTTTGAGCATTAGGAGACCCATTTTCTGTTTCTTGAGCCAGAACCAGAGGGTTTCTCCTGGGGCGCACTTGCAGTTTCAGGCTACCTTATGTCTAGACTGCACAAAACTGAAGCAAACAACATGGTAAACTCACTGTTGGTTCAGAGGTACTTTGAACTCTGGTTTCCTTCCCAATCCATCTGCTCTTATTTACTTTACAGAGTCCTCAAATTGCTGCTCCATGCATTGTGCCTGGTTTATAGCTGCATTCAGTGGAAGAGACAGGGTGGAGTATACTTATTCCACTTTACTTGGAGCCTAAGGCTAAGTTTTGAATCACATAGTTAATTTGATCAATATCCTATTAATGGGCACTTGGGCTATTCTTCGTGCCTGAAAATTATGGTTCTGAGAGTTCTATATCAGTTTTCTCTCATCTCTTCATAACAGTGGTCCTCAACTTGGCTCCTCATTAGAATCACCTGAAGAGATTAAATAACTATCGTAATGCCCAGGCTACCCCCAAGACAAATTAAACCAGCATCTCTGGTAGCAGGACCCAGGCAAGAGTACTTATTTATTTTTATATTTCACACTCTTACCCAACTCCCCAATCCTTCAAACCTGGTCTTCCTATAAATGCCTTATTTTATTTAATACTGTCACCAAGTAAGACATGTCAGAGTTAGCTTGAACTCAGATCCCAAATCCTTCACATTTGGGCCATTCTCCATTCTGTTAGTGCTAATTCAGAAATGTCTTCATATGTGGTCCCCGTCTCCATTCCATTTAATCAAGCCAGTCTTGCACCTGGTTTACTAATAGCCATGCCATCAGTTTCCCTCTCACTGGTCTCTCTCTTTTTGGCAATAGTTCTCACTGCTGCCAGGGGCTTTTCCTAAAAGAAGAGTCTGATTGTGTTATTCCCCTTGTAAAACCTTTGTGGGACCTCCTTGCCCACAGTATAGATTCTAAACCCCTGAGCAAGGGACATGAAGCCTGCCTGACTTGCCTGGACTTCTCCTACCTTCCCTCCCATCGCATGTGCTCCTCTGCTCCCCACATCCCAAAGTCCCACAGATGTGTCCTGAAATACTCCAGGCCCAATCATGCCTTCTCATTCTTGCTCTTACTGAAATGCTCACCCCTACCTTGATGCCTGGCCTTCACCTTCCAGCCTCCTCAGCCAACTGAAATGTTAACCACTTGCCAGTGCTTCCAACCTGGTGTCATTGCTAATCCTCTATTTCTCCAGCTTTGACTATAAGTGTGTTAGAGTGTACAAAAGTGTGTAACAGTGGTTACACACTCCACTCAAATTTTTTATTTGCATGACTGTAGTCCCCACTAGTCTGGGAATACCTTGAGATTGGGAACTTATTAATATTTGTCTTTCCATAGAATAACACAGTGCCTGACTCAGAGCAGACCGGAATGGACATTCAAACAAATTAATGTAGGGCAGGACAAAAGTAGGTTTACAATTGTAAGCACAAAAAACAGAGTTTATTCTTATATTAGTATTTATTAATTGTATTATTTTCCATACAAACAACTGTAAACCTACTTTGCCCCACCCTATATAGCAGCTGGTGGCCAAGACAGCAGTTTTGTGAGATTAAACAAGTGAAAATGGTCTGGCCAGCGTGGCTCAGTGATTGAGCATCGACCTATGAACCAGGAGGTCATGGTTAAATTTCCAGTCAGGGCACATGCCTGGGTTTCAGGCTCAATACCCAGTGTGGGGTGTGCAGGAGGCAGCCACTCAATGATTCTCTCTTATCATTGATGTTTCTATCTCTCTCTCCCTCTCTCTTCCTCTCTGAAATCAATAAAAATATATTATAAAAAAAGTAAGCAAAGTTGAGATTTGCATCTAAATCACCACCCTAAAACATACTTTCAGTCCAACTCTCAGGCAGCAACAGCTTTCAACTGAAGCAATGAGTATTTAATCTTCACCTATTTCTCATTTACTCCTCTGCAATATCTTCTCCACCCACTTTCCCTTCTACACCCTTCTCCTCTGTGACTTTCAATTGAGTGGTAATTCCCCAACTCCCAGGAAGCAATATACCCATAGGAATTAATGGAGGACAGACTTGAGAATACGTTCAATCCATTCGCAAACTTCACTGTAATCAATATCTAAGTGTGTGCATGTGTGTGCACACAAGAAGGGAGAAAGGAGGGAAGGCACACATCTATATTTCAAATTAGCAAGTCAGTCATGAATTACAACTCCATGCCAGGAACGTCTTTAGATAACCAGACACACAGATAATCAAGGCATAGATTAACTCGCTTTGCCTGCGCAGTAATTTAAAGCTCTCAGCTTATATAGTTAGTTCGTGGTGGTGAAACATTCCTATGGCATATGGTAACCTTTAGTAGAAAACTTGCAGTGTGAAGTGTGGGATCCCTATCAGATGCGCAAAGAACATGTGGTTGATATTAGAGCGTGCACTCACCCTTCAGGTCCATGGGACTCGCTCGTTTTCTCTCCTTTCTTTCCCAAGACCAGCTCAGCAGGCTTCTCCGCATTAAAACACACACACACACACACACACACACACACACACACACACACACACACACACTCAATCCATGGGGCCCTTGAAATTGTACTTATCTGTTGTAATTTTTATGCTGAATTAAATTAAATGGTAGCAACATGCTTTAGACTGGGAATAAGGAGGCCAGGTTCTCATCCCCACCGAGGCCTTGGGTCAGCTGTAGTGTCCCCCTCAAGAGTGTGAACTAGGTGTTTTTTGAAGGATCCCCTCCAGCTCTGAAAAGCAGTGATTCCAATCATTAGATCAGTCAAAGCTCCTTGGGCTGGGTATTCAAATCCTGGGGCTCTTCCCCAACGTTAGCACCAGATGTTTGATCTCCCTGAGGAGGCAGGCCACCAGGGAAGGCCGTTTGTTTGTTTTTTGACTTCTCCATTCCATAGCACATCTCTCCCACAGTCCGTCTCCCATCCTCCTAGAAGTCCCTGACAAAAGACCTCCATCCTCCTGAAAGCTGGCCCGTGCTCCAGAACAGGGCTCCTCAAGGCACCCAGGGACCTTGTGAAAATGTAGATTCTGGTTCCAATGGTTGGGGCGGGGGGAATGTTGAGATTCTGCGTTTCTAACAAGCTCCCAGGTGATGGTGGCTGCTGGTCCGTGGACCACGCTTTAAGTAGCCTGTTAGAGTCCTAGGGCTGCTATAACAAAATATCATGGGCTGGGGGCTTAGACAACAGAGATTCATTTCCTCACGGTAAAGGAGACTGGAAGTCCAAGATCAAGATGTCAGCAGGGTTTGGTTTCTGGTGAGAACTCTCTCCGAGCTAGTAGATGGCTGTCTTCTCGCGGTGTCCTCACGTGGCCTTTTCTCTGTGTGCCCAAATTTCTAGTGTCTCTTCCTCTTCTTTTAAGGACACCGGTCCTATTGAATCAGAGAGCCACCCACAAGATCTCATTTCAGTGTAATTACTTCTTTAAGGCTCTGTCTCCAAATACAGTCAGTCACACTGGGGTTTAGGGCTTCAACATATACATTTTTGGGGGAACACGACTAAGTCTTAAGTAGTAAAGGTTAAAAAAAAAGTAGTAAAGGCCTAGTGCATCTATGGCCATAGAAATGTCATGATAGTCACATATATAATTTAAAAATTCTCAGGAGCCACATTAAAAAAAAGTAAAAAAGAAATAAGTGAGCCCAGCTGGCATGGCTCAGTGGTTGAGCATTGACCTATGAACCAGGAGATCACGGTTCGATTCCTGGCCAGGGCACATGCCTGAGTTGTGGCTCCATCCCCCGTGGAGGGTATGCAGAAGGCAACCAATCAATGATTCTCTCTCATCATTAATGTTTCTATCTCTTTTTCCCTCTCCCTTCCTCTCTGAAATCAATAAAAATATATATATTTTAAAAATAAGTGATGTTAATTTTAATAATCTATTTTATTTACTTAAAATGATATCATTTCATCATATAATCTATACAAAAATTATTGAGTTTTTAAATAAAAAACCTTTGAAATCTGGTGTGTATTTTACATCTCAATTTGGACTAGCCACATGTCTAGCACACAGTAGCCATATGTGGTTGGTGGCTATGGTATTGGATAGTGTAGATCCAGAGTTAATCTCTTTGTACCTCCTGAGGTGCTGCTATGGTCCCTAGGAAGAGACATACATGCCTGAGGTAGAGTCTAACAAAGGAGATTATATATATATATATATATATATATATATATATATATATATATATATATATATAATTTTAATAAATTTATTGGGGTGACACTAGTTAAGATTATTTGTTTCAAGTATAAAATTCTATAATACATCATCTGTATATTGTATTATGTGTTCACCACCCAAAATCAAGACTCCTTCTGTTACCATATATTTGATTCCCTTTAGAAAGGATATTTGACGAATACAGAAGACCCACTTTCACCAACTTACATTATTCCTAATGGGGAAAAATGATTCTATTTTTTAACAAATCGCTTCTGGAACAGCCTTCCAGAACGAATTAAGATTCCACTGTATAACGTAATCTCAGTTTACAAAATGGGATTTAAAAGTCTGTATAATCCCACAAGCCAAGATTCACTAAAAAACTATAACAATTGCAGCTGGGAATGGGATTTGAAAGCCCCATATGTCGGCATTATTGAATAACAGGGTAGTGTTATGAGATTATTGTGGCAGATTGCTCAATAGTTACATCACTGGGGTTCACCTTGTTGGAGATCAGCTGTTATGGGTCATGTTCTCACTGCATTGTCCTCTTACCACTACAAGCTCTAAGCTCTGGGGAGGGCATGGGGAGAAGTCAACGCAGGTCATGGCTCTTAATGCCATCCTTTTGGATAGTCAGGCACAGCCTCATGCCAGCCTCAGGACTATGGCTTCACTTAACAGAACATCAAATTTAGTATTCTTGCTTAGCTAAATTGAAACATTATTTCCTAATAGCAAAGCAAGTTTGGCTTCTATGATTGCACCCATATTTGCACATAAACCCCATATGAAATTGGCTCCCTCCCTAACCAAATACTCCATTTCCACGTATGGGGTGATGGCTGTTGATGATGGAAAAGATCTATTAGTTAATGATTATAAAGTACTTGGCTAATCAAAATGAGGGCTAAATAACCCTTTGATAAGACTAGGCTATGGCAAGAACTGATAACCTGGGCCTCACTGGCCCTTTGTGAGGTCTGGCCTGACAGGCACTCAGGTGATATGTGTTGCCTGTGTCGCCAACAGTCCATATTTATTGCATGTATCCCAGGTGCTGAGCATGATGAGAAATGTGCAGAACCCAAAAAATGCACACCCATTGGCTCCTATGCTAATACTGACCTCATTTAATGGAGTGACTAGCCTGTTAATCCGTTTTTACTAGCTTTTCAGATAGGCACAGGGTAGTTTGTACATTGGAGGAAAACATAATTTTAAATGTTTTAAAACAGTACTCATCAAACATATTTGTACACCCAGGTTCATAGCAGCATTATGCAAAATAGCCAAAAGATGGCAACAACCCAAATGTCCATCGACAGATAAGTGGATAAACAAGATGTGGTATAGATGCACAGTGGAGTATCGTTCCGCCTTAAAAAGGGATGAAATTCTGATACGTGCAACAACAAAGATGAGTCTGGGAAACATTTTGCTAAGTGAAATAAGCCAGACATGAAAGGACAGATATTAAATGATTCCACTTACATGAGGTACCTAAAGTAGTCAAATTCACAGAGACAGGCAGCGGAATGGTGATTGCCAGGGACTGAGGTGGGGAGGGAGGTGTGGGGATGGGGAATTGTTCTTTAATGGGGACAGAGTTTCAGTTTGGGGTGGTGAAAAATTTCTGGAGATGGATGGTTGTGATAGTTGCAACAATGTGAAGGTACTTAATGCCACTGAACTGTACACTTAAAAATGGTTAAAATGGTAAATTTTATGTTCTGCATATTTTACCATAATAAAAAGAGTATACACACACACCACCACCACTACCACCACCACCCCCCAAAGCATTTTCTTTTATGATTTCCATTTAAAGTTAGAAAAAACAAAGATTTCATTGGTCACCTTCCCTTTGCCTCTCAGTGGCTTGTGTCTCTCCTGGGCTGTCTTTGACCCAGAGCACAGGAACTAAGAGCAGGTCAGCTTGACCTCACCTCGCCTGTGGCCAGAGAAAGCCAGCCGATGTCAGGTGTGGCCAAAACGGGGAGGAATGAGAATGGGAATCTGTGGTGCTGAGATGGGAGAAAGACCTACACAGTCATGAGGAAGAAATTAATTGGTAATTAAAGAAAGGTGACAGCTGGTAGACATGACCTCAGGAGATCTTGGGAAGGACAGGAAGTGGATGAGGGCTGCTCTGGGAGGCTGTGCACGGTTCCTGGAAGCATGAATAAGCTGCAACTTCATAATGAGGCGAGGGGGTGATTTGTGATGCTTTTAATGGTTTGGTCTAGAGCAGAGATGGAAGTGGCCATTCCTGGGAGCCATGCACTCCATGCTTTCTATTTATTTATCTCCTCCTGAATTTCAGTCTACTGACCCTGCCGTTTCCTGTGTATGAATTGGAAAATTGGTGTCTTGAATATGTTGTTCCTTCACCGCCCAGAACATTCGTTTTCTGGGCATTTGTTTTCTAAGGGCTGGAGAACAGAGCTAAAGTTATCATTTCAATTCCAAATTATGTGGGTAGAAATCTGAACTTGCTGTTCTGCTCTCAGCGGAAGGAACACCAGACATGTAGGTGCTGAGGGCTGCTGGCAGGTGCTGCGGAAAGTGCAGGGAAGCACCTGGCGCGCGGTGCTGGGAATTTGCCACCGCTGTAGGTACAGGCAAGGGGAAGAATTTGACATGGCTGGTCTAACCTTCCAGCCTCCCCCACTCACACCCACCCCCTGCCCCACTCACCTCCTGGAGTCTCTGGCTGCTTAGGATTTCACGCTCATACTTTTGCTGAACTCTATTAAAACCAAACTCTTACGATTCTGTGTCCCTCCGGCCCCATCTCCTGGCAGGTGAAAATGAGTTGCGTTTAAAAATGTTTCCTTGGAATTTCCATTTCAGGCACCAAGACTTGGACCACAAACAGCGGGACAGAGGAGTATGCAAAAGACACAAGCAGGTACTTCACAAAAAAGAAAGTACCTGTGGCCAATTCAGAGATAAAGAGATACCCACTGTTCTCAGTGGTCAGCAAAATGCAAATCAAGTCCACAGCTCGCATCCTTTCAATTGGTAAACATAAAAACGTCTGGCAATACCGAATGTTGGACTCGATGCAGATCTAAAGGAAGTATCTCTAACATGTGACTACTGGGAGTGTGACTTGGGACAACCACGTTGAAAGTTGACTGACATTATTTCTTCAAGTGGAACATTTACGAGCAGTTCTACTCCATGGTATATAGCAAAAAGTGGTTCTTGCATAATAATGATAATAATTAAAATAATAATACAATAAACGGCATGCTCAAGAATGATCAAACAGTACTGTTCACAATAGCAAAAGCCTGGAGACACCTGGAGAGTGGATGAATACATATTAAATAAATAAATAAATACAGCAGTCA
Source organism: Myotis daubentonii (assembly GCF_963259705.1). NCBI lineage: Eukaryota > Metazoa > Chordata > Mammalia > Chiroptera > Vespertilionidae > Myotis > Myotis daubentonii. The sequence continues at coordinate 56,265,070 of NC_081847.1, read as the reverse complement.
AATGTAGGAAATAGGCAGTACCAACTATAAACCAAACTAACATTACACACTAGACTATAGTGATATAAATGAATCTTAACGTGTGTGAAGTGAAGAAATCAGCTCCAAAGGATTACAAACAGCATAATACCCCTTTTATAATTAAAAACAACCAAAATAAAAGTATACTTTAGAATATTCACATTAGCAGTGGTTCTCAACCTTCTGGCCCTTTAAATACAGTTCCTCATGTTGTGACCCGACCATAAAATTATTTTCGTTGCTACTTCATAACTGTAAGGTTGCTACTGTTATGAATCGTAATGTAAATATCTGATATGCAGGATCGTCTTAGGTGACCCCTGTGAAAGGGTCGTTCGACCGCCAAAGGGGTCGCGACCCACAGGTTGAGAACTGCTGACATAGAGGGTGGTGGGGGAGGTCCAGGAGAGGTCAATGGGGGAAAAGGGAGACTTATGGAATACTTTAAACAATGAAGAATTTAAATTAAAAAATATATATATATACACATAGAGTCAATACAACTATTTTTAAAGGAGAGTGAGAGAATGGGGAACAGGAGATTCAGGTGGGCAAGAAGGGGGCCAGGATGAGGTCAGATAGTTAAATAAGGGTTATTGTCCTTTGGTTTTTATTTTACGTGGTGGGATTTAGGGTCCTTATTACATTGTTAAAAATAACTAACCAGCCCTGGCTGGTTTGACTCAGTGGATAGGGCATCGGCCTGTGGACTGAAGGGTCCCGGGTTCGATTCTGGTCAAGGGCACATGCCTGGGTTGGGGGCTGGAGCTCTATTCTCAGTAGGGGGCATGCAGGAGGCAGCCAGTCAATTATTCTCTCTCATCATTGATGTTTCTCTCTCTCTCTCTCCCTCTCCCTTTCTCTCTGAAATCAATAAAAAGATATTTAAAAAACACACAAAACTAACCAAATAACAACAGGGCATGTGCAGATGAAGAGTGTTACGAACCAAGGTTTTAATTCACTTATAACCTGATACTGTGCTCCTGATGTTCCTTTACCCTCAAATCCCCAGGAACCCAAAGAAGCCTCACTTAGGGCCAGCGGTACGGGGGCTCCCCCTACTAGGCGGTCCCTGTCTCCCCTGGGAGTGTCGTATCCTCCCTAAAGCCTCCCCTATTGCCTGAGGACATCTGCGAATTCCACGCATCGAAAATTTGCTTCTTTTTGCTTCAGGCACCCTTGCCTCTATTAGCATGCAAATAGTGTAACTACAGGGGTAGCAGAGCATGTTTTATGAATCCTGACTGTGTTTTTAGGACAAGCTCAATGATCTCTCCGGGTCTTTCTAGGTTTATTTCATTCCTGTCACAGTGGCAGATTTATCTGCACCATAGTTTATTTAACGTGAATCTTTTATTGATAGACATTTAGATTGTTTCTAGTGTTTGCTTTGACAAAAATATGTTCAATAACTAAAAACGCTGAAGGGAATAGTCTTATACCGGAAGAGTGAATTCCTAGAATTGCCGAGGCCAAAGAAATACATACAGACGGTCTCGGACTTAAACGATGGTTCAACTTAGGACTTTACGACGGTGCGAAAGCGATATGCATTCAGTAGAAACGGCCCTGTGCGTTTTGATCTTTCCCCGGCTGGTGATAAGTGCTAAGGTGCTCTCTCAGGATGCTGGGCAGCGCTGGGGAACCTCAGCTCCCAGTCAGCCGCGTGATCACGAGAGCAAACAACCCATACTCTCCAGTGCACTGTGTTGCCAGTGAATTTTGGACACTGTATTCAGTAAATTACATCAGATAGTCAACACTTTATTATAAAACAGGCCTTGTATTAGATGGTTTTGCCCAACCGCGGGCTAAAGTAAGTGTTCTGAGCATGTTTAAGGTAGGCGAGGCTAAGCTATGATGTTTAGTAGGTTAGGTGTACTAAATGCATTTTCAACTGATCATGGGTTTTTCAGGACATAACCCCATCATAAGTTGAGGAGCATCTGTATTTACATTTTCGTAGTCACTGCCAAATTGCTTCCGAAATGGATATACCTGTTTTCAGACATACCAGAAATGTGTTACAGTGGATGTGATTGGCTATGTACGTAATCCACCTTTTCATGGCTTCCTTCATTTACTTGAGCTAGCCTGGTAGGAGGAATGGTTCTGTGACCTGGGGCGGGGGTATTGCTCACATCCTGACCTTTCACCTTTCCGCTCCCCGTCCTATTTGATAAGCAGAGGTGGGGTGCTTCCCTTTGGCAACAGTAGGGGAACTGTCCCTCCTGTGCCTCCACACTGCCCCTGCTGGCCGCAGAGCCTTAATGCTGGGATAGGGTGAGAGCACTTCTCCCCACCGCCTCAGGGGGGTGCTCTTAGGATTTGTGAAAATCCCTGTAGCATGAAAGATACAAAGATACTAAGTGTACACTTAAAAGTACAACTCCATCAATAATGGCACACAACATAGAATGTCACAATGCCAGTAGAAACCATGTCACTCACTCAGAAACTTGAAACAGCTCTCCTTTGGTTTCGAGTCTTTTCACTTAAAGCTCACATTCATTTGTTCAGCCTGTTTGCAGTGTAACAAAAGAAAAGAAAATAATATTTCCTTTTGTGCCTCCTTTCGCCAGTTTCATCAAGGCCCATATATTACACCAATCATGGAGTTATGTCTCTCTTAGACTTTTTACTGAGATTTGGGCACAGACCTCACCAGTTTGGCTCAGTGGGTAGTTGGCCTGCAGACTGAAGGATCCTGGGTTTGATTCTGGCCAAGGGCATATGCTTCGGTTTCGGGCTCGATCCCCAGTAGGGGGGCGTGCAGGAGGCAGCCAATCAATAATTCTCTATCTCTCCTCCCTTCCTCTCTGAAATCAATTTAAAAAAGAAAAGATTTGGATGCAAACATCCCCAATGTTGTCTGACCACTGCCCAGGGACCCTGTCGGCCTGACTCGACCTGGACTTTGGTGAGGTCCTAACTCCTCTTGGACCCCATTTCCCAGCATAGGCCCAGTGGGTTTGAAACCAGGGGTGGTACAGACCCACTGCCCCTCTGTCTCTGGAGCCAACAGCTTGGGACAGTTGATTCTTTGCTCTGGTTTTGTCCTTACAAAACAGTTAATAGAAAACAGTACAGTAAGCCCCAGCTGTGTGGCTCAGTTGGTTGGAACATCGTCCCGTGCACCGAAAGGTTATGGGTTCAATTCCCAGTCAGGGCACATACCTAGGTTGCAGATCTTATCCCTGGTTGGGGCATGTTCAGAAGGCAACCAATTGATTTTTCTCTCTCACATCGATGTTTCTCCCCCTCTCTCTCCCTTCTTGTCTCTAAAATCAATAAACACATATCCTCAGGTGAAAATTAAAGAGATAAAAAGTAAAAGAAAATAGTACAGTAATTTTTCTCCTATTGGTAACTAAAATAATAATACCCAAAGTCAGCAAGTAGCTATGTAAACCTTTGCACCACATAACCCTTGGCCAGGTTGACACACAGGCCACTGAGCGGTGCAGTGGCCTCTCAGAGCTCACCACTCACTGCCTGATGACTCCAGTGTTTGCCCTGTCTCACAGGAGCCACAAGCAGGCTGTTTTAGAGCCAGGGTTTGAGAACCACTTTTCTAAGCCTAGAGGCCTGAGATGGGGGAAGTGTGGGGTGAGGAGCTTGTTGGAGGAGATTTAAATTATATCCGTAGATGACTCAGACCCTCAGTTTTTCTAGCTGTAAAATGGTGTCTGGAATTGATCTGGTCTCAGGTATGATGACGGTGTTAATTTAGGAGGTGCTATAGCAGAGGACTTTAAGCATATGGAAAAGCAGTGTGTGTTCTTTGGATATTAAATATCACCTTTATAAGCATAAAAGCCCAACATGATGCTAGAATAATCCCACAGTACAATGATAATTTAAAATAATACTAAAGATGTAAGCTTGTTAATATAATTAATTTTCACATTTAATGCTGTAAATATACAACTGTAACATCATGCCATTATAGTTCAAAGGTTCTAGCTTTCCTTAGGTAAGTTCTAAGGATATAATACTAAAATGCTTACTATGCCCCTGGTCCTGGAAGGGCTTCGTACGTATTATTTCGTTTAATTCACAAAATAGTCCATTGAGATAGGCAATAAAATTTACCTATTTGACATGTCACCCACATAATAAAGGTTTATAAATACAATTAAAGACATAATAATAGTAATAATTAAAATGAATTAGACTTATTTAGTGTTTATTATATTTAGGGAGCTTCACTAAGCACTTTTACACATATTATTTCATTTATTCCTCCTAATCCTCTGAGGTAGATATTATCTCTGTGTTCTAGGTGAGAAAACTAAGAGAAAAATTAAATAATATACCTAATGCCACTATTGAAAGGTTGGGGCTAGAATTTGGACCATATTAACACAGAGAATAAAGCAAAAGACATCTCAGTTAAAGAGCAGAAAGTCAAATTCTTTTTAAGTAAAAATAAATAATTTTGTTTAGATTTCCAATGCATTCACAAATACTGAACATTTTATGTCTAAGAGAGCTACTCTATATCTTCAAGTGACCTATTGTAAAGTCACTTTTCCCCCCACAGGAACAAGGTTGTAGTGAGGGGCCTTGTTCTGGGCTGAGAATTGCACATCAAATAAATCAAACTGATGACCAATAATAATATGGTGGAGGAGCAGATCCAAACAATCAAATTATACTTTAAAGTTTTTGGGTTTTTTTGTTTGTTTGTTTTTTGTTTTTAGCTCAGAGGGGCCTCAGAGACTATAAGTAGCTTTAAAAGTGTTTCTAAAGCAAAGGAATCCTTTTTTTCAGCAAAATCTTACTAGTCCCATATACAAAGTGGTTTAAAAAGGAGCCAGGCCATTTGTACAAGATGGGAGATTGTATTATATATATACATATATATATAACATAAATACATAGATTATAATTTATAAAATATATAACATATATATTTCATATATTCAAGTACTTGTTATGCCTTGAGTACCTCTCAGGGAAACCAAGAAAATGGCGGCAAGAGGGTCTGGATGGAGGGATCCTTACATGTCACTCTATTCCTTTATGTTGTTTGAATTTTTAGGCAACAAACACATATAAACATACCGAGTGAAGCCGCTTTACTCTCCTCTTTCTTGCTTCCTTCCCTACCCTTCCAGCGCCACATCATATGCTCCAACCCTGGGAACTGCCCCATGCACCAAACCCTTGAAAGCTTCCTCTTTCCTGCTGCTCACCAGCTGTGTGCTGTAGGCACAGTAAACTCTACCAGGCCTTCAGTTTCGCATTGGAAAAATGAAGGTACAAAACTCATACGGCTGTTGGAAAGATTAAAGAGACTTTGTCTAGTCCTGGCCAGTGTGGCTCAGTTGGTTGAGCATTGTCCCAAGCACCAAGAGGTCACCAGTTTGATTCCATGGTCAGGGCACATGTCCGGGTTTCTGGCTTGATCCCCAGTAGGGGGCGTACAGGAGGCAGCCAATGGATGATGCTTCTGTCTCACGGACATTTCTCTCTCCCTTTTCTTCCTCTCTCTAAAAATCAATTTCAAAAAAAGAACATATTAAAAACAACAACAAAAAACAACCAAGGCCTGTAGAGAATTTTTGTAAGAGTTTATTTGAGCCCAAACCGATAACATACTAGTATATCATGGTACAAGATCTTAAATGTTCAGGAGAATTACGGTTTTGCAGTTTCTTTAATGCATTTGAAATTAAGGAGGAAAGGATTATAGGAAGGTGAGAGAAAGCCAGGAGGTGATTGCATTACAGGATAGTTAAGACTATATGCTCTCTTGAGAGTGGTCACACTTTAGAAGCAGGGGTCTGGAAGGGGGCATTTCAAAAGTGTTAACCTAGATGCACAAAAACAGTGGACAGGGCTGGTTTAAGGCAAAGATAAGCCTTTTGCTAAAGAAGTCACATGCCTGGGGCATGACTACTCACTGTGACTTGCATCCTGTGAGGCTACTTTCCATAGCTCCCTTTTTGTTCTTTATAACCCTGGGGCATAATTCAATGCTGGGCACGTGTCCTTTGAATGACAAAAGGAATTGTATGCATACTCCTCCTCCTTGTCAGCAGGGTGGTTATGGCTTGTTTGTGTGTTTTTTTCCTTGTTATTATTTGATTTTTAAATACTGGCTGGGAGAGCCAGTTCCTCTTGCCTTATCAACCTGCTTTTCAAAGTCATTTCCCTAAGCTGGGCCTTGTTGCAGAAAAGTCATGCGTGATTTAAAAAAAAAAAAAGTCTTGCCTGGCCGGGGTGGCTCAGTGGTTGAGCATCAACCTATGAACCAGGAGGTCACTGTTCAATTCCCTGTCAGGGCACATGCCTGGGTTGTGGGCTTGATCCCCAGTGTGGGGTGTACAGGAGGCAGCCAATAGATGCTTCTGTCTCATCATTGATGTTTCTATCTCTCTCAGTGTCTTCCTCTCTGAAATCAATAACAAAAATATTAAAAAAAGAAAGAAAAAGAAATGTCTTAATTAAGCAGTGGGCCCAGAGAGAAATCATGAGATGTAAGCAGGATCACTCAATATACAAATGCCTTTCGTGCACTCTGTTACTTCCATGTTATGAACCTTTGTGAAGTAGAGAGATTGTTCAACCTGCATTTCTTTTAGGGATTTGAGCCCATGAGGAAGAAGGTTTGTGAAGCCCTAGCTCGCTTGGCTCAGTGGATAGAGCGTCGGCCTGCGGACTGAAGGGTTCCAGGTTCGATTCCGGACAAGGGCACATGCCTGGGTTGCGGGCCTGATCCCCAGTGGGGGTTGTGCAGGAGGCAGCCAATCAATGATTCTCTCTCATCATTGATCTCTCTCTCTCTCTCTCCCCCTCTCCTTCTCCCTTCCTCTCTGAAATCAATAAAGAAATACTTTTTTTAAAAAAAGAAAATAAATGTCAATTTCTCTTTAAAAAAAAAAAAGGTTTGTGAAATGATTCAGAAGATGAGTGTGCAGAGGAGAGCAGGGAGATCTTTTACTGTGAGCATTCTCTCAGGGAGCAGGCCTTTATGCTGGGGAGCGGCGGGGGGTTGGGGGGGGGGAGGGCGGTTTAAGGAGCAGTGTTGCTGCGTCCTGGGCTCTCATTCCCTTTGGCATAGCTCTGTGGCCCAATTCTCACACTGCTCCTTTCCACTGGGTGGCTAATCCCTGAGAGTGGAGTTGGGGGATGGGGTTAGAAGAGATACTGAGGCACCTTTACCCAGGGCTCATTTTTCACCTTTTGTCAAAGCTGTGTGTCAAGTTTGGCCAACGTTGGCCCTAGCGCATCCCTGTCTCCAGTAACTTTAAGGAACTATGGAGTTTCTGCGTTTGATGTGTCTTAACTTTAACACAAAGCACACCAGGGCTGGTTAATGATCATGAACTGTCATGGCAGCCACTCTGCAAAGGTGACAGTGATGGATGAGCCTGCAGCTTGGAGGGGCGGCTGGGTGCAGAGGCAGAAGGTTTATTTAAGCCATGGCTGATAATAGAGGGGCCTTCTCAGTCACTAACCAGCAGGTCTTTAATAGGATGAAAGGGGAGGACAGCCCTCTTTCTACACTGCCCTCTGAAGGGACAGTTCTCACTCTCCTCATCTGGACTGCCAAATAAAAGCATTCCTTAAAGATTCAGATCTATTTGAAATCTTCTGCTCGGAGCGGGAAATAAAGCCCATTTCTGTAATCAACCTTGTCATCTTTCTTGTTTGGCCTCATTTATCTACAAGTCCTTGTTTGCCTTACTTAGCCATTGGAAACAGCATCCTTAAAGAAACTATAGGGATGGGTCTGAGTACGAATGAATTCAATCCTCTAAATCGGCTTAAGCCCCTTGGGGTTAGTACTGAAATGTTAAATACAGAATTCTAATGTGGCAGCTGAGGTCCCTTAAGTGATTGTGTCTGAGAAAATAAAATCTATTAAAAAATAATTTAGTAAAATTTTTACATTCATCGTTGTCCTTTTTGTTGATATTTTGATCATCACTCCATTCAGGGCCCAAACTAGGGACAGCATCTGTATTTTTCTTTTTGTAAATATCAAGATATCACTGTCACGTGTAAACTTTGCCTGTAGTCTTCTTAGACAAGCCACAATGTGATGGGCTTGGATTAGAAAACCAAGCTTCCCCTTCGCATCAGTTGTGGCCGTGCCCCGTATGTTTCATTCAGAGGAATGGCCTGACCACAGACCCCATCTTTGGAGATGTCAAATTCAGATCACCCAGGACGTTTAATTTCTAAGGGAGAGATGTGCCAGCAGGGTCCACTGATAATTCTGCAGTGTGAAAGCTAATGCCTGATGGAGACAGCTAGTTGGGTCCCCAATTGCTACATCAGCAGCCCATGGCCCCTACTTGTTGCTGGACAGCATAAACATCAGGTTTTGGTAAATAAACTCAGGCTATCATGCAACTGTCCCACACGCACTTAAGCTGTGACTGACAGGTCACTTGGGAGGACCAGGAGTCTAGAGCTGAAGCTTTTGGGTGCAGAGGCTCCAAGGTTCCAAGATAAACAAATCTGTCGGTGAGAGTGACCAGAGTGTTAGGTCAGTCCAAGGGTCACTTATAGGTCATCCCGCTGGGAGCTTAGTCTCTGCTTTGTGTTTATCCTGGGAAGGAGGGGCTGGGAGCAGAGGGGTGGGCCTCTTCTGGGAAAACCTTCCTGGCCTGCTCATCAGAGCCTTTGGAAGTGAATCAGCACCCATCCCACTCTGAGTAATCCAGTAAAGGGTATGGGCGCAGGCTTATGTTTCTTGTTGGTGTTAATAAACAAATTCTTTTAAAAATATAGGTTATCAGGTATGAGGGGCTGCTCCCCTGGGGTGCAGACTCAATCAAGGGATTTTCAGAGCCCAGAGTGATTTAATAGATTATTATTATAAAATTGTGGCAGTCGAAATTAGAAAAGCCAATTGAAGGCATGGAAAACTTTTCCTGTCCTGTCCCTTTTTTTGATCTCACCAGTTACTTCCTCACTTTTACATTCCTTATCAGCCAGGGGCTTTTTTTTTTTTTTTGGAGAATGATCCTAAACTTTCTTTTATTCTACATGTGGCTCTTTAAATTTGATAGAGAGGTAAAAGTAGGGTTCGTGTTATGGACCTCCTTAGTTGATATTTAGCAGAGTAAAGACCTTCATCTTCCTATGGATCCTCTTTTCAGCCACCTTCCATGTCTCTCTCATTTGGAAGACAATCTGATTCAGGAAGATGTGACGTCAAACGATGGCCATTTAGAGCGGCTGGTATTTTTTGTTTCAAGATTACTGATAAAAAAACTTTTTAATGCAAGATTCAGTCACTTGCTCTGAAAAATAGCCTTATTTAATAGAAAGACTAAAGGAGCGAGTGTTTTCAGATAAACAGGAAGCTAGTGTCTCAAATAAGTTCTTGGAGATATTGGTAGACCACTTTTAAGCAAATTTGATTTACAAAATATATAACACATTACAGATGCAATCATAGATATGTGTAAAGATGCATTTATACATACATGAAGAAGACATATACAGATATCATTAGAAGAACTGAAACCCTACCTAGTGTCTATGACAACCATGGAATCAAACCAGGAATCAATCCTGAAAGGTAACAGGAGAATCTCCAAACATTTGGAAACTAAACACAAAGAGAAACTAAACATGTAAGTCTCAAGGTGAAAATATATGCAAATGAAAATTTGTGGGATACAGCCAAAGCAGTGCTGAGAAGGAAATTTGTAACATTAAATGCTTACATTATAAAAAAAGGAAAGTCTGAAATCAATAAGCTAAGTTCCCACCTCAAGAAACTAGAACAAGAAGAGAAAATAAACCCATGTCAAGCAGAAGAAAGGAAATCATACAGAGCAGAAAACAATGCCATTGAAAACAAAACTGCAATAGAGAAAAATCAAGGGACCAAAGAGCTGATTCTTTAAAATAATCAATAAAATTGACAAATGACTAGCAAGAGAGACAAAGAAGAGAGAAGACACAAGTTTTTAAAAAATATATATATATTTTTATTGGTTTCAGGGAGAAAGGGAGAGGGAGAGAGAGATAGAAACATCAATGATGAGAAAGAATCATTGATAGGCTGCTTCCTGCACACCCCACACTGGGGATTGAGCTTGCAACCTGGACATGTGCCCTGACAGGAAATGGAACCCTGACCTCCTGGTTCAGAGGTTGACGCTCAACCACTGAGCTACGCTGGTTGGGCAACACAAACTTTCAATATCAGGAGTAAATAGGGCCTATCTCTATATACTCTAAAGATATCAAAAGGACAATAGGGAATACTATAATCAACCCATAAATTTAGATTTGCAATAACTTAGGTGAAATGACTAATTCTTTGAAAAACTATCACAACTCACTTAATAGGAAATACATAATTAAATAGCCCTACAATTATTAAGGAAATTGAATTAATAATTAATCCCCCTACAAAAAGAAATCTTTAGGCTTAGATGATTTCAGAGGAGAATTCTATCAAATGTTTAAACAAGAATTCTCACCAATTCTACATAATTTTCCCAGAAAATAGAAGAGGGAACACTTCCCAAGTTATTTTATGAGCTAATATTACCCTGATACCAGCCCTAGCTGGTTTGGCTCAGTGGATAGTGTCAGCCTGTGGACTGAAGGGTCTTGGTTTGATTCCGGTCAAGGGCACATGCTCGGGCTGCGGGCTCTATCCCCAGTAGGGGGCGTGCAGGAGGTAGCCCATCAATGATTCTCTCTCATGGCTGTTTCTATCTCTCCCTTCCTCTCTGAAATCAATAAAAATATATTTTAAAAAAAGACTGGGACAAAATATTTGCAACATATATGTCTGACAAAGGACTGGTATCTAGATTATATAAAGAACCCTCAAAAACCCTACAGTAAAAACAAACAATCCAATCAGAAAATGGGCAAAAGAAAAAAAAAAAGACATTCCACTGAAGAGAATATACATATGGCAAATCAGCACATAAAAAGGTGGTCAATATCATTAGCTAGTAAGGATGTGCAAATTAAAACCATAATGAGATATCACTGGCTACCTGTCAGAATGGCTAAATAAGCAAAGTAGTGACCACACTATTTCTGCTTGTGGAGACGTGTAGAAGACCAGCATACATTGCTGGCAGGAATGTAATATGGTTGCAGTCACTCTGGAAAACAGTTTGTCAGTTTCCTAAAAAACTAAACATGCAAACTATGATGTGACCCAGCAATTACGTCCCTGGGCATGTATCTCAGAGGAACGAAAACTTATGTTCAACAAAAGCCTGTACATGGATGTTTATAGCAGCTTTACTCCTAATAGCCCCAAACTGGACACAACTACAATGTCCTTTAACGGGTGAATGACTGAACAATGGTTACACCATGAAATGCTACTTAGCAGTAACAAAAAACAACAACACCCAACACCGTTGAATGATACATGCAACAACTTTATGTTGAGTAGAAAAAAAAGCCAACCCCCCCCTCAATATCCATACTGTATGAATCCATTTATATAACATTCTTGAAGTGACAAAATTATGGAAATGAACAAATTAGTAATTACCAGGCATGAAGGAGGTGGTGGGTTAGGGGAGAGATGGTTGTGGCTCTAAAAGGACAACAGGAGTTCCCCTTGTGGGGTGGGTCTGTTCTGTATCTTCCTTCACTGTAATGTTGTCGATATTCTGGTTGTATATTGTGCTATCGTTTTGCAAGATGTTGTCATTCGGATAAACTGGGTAGAAGGTACACAGGATCTCTTTGTCTTTTTTCTTACAACTGCAGGTGAATTTACAATGATCTTAAATGTCAAATTAAGATACGTTTCTATATTTTTAGGATTTGTAGCCTAATATTCTTAAATTATGAGCCAATCATATTAATTTTAAAATATCTATTTTATTTGGACATAGTGTTCTGGAATGAACAATCTTATAAAGTGACTAAATTTTGCTCTCACCAAAATCCCATGTATATTTGTCCCATCTGTTCTATTATAAAACCTCTCATTTACTCCCTCAATCATTCTTTTTTTTCATTCACACAGTAGGTATGGTGTGCAGACTTGAGCAAAGCTTGGAGCCACACACTGTCCCATCTTGGTGGAATGACATTAAGTCAAAATCCCTCCACCTGGATTCACCGCTCTCAGGGATTGTAGAAGGAAATGCTGAAGTCTGATTTAGATTCCTTTGTGAAAGACACTTCAGAGTGTCAGTTTGGGGGCTTTTGAAAGACCTGCTTCAAAAATTGCACCCAAACAAGCAAGGTACAATAGGTCAGACAGGCTATTGTAGGTGAAATATGACAGCCTTGTACCGGGGTGGTGATACAAGGTATTGCTCTTTAGGTAAATGGGCTTTTCAAATGACATGAAAAATGAAGAAACCCTTTCTTTTCTCCTTTAGGGTTTGTAGACCACATATAATGTTTAACTCAAAAAATATGGATGGAAAATGTAAAGGATAGATAAATGGAAATTTTGTTTTTCTCTCAATGCTATAAAAATGGGTCTGCTGACACCAACATTCAAGCCTAAGAAATTTTTTTAAATAGTTTTTTTTTTTTTTCATTTCAGAGAAGAAGGGAGAGGGAGAGAGAGCTAGAAACATCAGTAATGAGAATCATTGATCGGCTGCCTCATGCACACCCCTACTGGGGATTAAGACCGCAACCTGGCTTGTGCCCTTGACCAGAATCTAACCAGGGACCCTTCAGTGTGCAGGCTCACACTCTATTCACTGAGCCAAATCAGCTAAGGCCCAAGGGATCTTTTTTACTTTAAATTTTATTTATTTATTTTTTAGAAAGAGAGAGAGAGAGAGAGAGAGAGAGAGAGAGAGAGAGAGAGAGAGAGAGGAACATCAATTTGTCTCTCCACTTATTTATGCATTCATTGGTTGATTCTTATATATGACCTAAGGATGGAACTCACAAACCTGGTGATGCTCTAATCAACTGAGCTATTGGTCAGGGCCAAACCTAAGGATTTTTAAAAAAATATATTTTATTGATTTTTTACAGAGAGGAAGGGAGAGGGATAGAGAGTTAGAAACATCCATGAGAGAGAAACATCCATCAGCTACCTCCTGCACACCCCCTACTGGGGATGTGACCGCAACCAAGGTACATGCCCTTGGACCGGAATGGAACCTGGGACTCTTCAGTCTACAGGCCGATGCTCTAGCCACTGAGCCAAACTGGTCAGGGCCAAACCTAAGGATTTTTAACTGAGATTCCTGAATGAGAATGCCCAAATGCTCTGCAATTGGCTGCCATATTTTGGTGACCTACATTTTTCTGGAGAGTCAAGAGATTCTCTTAAGTCTGTGACTTAGAAAATATAAGAACTTCTGTTTTAATGGATGAAGAACCAAGCAGAAGTAGCAAGAACTGGAAATATGTGGGGAAGAGCCCATCCATAGCCTGACTTTAGAGCTTGTTCCCACCTCTGCTGATGGCAGCTGTTCAAGGACTGACTCAAATAGTTCCTCTGAGATGCTTTCTCCAATCAACTTTCCTCCACCCACCGGAAGTCATTTCTTCTCTGAACTCCCAGTGTCTTTGCTCCGCTTAAGATACATATCACTTTCTATCATATGCGAGAGACTTGACTTCAACATGGTTCCCAGTCCCTGTACTATTATGGGTGTGGTCTAAGTAGATAACCTATAAATATTTGTTGGGTGAATAAATGAATTGTGGATGGTGCCCATCAAACTGTTGATCCTTACAGGTTTGGTGGCAGCCCTTGCAGAAATGGCCTGAAGAGACCCAGAGGTCGGAAAAATGGGTTGTTTTTCTTTTTAACATGCCACCAGAAAATGTAAGGTGCTGGATGCTGACTGGGATCTCACAAGATGTGGGCTGCCCCATGGAGAAGGTGTAGTCAGTCCTTCTGCAGGGCCCCATGGTCTTGTCTCCATCCAGCTACAGAATTGAAAACTGAACCTTTTCCTGCTCCATTATCTTATTTCAGAAATTCTTAAAACCCCCACCAATTCCCTGATTTCAGATTTTCCAGAGGGTAAATCCAGTCTTTGAAGGGAGGGTAGGAGTGGAGAGAGGGACTCAGTATTCCGGTTCCAGTGGAATTTGCCCCAGTCTCCCACAGCATTGCCTCCAGCCCGTCTTGCATTCTTGGCTTTTGAAGGAGGGAGGCAGCCACCCTCTTATCTGGGATTGCCTGCTTAAACAAACTGCAGCGTAGAGGTATTGTCCTTTGGAAACTTGGCCTGGGACACTTTACCAAGTGTCTGCAAACATTTAGACACGGAAAACTGCCCACTGTGAAGGCAGAGCCATTGTCTCTGCTGGGGCTGCTTTTGCCTGAAAGTGGCTTGGGGTGGGGAGTGGGGTGGTGGTGATGGTGAGAATGGGCCCGAGGGAAGCGCTCAGCTGGGGCTCAGGGCTGGGGAATTGTGCTGCTGTTTGTTTAAACAACCTGAGTGTAATTGGGATTATTTGAGATGTCCAAGATGTTTGGGAAAGTGGGGGAAGGGAGACCTGGGCTTGCTGAGGGAGAGAGTCACCAGCAGGAACTTTGACGGGTGGCTGGCTGGGAGGTTGTCAGCTTCCTGATTGCAAACCAGTGGGAAGGTCGGCCCTTCAGGCTTGACTGTGCGCTCATCAGGACTGGCCAGTAGGTCGGAGTCTATAAAATATCAAAGCTGGACTTAAGGGTCGATAGGATACAAGGACCATGTAACTTAACATCAACGCTCTCTTTTTAACCATACATAACAATTCAAGGACAGCAAAAACACAGAGATACTTGTTTGTTTTTTAAAAATCCCACAAAAATAGTAGTAATGACCAGTCCAGGTTTCAGCAAGGAAAGGTAGGAATGCTGGGTGAGAAATTCCTTCGGAGTACTTACATCATTCCTTAGGACACAGAGGGGTAATTAGGAAATATTCAACAGGTTGATGGAAAAAATAAGTCTGTTTTTTTTATTGTAGAGATCATCCCTTTTCCTTTGACCTGGGGAAAAGGACAGAGAGTGTTTAAAAATGAGAAGAATTTGGGAATAGTAGGAGGAATCTCGGCAATGCTGGGCCTGGCCGGTGCCGCCCTGAGTGATCAGGCTCCCGTGATGGGGAGACTCCAAAACCAGGTGTGACTACTAATTAGGGATGCTTACCACAAGGAAGAATGCGCGAAAGTACGGGGCTCCGTTGCATGCCAGGCCCCAGTGTACGGTATTTTATTTTATTGCCAATACAAACCTGCGATTTGTAGACGGTGGCTCAGAGGGGTGGAATTAACTTGCCCAGACCCAAATTGCGAAATCATCAAATCTCAATTTGAATTAAGATCCTCCTCTGTTTTCAAGATTCTTCCTCTTTCCACTATTCGTACTCAAACTACCCCCACCCAAAATAACGAAAATGTGGGCTGCATCAACGTGCAACCCCAAAAACAAACAATCCTCTTTTGAAATGCTAATGAAACACCCGAAATAGGCCTTCAGCTAAATAAACAAGCATTAAGGAAAGGATAGAAATGCTAATATCCGTAAAACCTACTGATCTTCTGATTGTAGAGAGCGTGCTTGTCATATTTATTTTAAGATACCTATGGTGCTTGAGATTGCCCCTTGTACGTCCTTAAAATAAAGTTATAGTCAACTATTTTGTACTAAGTTTAATGGAGCTACAATTTACAGGGTACACTACTCTCTCGATAGTAACATGACCATCTCTGTCATGTGAAAAAAGCTTTGCAAAGTTTAAAAAATTCATGAGTATTTTGATGACTACTTAAAACATTGCTCTCCGAGAAAAGGGCTTTGTATACTTCCTGAGCAGCTCAATTTTGCGCAGGCTTTAGAGTTGGCTACTTTTGCTGCTCTGGGTGACGGGTGTCATTTCATGAGCACAGTGAGCCACAGAGCAAACAGTGATGTCAAGGACAGCACAGAACAGTCACTGTTTTTATATTCCACTTGGCAACTCCATTCTCATAGGCTCTGAGGGCTTCTTACGCTATGAGCCGAAGAGCTTTTCAAAAGCAGACCGTGACCATGCTTGTTTCAGAGAAAGCTGGTAGCTTCTTTGAGCACTTCAGGTCTTTGACACTGAAAGGCTGCGTGGCTCCAAACACTTTAAGATGGAAGTCTCTGCTAAGTCAAGGGCATATTCACATTATGGATAAACGTAAACACTGCAAGGCTGGCCGTAGAGTGCTGGAGAGCCAGACAGGTTCTTTTTATCAATCTGTACAGTTCATAGAGGATGTGGAGGGGGAGTCTTGGGGCCATAAGAGGACATGAGCTGCTGTTGGGTGGATACTGCTGGCTTCAACCCACGCCATGGAGATCACATAGATACTAGGAGTGCACCTCCCTCTGGCCATGCTAGGGATCTGAGCTGGTGATGGGTGAGCCAGGGTTTCTATTTCATTTCCCTTTGAAATGTCAAATGGATAAACTTTAGAAAAAAAATAAAATAAAATAAAAGCATAATATGCTAATTAGACCGGACGTCCTTCCGGATGACCTTCTGGATGAAGCCAGGGCTGGTGGCCCGAGGGAAGCCGGTGCCGGCAGCTGGGGGAAGGAAGGCCTGCTCTTGCACGAATTTATATATATATTATATATACACATACATACACACACATTATAATACATATAATGTGTATATACATGTATGTATGTATATATATATTAGTTCACCTATTTTGCATTCTCCTGTTCTCTCTCTAAGGTGTACATGGATCCTTTAAAGGTTAGGATAGTTTTCTTAGATTAGATGGATGTTCCTTCCCTACTCTTTTTAAAGATGCTACCTCCTCCTCCAACCCCCTTCCCAGCTCCTCAAATTCTAAACTCCAAGCACTTGAAAGGTTTAAATTGTGTTTGTTTTAATGATGGCAATTTACAATTGACAAATACGTTGGTAATGGGCGTTCTTTCCTGAAGGTTTGTTTAGGAGTGAAAACAATATGGCTAGTCATAAAAGTTGCTATTTATTTTAGGCTGGATAGCTCACTTGTTCGGAGGAGGGGCAGAGTTTGTGGGCAGAGAATTAGATTTAGCATGATGTGCAATAATGTGTTCTATGGCTAAAGACCGAATATAGATTAATGTCTACAGCTCAGGAAAAAGAATCACCATTGTACTGGATTCAAATTCTGTTGCATAGAATAATTATGGTTTAGTTTAAATTAGACTCTGCCTGTCTCATAATCATCAGTACATGAAAATATACTGAATCAAGATGACTCAGGTATCGACTGCAACAACTGGGGGTGATGCCATTTGCCACAGAAAGGCCCTGGGACAAGTTTATTTGTCACATTTCCCCCGTGTTTTGATTATTTCCAAAATGTCATTCTTCCGTCATTTCTGAGCATTTCTTTTTTTTTAAAATATATTTTATTGATTTTTTTACAGAGAGGAAGGGAGAGAGATAGAGAGTTAGAAACATCGATGAGAGAGAAACATCGATCAGCCGCCTTCTGCACATCTCCTACTGGGAATGTGCCCGCAACCAAGGTACATGCCCTTGACCAGAATCGAACCTGGGACCTTTCAGTCCGCAGGCCGACGCTCTATCCACTGAACCAAACCGGTTTCGGCTGAGCATTTCTAAAAAAGGGATTTGTAAGTCCTATGCTTGAAATTGCATGCTCTGGACTCAAAGTTCATGGGTTTAAATCCCAGCTTTACTATTTACTCCCTGTGTGAGCTTGGGCAAATGGATTTATCTTCCTGTGTTTCAGTATCCTCATGTATAATTTACATATAATTATAAAATTAAGTAAGATTGCATGCAGTTGATCCTTAAACAACATGCATTTGAACTTTGAGGATCCACTTACATGTGGATTTTTTTCAATAAATATGTACAATACTGTAAATGTATTTTCTCTTTCTTATGATTTTCTTAAGAACATTTTATTTTCTCTAGCTTACTTTGTTGTAAGAATACAGTATGTAATACCTTTAAAAAAAAAAATCCTCACCTGAGTATATTTTTGCATTGATTTTTAGAAAGAGTGGAAGGTGGGGAGGTGAGAGAGAGAGAGAGAGAAACATAGATGTGAGAGAGACACCTCAATGGTTGCCTCCTGCTCAGAGGGATGGAATCTGCAACCCAGGTGTGTGCTCTCGACCAGGAATTGAACCCGCAACCGTTTGGTCCTCAGCTGCCTTTGAACCAAACCAGACTGGGTTGTAATACTTTTCACATACAAAATATGTGTTAATCTACCATTTAAGTTATTCTGTTGTATAAATTACGTTTGGGGGGAGTCCAAAGTTATATACACTGTTCAAGGGTCAACTGTATATATAAACTCCTGTGCCGAGCACACACCATACACTCACAAATAAAAGCCGTTTTTATTGGCAAAATCGGTAATGGTAATACTATTTCTCCTCGGGACTAGCAGAGGGGACAGTCTAAAGGAGTAATGGTAGGTACGTCATGACGGGCAAACCCAGTTAGAGGGACACGTTAGGACAAGTTCCGAAGCTTTGTTTAGGGCTATGAAAAAGGGAAGCAAGAGCTCTGACTGCGGTATCTTGTGAAAATGGTGGGATGGGCACGAGGGAAATTGGTGGTTGAATCCTGGAACTGGGAGTCAGTTCTCTGAAGGATAATGTCTTCATTTGTAAAGTGGGGATTAAAACCCCTAAGTAAAAGGGTTGTTGTGGTGATGAGCAGAGTCATTACGCAAACGTGTCCCACTCGGATGGATGTGCAGGAAATGTTTGTTTTCTAAATAGAATCGGACTTCTTACTGAATAATGAGTCACTGAAGGCGTACCGTCCTCTGAACCCGGAGCCGGGAGCAAAGGAGCAGGCCCGAGCTGCCAGGTCACTCCCAGCCCGGCCACAGACCTTCCACCCCGCGGCCTTTGGTCCCTGTGCTGTAGGAGCAGGAACCCCAGACTCGTGTCCTTTCTGGCCCGGCCCTTTCTCAGGCCCATTGTTCTGAGAGGTCTTGTGCTATTTGTTCACCTAATCTATTAGCAAAAAGACAAACTGCCCTTCATGGACCTCAGCCCCAGGACCCACAAAGACAAGCATCCTGCCTGCAGTGCTGCTTGCTTGGCCTGTCCTGGTTCCTCTCTGGACCCTCCAAAAGGCTGGGCAGGGAGTGGGCAGGTCTGGTCGGACTTGGTTCCTTCTCCTCTAGTGCCAGGCAGTGGCAGCTGACCGATACTGCCTGGGACAACCAGTTCTCGGACCAGGACGTGAGTCGCCAACTTGAAAATGACCTACGTGTCAGAGCTTCCCGTCACCCCACCCTTCCTCTGTGCCATCCCCTTCACCTAGTTCTTTTATTTATTATTATTATTATTATTATTATTATTATTATTATTATTATCAACTAGGGCCTTAACAACGTAAACTAGGGCCTGCAGAAAGAATACTATGAGAAACAATTGTTATGCCCAAGTTACAGATGATGGTATTTAAGGCTCAAACAGGTGTGATTCTTCCCATTTCGTACCTGGTAAATGGTGAAGCCCGGGCTGCAAGCCTCCTTTCCTGACATTAGATGCCCCGGCTACCCCTTATTAGCCTGTTGTTGACTCTCCTAAGTCACTCCCCCCCCCCCCCCCCGGCAGGGCCCCCCCCACTCCCATTTCTCGCCCCGTTTCCTGGCAGGAATCCCTCCTTCCTCTCCTCTCCTGCCTGAGAATACCTGGGTCACTTCCTTGTCCCTGGGCCGTTGTCTGGAATGCTGTTCCCCCCAAATCCCATTCTTCCTTCAAGTCCAGTCGAATCCTGCTTGCTCCTAAGAGCTGCTCCTTTGGGCCTTCGTGGTCTCTAGTCTCCACTCACAGGAGTGCCGCCCATTGAAATCTTGGGTATTTGCTGCTTTATTCTCTGTGTTTTCTGTTTAATTTGGACCTTCTTGTTCCTCCCTCCCAACTGACACACGTATTCCGACTAGATTACAGGACCCCTAAAAGGCATCTAGCACCAGACTGGCTTATGGCTGCTGCAGAGGTTTTCCCCTTGGGGAAGCAAAGGCTCTGTCCCCTTTTCTGCTGACGTAACATCCTGTTCCTTCTCTGTGAGATGGCAGTGACTCACCATTCATGATTCCTATTATTCACACTATTACTTTCTTAATCAAATTAATTATGAAATGCCTGACTTTGTGAGGTTCCCTATGGGACTGGGTTGCGAGAAGAAAAAAAGGTGTTAGAGTCAATAAGTTTAATCAGTAACATAAGTAAAGTGTGGAGTTCCAAGGAGAAACTTCTGGAAAGGCCTCCATGTGGCCCACTCATAATGAAAGGAACAGGCCTCCCATGTAACAGGTCCTCATACATTCCTACTCACACCTACAGATTTAATGTTTATTAAGTGCTGACAATGTGCAGGACTGAAAGTTTTCTCCTGTCGTTTGTGAGTGTTCATGTTATTGAAATGAGATGGACAATAACTATCTTTAATATCATTACACACACACACACAACACACACACACACATACATACTCTTTTTTCTTTTTTGTTGTATGGAGTCAGAACGATCTGGCTAATTTCAGATCCCTCCTGTTATTCACTTGATCTGGGGTCTTGGGTCCTCTCTTAACCTCTCTTTGCCCATTTCTCATCGGTAAGTTGTAAACAATATCCCTTCCTGGAAGGGATGCAGAGGCTGATTGAGATAAAGTGTGTGGTCAGGGACCAGCAGCATCCCCAGGGAGCTTATAGAAATGCAGAATCTCAGGTCCCACCCCAGAGTCAGGAATCAGAATCTGCATTTAATAGGATCAGCATTTAACAAGATTCCCAGGTAATTTGCATCCATGTTTACAGTTTAGAATCTCTGTCCTCAAATATTCCTAAGGAACACAATAATCATCCTTATCTGCAGTTTCACTTTCTTTGTTTTCAATGACCTGTGGTCAATGGAGGTCTAAAAATATTAAATGGAACATTCCAGAAATACACAATTCATAAGTTTTAAATTGCATGCCTTTCTGAGTAACATGCTAAAATATCACCTTGTCCTTCTCCATTCCAGCTGGGATGTGAATCACGCCTTTGCCCAGAATATGCACACTGTATATACAGTACAATAAGATATTGAGAGAGAGAGAATATAAGATTTTTAAAAAAATTTATTTATTTTTAAAATATATATTGATTGGCTTCAGAGAGGAAGGGAGAGGGAGAGAGATAGAAACATCAATGATGAAAGAGAATTATTGATCGGCTGCCTCCCGAACACCCCATACTGGGGATCAAGCCCGCAACCCTGGCATGTGCCCTGACCAGGAATTGAACCTTGACCTCCTGGTTCATAGGTTGTTGCTCAACCACCAAGCCACACCGGCCAGGTGAACATTTATGACAGTATATGGTTTAATTGTTCTATTTTATTATTAGTTACTGTTCTTAATCTCTTACTATGCTTGATTTATTAATTAGACTTTGTAATAGGTATGTATGAATAGGAGAAAACATAGTATATATAAGATTTGATACTATTCATGGTTTCAGGCACCCACTGGGGGTCTTGGAATGTCTCTCCTCAGATAAGGGGGGAGGATGCATGGATCTAGGTGGGAGGATAAAGAGCGGCAGCTTGCATTGTGGAGTTCTCTTCAGCCAGTTTGAAGTGACTTTGGACTCAGAGAGGTGTTCCTGGTTGGAACTGAGTCTTGATAATGTTCAGAGATAGCTATTAGGACTTGGTGGCAGAAGGAATGCGAGGCGGGTCTGGGAGTGAATATGATGGAGGGAGGAGGGGGAAATTGTGGGTTGTTGGCAGAAGGGAGAAGTTGGAAAGGCGGGAAGGGTATGAGAACGGGTAGGGTACCTGAGATGGAGGAAGAGTTCTTTGAAAGCTTTGGGCACAACTACAGACAAAAATGAGTCTATATACTTAGAATTTACTGGAGCAAAATCTTTTTTTAAAAGCCACAACAGCTTTATACATTAGATTTGATCCAATATAATATATTCCCATACACAGCAGATGGTAATAAAGCAAAATTATGATCAGTTTAGAGTAATAGATGTTGAAACTGGAAGAAAATTTTAAGGATTATCATTGTCGGAATTCTTTTGGTTCCTGAAACCCAGCTAGTTTTAGGACTTCTCATATCTGCCACTTACAGTGTGATCTAGTTAAATCTTTTCTCACTAAACCTTTCTTTCTTGGCTATGAATTGGGAAAATAGAAGTACCTGAGTTCAGAAGTTGTTCTGAGGACTCAATGAGGTAACACATGGAAAGTACCTAGCACAGGCCTGATCCCAATTAAATCATAACATACTTTTACCACAGCTAATGACTCACAGAAGGTAGAGAGGAGAAAATCATTATCAATACTACAACTATTGCCCAGGCGGTGTGGCTCAGTGGTTGAGCGTCCACCTAGGAACCAGAAGGCTATGGGCTCAATCCTCACTGTGGGGCATGCAGGAGGCAGTCACGCAGTGCTTCTCTCTTACCATTGATATTTCTCTCTCTCCCTCTCCCTTTCTCTCTGAAATCAATAAAAAAAGTATTAAAATATATCATAGAACCAGGCCAGAAAACAAATAGCATGTACGTTGTCACCAAAAGGAAAGAATATTTTGTTCTTTTTTAAAATTACATTTTAATTGATTTCAGAGAGGAAGGGGGAGGGGGAGAGATAGACTTTTCTGAAATCTCATCCCGGCAGGGCACATACATCTCCTTTCTCAAGTCTTTTATTTTTGACCATGGCTCACCCCTTTTCAATAAGAATTTCAAGTAGCCTACAAGTACACAACTGAACAGAACATGAAGAACTGAGGTAGGAAACAGAAGTTTAGGCAAGAAATGAGGGCAGTCACTAAAATATATGTCAAAAGGCCCTGAATCAAGTGGGGTGGGCTTTACGGCATCGTTAATTGTCCTGGATTATTCCTTCCAGAGGGACTATCAGCAGAAAAATCCAAGCAGCTTCCTGTGGGATCATTCCCAAATCCTCGGGTCATGTGAATTACTGTAGGAAACTGGGGATATTTCAAGGCATAGTCTAGCCTGAAAGATAAAGTCTAGGTTGGGAGTTAGGCTGTCAGGTCTCATGACAAGATGAGAGTTTGGTTGGAGTGTGAGTCACAGGCCTCAAGTTCTGCAGCAATTCTTAAGTCCTTCCTTCCTTTTCTCCTTGGTACCAGTGGTCTGTGATGCTGCACTAGAACACCTTTTCTTCATAAGGTGCTCTCTCCAGTGACCTGACAGGGGCAAGTACAGCTCTTCCCAGGATGCACAAAGTCTCCATCTCCCAAAAGATGCCTCTCCCACGTTCTGGGCGAAGGGTCCCGCCTTAGAGTTTCTCTCATTTGAGGCTATCAGGAAAAAGAGGGCGGGAATCGGCCTGCGTCGCCTGGACTCCACCTTGGGTCAACAGCCCTCACAAACAGAGGGGCCCAACAGCGGCCTTTTACACCGCCTGGTACTGTACACTGGAACCAGCTCGCGCTCAACAGAAAGGAAAACAGGAGCCGGCCCTGTTCCGATGGCAGCCCGATAAGCCGCCCCTCCAGCCAGGGTGCCATTGTTCTCTGGCTCTGCCCCTTCCACCGTCCCTTCCACGCAGCCTGATAAGTCTGTGCCCGGGGCAGGCTTGTGTTTGAGTTGGGGTTTTCAAACCCATTACTCAAAGAGAGGACGTGGACTTGCTGTGGGAAGGGCGAACTCTGGTCTTAAAGAGTAGGAGAGAATAAAGGTGATTTATGATTAACTAAGTGGCTGCCCTGTTGAGGTTGGTCTCAATGACCGCTGTTTGAGTCACGGCTCCTTTGTGTGGTTGGCGTGTCCCCATCGAGGGGTAGAGTTGACCACACAGAAAGGCAGGCAAGCGATTACCGAAGCACGGGCATTAGGGCCGCCCTGCATATTGTCCCTGGGTGAAGGGAGAAGGGCTCTTTGACTGGACAGAAACCAATTGAACATCCTGGAAATGGAGGAAAACTTATCTGTAAAAGTGTTGGAGTGAAGGTAATGCCCTGCTTCATTCTCTCCACAATCAAAACTTTGGGCTCCTTTGCGAACTTTCACTAGGAATGAACAACAAAGACAAAATCGTGTTTTTCCTGGTACCAGCTGGTGTTAGGGCAACCAGGGGTGGGAGCAGGCAGAGGTGTGGTGGTAGCAGGCTGTGTGAGGTGCCAAGCACCTTCCAACTCACATATTTTCTTCTGTTTGGCCTCATCGAGGATGTTGAAGTCCAAAGAGTTAGTTTTCCTCCAGAGTTGGCAAGAGAATAAAACGTGTGAGCGCATTAAGAAAGTCAAAATAGTACACAAAAAGAAGGTAGTAGTATTATGTCACTTGGTGCTTAGCACAACTCTGTGAGGACGACACATCAGATGTTACTGTCCTCATTTTTAATTTGAGTAAATGAAGGCAGCCGAGTGAGGGTGCCCGTCCAAAGTCACACAACTGAACTGGAAGTAAGACCCTGCTCTCCACGGGGCATGGTTCCCGCCTCCTTCCTAATGGGTCAGCCTGAATGCTATGGCAATGATGTAAAATTTAGGGGGAAATGAAGGAAAGCTATGAATTTGAATGAAATTTTCTTTTACCCTTTAAGAAATTAAATAGGCTTTTATTCTAAATTAAAATTCCCTGACTTGGAAACATCATACACATGAGAACTACCAGGGTTCCTCTCCCGCTGGAGTTCCCCAGAACAAGAAGTATTCCCTGAGAGGGCGTGTTCTGCTGCAGCACATGGTGTGTGTCTGAGTGTGAAACTTTCTCCCAAGTGTCAAGTTCTAAGATGGAATTCAGAACACCTTTTGCCCTGAAAACACTTTCACAAGTTAATTTCCCAGGGTAGCCTCTGTAATTTCACTTCAAGTATAACCCATCATTTGCCAAAAAGTCATTTCCAATATTATATATTTTTCATTGCAAATGTACACACAATATTTAGAAACTTTATTAAACAGGACTTATGAACTAGTGCAGGAACCCAATCTCCATTTGTAACAGTTCCTATTACAAGAGGTGTTATAGGTTCCAAAAAGCCAACTTTACACATTTTAAGATCAGCAACCAATTGTTGACAGAAGGCTGTCCTGCGGTCTCTGAAGGCTAACATTTCTTATAAAATTTCTCTGGTACACAAGGGTATTCTTGGGCTGGAGGTTAGCTACAATTTATGTTAAAGATGGGTAACAGGAAAACATAACAAATGTAAAAACAAATGGATTCTGCCCTAGCTGGTTTGGCTCAGTGGATAGAGCGTCGGCCTGTGGACTAAAGGGTCCCAGGTTCAATTCTGATCCTGGGCATATGCCTGGGTTGCGGGCTCGATCCCCAGTAGGAGGCATGCAGGAAGCAGCTGATCGATGATTCTCTCTCATCATTGATGTTTCTCTCTCTCTCTCTCTCTCTCTCTCTCTCTCTCTCTCTCTCTCTCTTCCTCTCTGAAATCAATAAAAAAAATTAAACAAAACAAAAAAACACACAAATGAATTCCAAACTTTCTGAAGTCTTGTTCCTTATTATTCTAAATTAGTCTCTTGTCTTCTCCTCTCTTCTAATCTGTCAGCACATTAGACACTAACTCCAAGTCCTCTCTGATCTGTGGGCATGCATCTTCTAAAAGTGAGAAGAGGAAAGATTTTCTACAAGTCCTGGGCATTAGAAATCTTAGTGTCCCAGGAGCTCAGAAACCATCTTGTTGTAACATGACTTCTTACTTCTCAATCTATTTGGTGGCCCCCCAGCCTCTGTGTGAACTCTCCCCGTCCCTGCATAGCAGTGTGGCAGGCTGGCACTCACAAAACATTACTTGACAGAGATTTGTCTGTATTTTTGAACCCTATCAGCACTGTTGTTTTCTCAATTTCTGTTGTGTAGACTGAATTTTGAAACTAGGAATCAAATTTATGTAGTTGTCCACATCTGACTTGAACAAATAAATAAAGGTATGAGTTATTGCCCGGCCAGCTAACTTTAGACCTGGATCCATCTTCCCAGCATAATTTTCCCTCTGCGCTCTTCGTTATCCCCCTCCCCTATTGTGATCACTCTTTTCCTTTTGCAAACATTTTTACTCTTACTTGTGGGCCAAGAGCCTATTAATTAAGAGCTGGTGGGTAGGCCCCGATGGGAGCTTGTTTGGATCCTGCTCATGAAACACTGTCATTCTAGTTGATTCAATACGTGGCCAGGGGCCAATGGTTCAGTTTTGCTTTGGCCTTCCTGTGAAGGAGTCTGAGCCTGGGACTGGGCAGCACCACTGGCTTTTGGCTCTGCTGAGCCTTCCTAATGTGTTTGTAAATCTTTTGAGCTCTGTAAGTAGCCCAGCTCACTAGCTCACTAAAGCACAGACCTGGAAATCAGCCACTCTCAAGTACTAATTCTAATATTCCTTATCCAGATTTGAGTGTATCATTTATAAAATGGGTGTTAATATTAGTTCCTTCCCAAGGTCCCTAATGAGGCATTTTCTTACTGAGCCACTTTGGGGACTGTGCATGTGTGGAGTAACTATATTCTTGTCCCACAAATCTGGCACTTCAGGGTCTCTCTAACCCAACTCCACCCCAGTTCTCCCTATTTTCATGCTTCTATATTTTGTTCTGGCCAAAAGGGACTTCATACTATTTCTTGAGACATCTCTCCTTTTCGGCTCAAATTCTTGACTCTCTGGATCTGAACCTTTTCGAGCCACAGGCTATTGGAGACAGAAGGAACCTGGAGGATCAGAAAAGGCTCAAGGAGGTCAGGTGAATGCTCTAGGTCAGTGAGGTCACCCTCATCAAGTCGCTCACTGCTCTGTGAGGGATTTTCTTAGGCAAACACAACAAACTGCTTTGGAATGTACTGTTATGAGTAACTCTGTGTTTTCTTTTTTTGTGTACGTGTCTTTTTCTCCCCACCATTGTGCTATGAGTCAAGACATTCTATGCTTATATTTTAAAACAATGACTCTTAAAAAATATTTCCTCTCCCGAGAATGCCAGATCTTTAAAATATGAATGAAGCAAATGTGATATTTATAAAACCCTTGGGGATGAAGGGTGAAAGGGTCTTTAAGACAACACTCAATAATGGAAAAAAATCAATGAAAATATTCTTAGGAAGAGAAACTGGCCAATCTTTCTTTCTTTGTGGGTCTCACATTTCTTTGCTCAAACAGCTTGTCTTCCATCTGATAGTTGCAAGGTCTGCTTTACAAAATGTAACATAAAGATGGAAGAACCATAAATTATTTTTCAGCTTTGTCAACCACTGTTTTATATGCCAATAGATTTTTACATTGCTTTGTGTTTGATAATTATATCTATATCATTAGGAAATTTTTTATTGATGAGTGTTTTAGATGGTGAACCCATAAAGATTAAATTACTGGTTAAATTACTTTACCAGGATTTCACACAGCAAACAGTCTCAGATGCAGCCCACGACCAAGGACAGAGATGAAAAAAGGCACGAATGCACAGAAGGTGTAAAATGAATTTACAAATGATAGACACTAAAGTGGACTGAGTATCTGAAATGAATTTCATTGCAACTGCAGCCCATGTGCCCTGATTGGAATCATTAGTCTCTCATTCCGGCCTGTTTTGGTTGATACCATACCAGATTGATGAGCATTAATTATAAGGACACTTATGAATGCACAAGGCTATTCTTTTTCAGATTATTTAGGAAAAACCTAGATGTTCATTGATAAGGGTCTAGTACAGATCACGGTAAATCCACATAGTGAAATATTATGCAGTTGCTAAAGAAAAAAAAGCAAATATTTCTATTTTGATATGAAAACATTTCCAAGATATACTGTTTAGTTACACAAAAAGCAAGATATTAATGAATGGGTTTAATATGTGATCTGTGTAAAATACACCAAGTACTAGATTTTTATGTATACTTATGTGTGCACAGAATATTTAAAAAGAAAACACAAGAAACTGATGCTAATACCTGATTGTTCAGGGGAGGAAAATTGAGAAAGTGGGGGAGTAGGGAGACATTTTCCAGTGAGAACCTTTATGATTGGGTGGCAGCTTTGTCATGTGTCAACTTGGGTAGGCTGAACTAAATTTCCCAGAATTCCCTTTCCTGTCTGTTCCAGTTACAGTAGGCCTCCAAAGAGACTACTATGTGAGCTTTGGAGAGTAGATGCTATTTTGTAATTCAGCATGTTGTTGCTTATCTAGTCCTTGTTGGCACAGGGCAGCAACCTTAGTTCCTTTTTCAGCGTTGAAAAAAATTTTCTTGGCCAACTCTGAATCCTGTATTTAGCTGCATGATGAAGGCATGGTTTCTCCTGCAGGACACCAACAGCAGAGACAATGAGGACTGACCCATGTCTCAGTTCATTCTCATAGGTTCTAGCATATACTTGTGCGTTCCTACTTGTCCTTGCATTCTCCACTTTACATCCATCTTCCTGTCAACTTCAAGCTCCAACAACAGATGTGAAGACAATAGTCCTACAGAGACTACATAACTAGCTAACTAGCTCCTGCAATTGCACATAACAAATTCCTTATTGAAAAAAAAATATTTTATATATATATATATATATATATATATATATATATATATATATGGCATAATATGCAAATCAACTGAATGGCTGAACAGCAGAACGACCATCCAGACAACATTCCGGACGAAGCCAGGCTGCGAAGGCCTACTCTTGCATGAATTTCATGCATCGGGCCTCTAGTGTGTGTATGTGTGTGTGTGTGTGTGTGTGTATATATATACACACACACACACACACAAACGCACGTGCATTCGTGCATGCATGTATCTCCCAATGGTTCTGCTTTTCTGATTGAACCCTAATACAGAACTGTGAGATTTTCAACATGTTCATATATTACCAATTCAAAAATTAAAATGAGACCCCCACTATTGCTGACAACAATCAAGGCTTAACTACAACAAGACTGCGCACAAAGACCACTAGGGGGGTGCACCAAGAAAGCATAAAAAATGCGAAGACAAAGAAACAGGACAAAATTGTCCATGGAGGATATAGAGTTCAGAACCACACTTTTAAGGTCTCTCAAGAACTGTCTAGAAGCTGCCGATAAATGTAGTGAGATCCTCAAGAAATCTAATGAGACCCTCAATGTTATGATAAAGAACCAACTAGAAATTAAGCATACACTGACTGAAATAAAGAATATTATACAGACACCCAATAGCAGACCAGAGGAGTGCAAGAATCAAGTCAAAGATTTGAAATGCAAAGAAGCAAAAAACACCCAACCAGAAAAGCAAAATGAAAAAAGAATCTGAAAATACGAAGATAGTGTAAGGAGCCTCTGGGACAGCTTCAAGCGTACCAACATCTGAATTATAGGGGTGCCAGAAGAAGAGAGAGAGCAAGATATTGAAAACCTATTTGAAGAAATAATGACAGAAAACTTCCCCCACCTGGTGAGAGAAATAGACTTACAGGTCCAGGAAGCGCAGAGAACCCCAAACAAAAGGAATCCAAAGAGGACCACACCAAGACACATCATCATTAAAATGCCAAGAGCAAAAGACAAAGAGAGAATCCTAAAAGCAGCAAGAGAAAAACAGTTAGTTACCTACAAGGGAGTACCCATACGACTGTCAGCTGATTTCTCAACAGAAACTTTGTAGGCCAGAAGGGAATGGCAAGAAATATTCAAAGTGATGAATACCAAGAACCTACAACCAAGATTACTTTATCCAGCAAAGCTATCATTCAGAACTGAAGGTCAGATAAAGAGCTTCACAGATAAGGAAAAGCTAAAGGAGTTCATCACCACCAAACCAGTATTATATGAAATGCTGAAAGGTATCCTTTAAGAAGAGGAAGAAGAAGAAAAAGGTAAAGATACAAATTATGAACAACAAACATGCATCTATCAACAAGTGAATCTAAGAATCAAGTGAATAAATAATCTGGTGATCATAATAGAATCAAGGACATAGAAAGGGAATGGACTGACTATTCTTGGGGGGGAAAGGGGTGTGGGAGATGCGGGAAGAGACTGGACAAAATCGTGCACCTATGGATGAGGACAGTGGGTGGGGAGTGAGGGCGGAGGGTGGGGCGGGAACTGGGAGGAGGGGAGTTATGGAGGGAAAAAAGAGGAACAAATGTAATAATCTGAACAATAAAGATTTTTTTTTTAAATATTTTTTTAATTGATTTTCTACAGAGAGGAAGGGAGAAGGACAGAGAGTCAGAAACATCGACGAGAGAGAAACATCGATCAGCCGCCCCCCGCACGCCCCCCACCGGGGACGCGCCCGCAACCAAGGCACATGCCCCTGACCGGAACCGAACCCGGGACCCCCCAGTCCGCAGGCCAACGCCCCATCCACCGAGCCAAACCGGACAGGGCTGAACAATAAAGATTTAATTAAAAAAAAATAAAATGAAATCTTAAAGAGATTTAAAAGTCAGAGACTGAGTCTTGCTGTTCAGATCATGTTAAGCATTGAAGGAGGATAGTTTGAAACCAGTTAAGAGAGTTTGAAGCTGCTACAAAATTGCTGAGGAAGTCACATATAGCTCAGTTTGTATGAGGAATCTTCTAAGAGAAAAGATGGGGCTCCAAAGAAATGTCGTTAGGTTCCTGTGATAGTCAGATCATCCCACTTGTATCAGTTAACTGTTGTGGCATAACCAACCAGCCAAATTTATTGACATAAAACGACCCTAATTTTATTTACTCACAATTCTGTGCATCAACAATTTTTTGCTGAGCCCAAAAGGGCTGTTCTTCTGTTGATCTCCCCCACTCTGACTCATCAACTTGGCTAGAGCTAGATTGTCTAAGATAGCTTCACTCACATGTCACATGGTTAGTGCTAGTTGCTGACTGAGTCATGCACTTCCAGCAGGCTATCCTGGGCTTATCCATATGTTACTATGTTCCAAAAGGAGCAAAAGAGAGGGTGCAAGTTTCAATGCACAAGCACCTTTCAAGCCTCTGTTATATTATGTTCCACTGGCCAAAGCAAACCACATGTCCAAGCATAGAGTTAGGAACCCTAACCCTAACCCTAACCCCAACCCTAACCCTAACCCTGTGAAAGATCAAGTATCATGTCGTAAGTCACACAGGTAGCAAGTGGACAAGGCAGGACATGACCCCAGCCAGCCCAACTCTAGGATCTATTGTCTTTCCCGTTCTTCTTTCTAATTAGCTCGGACTGTCAGCAGATGAATCTTGCTAGAAACTGTCATCAAGCACCCTTTTTGGTTGTGGAACTAGTAAGATCAAGTTCAAATACAATCAGTATTGGTGAAGAACAATCACCACCATTAACATCACCAATAACTAAACAACAACCAAAGCCTGAACATGGAAAGGAGCCTACCCTCACTGGCCTCAAAGTGAGGATCCTTGTCAAAAGCCTGACTGGCTGTCTTTGAGTTGGGCGGGTCACTCACCTCATCTCCTGCAACTTTGGCTCAGGCACTCCTCCTGCCAGGGATCGGGATGAAGATGAGTCAGCTTCTAAACCTTCAGCTGGGAGCTAATCATTAACCGGCCCGATTTCTGCCCCTGTGCGCCTTAGCTCCCCCCCCCCCCCCCCCCCCAGCTCAGACACAGGACAGTCTGGGACACCAGCAACCTTGGAGATGGAAGGCTGTACGTTTTTAATTACAGGGAGACACCCTTATCTCTGGGGCTCCTTTTCTCCATTAATTTACACCTTCCCTTATCTTTTCCATCTATTGTCTCTTTGCAGTGACCAACGGCGCTCCTGGCTGTCACTGTGCATCTGAGTGTAGGCAGCCTGTCCCTCGGCTGACCCCTCCGGGAGACTCATTTGTCTCCCTGCCAGCACTCCCTACTCCTGACCCTGTCCAGGCTCTCTTTGATCTGCTCCTGCTCTCCTCTGCCTTCACCTAGAGTTCTCCTTTCTCTTTTTCAGCCGAGGTCCCTGCCCATTCCAGGAATTCTCCTGACTCCAGGAAACAGTGTTTCTGGGAGCAAGGCCCCTTTGTCCCTCCAAAAGGACAGGAAGGCAAGAAGGGGAAGTGGTCGTTTGCATAGGCAGAGGAATGGGCTTTGAGGACACAGAGGGAGCGTGCCCCCAGGGTTCCTAATCAAAAGAGAAGGGGGTTAGATTAGGGAGGCAGGAAGTGGGGCCAGCTTTAACTCACCCCTTCCACAGGCAGGCACACATGGAACAGCTCCTGTGTGCCAGGTGCTGCGTGATGTGGCCAATTTACGAAACTGGAGAACACCTGGTCTGCTGGCCGCCCAACCCCTTCCGAACCCTGGACCGCTGAGAACTGTCGAGGCAGGAGAAGGAACTTGGCCTTGCCAGGCAGAAAGCTGCCTGGGCACCCAGATATTGACCCCTGGTGGGGGCTGCCCCTGAAGGAGCCACCAGCCAGATGCCTGGCTCTTTTTTTCTGATTTGGCTTTTTTTCGGCCTGACTAGCCCTCAAGCCCTGCTATGAATCTCACCTGTTTTCAGCCTGCTTCAAAGAATAACTGTTAAAGCCCATAGGGATTTCCATGTTCCCTTTTTTCTCTAGGTGTCTCTTCAGTCTATAATTTCTCCCCAAAATGCCAGTGCTGGGCTGACCCTGGGCATTCTGCCACCTACAGCAACTAGAAAAAGAAAAAGTGTGTCCTTACTGTCGCCACCAATGTTTGCTGTGGCCTGCAGGGGAGGGGCGGGCCCTGGCTGGGTGAGCACACCTGTGAAGGATCAAGCCCTCCAATGCCCCGGCAGGGGGCCAGCCCGACCTCCTGGCTGGGTGTCTAAGGAAAGCCAAGCACTGCCAAGGCCTCTGAGGACGCCTGGCAGCTCTTTACAGTTTCCCAGTGTTCATTTTAATAGCAAAAGCTTGATATTAAAAAAAGAAAACCCCCAAAACCTGAGGGCGAGGGAGGTGCAGGCCTTCAGAAGGCCTTGGTCTTTTGTTCTCCTTGAACTGGGTTCCATGGGAAGGTTTGGAGCAGAGGAGTGACATAGTCTGACTTAACTTTTAAAGGACCTACTCAGGCTATTGTTGGAGAATACACTGGAGGTGGGGGGTGAGGGGAGCAGGGGGCCATCTGGGAAGCCACTGCCGTAACGTAGGGAGTGATGGTGGCTTGGACCACGTGGTGGCCATGGATGTGGTAGAAGGCCTCTGATTCTGGCTCTATTTTGAAGGGTAGGACTGGCAGAATTTTCTGATGGATTGGATGTGGTTCATACGACAAAAAGAGGAGTCAGGAACAACTTCAAGGGCTTGACCTGAGAAACTGGAAGAATGGACTAGCCATTTGCTAAAAAGGGGAAGATACACAATCACCTCATGCACCAGGTCGGCACCCTCTTCTGACTCTACGGCAGCTATGCTCAAGGAGTGGAAGGGAAGAAAGTGGCCGTTGGCACCTGTCACAGGGCCTCACACGTGGTTAGCAGGCAAAGTGGAAGCAATGGGAAAAAAGATAGAAAAGGTGAGCAAATATTTGTCTACTGGTATCTGAGCAGATCTTAGGCTTCTGAGGGCCAAGCGGTCCTACAGTTTGGGACAGGACAATGGGTCAAGGCAATGCTGGGGTCAGCACGAGCGTCCATGGGCACTCTCATGGCATTTAAAACATTGTAAACTGTGATAATAATGCCCACTGACGAGCACGTATCACAGAGAGATTATAAACATGGTGCTTGATATGCATGTTTCTGAACAAAGTCTAGGATAGATGCTATACAAAAGCCAGGTATTATTCTAGAAAAACAAAACACCCTAATTAACCAGTTTCCCTTTTTAGAGCAATCTTAGCTATTTGAACTATGAGTTCGATAAGAACAAAGAAGTCAGAAAAGGAAAACATCCACTAAACCTCAGGGATTTGCCCGCTAGTGTGGCTCAGTGGTTGAATTTTGACCTGTGAGCCAGGAGGTTGAGGTTCAATTTCTGATTGGGGTACATGCCCAGATTGCTGGCTCCATCCCCAGTGGGGGATGTGCAGGAGGCAGCTGATCAATGATTCTCTCTCATCATTGATGTTTCTCTCTCTCTCTCTAAAATAAATAAAAATACTAAAAAAAAAAAAAAAAAAAAAAAAAAAAAGCTCAGGGACTTTATAAATTGGAGCACTTCATAGATTCTCACGTGGACCCTAGGAACTCTTAGTTTAGAAACATTTGTAATTGATTTTGATTGTCTGGTAGGCCAGGCCAGAGCAGGAGTCAGTACAGGAGAGCGGTTAACAGCATGAGCTCTGAATCCGGACACAGGACTTCCCCTCTTGCCTCCAGCTGGGTGAAGACAGGCACGTTAATTTCTCTCTCTAAGCCTCTGTGCCCTCATCTGTAGATGGAGGATAATAACCGTACCTGCTTCATAGGGGACTTATCAGGACTAAGTGAAAAATATTCCTGATGTGCTTAGCACAGTGCCAGGTGCATGGTAACTGCCAGTTAAATAGCTATTAGTATTAGAATTATTGTTGTTATTAATACCAGCAGGAAAGTAGATGCTATAAATTAGAATTCTAAAAGCAAATTTTAGAAGTTATAGCCTAGCATTGAGGGAAAGAGGCAAAAAAATTATAGAAAACATAAATACAGCCCTATGGGCATGGCTCAGTGGTTGAGCATTGACCTATGAACCAGGAGGTCACGGTTCAATTACTGGTCAGGGCCCATGCTGGGGTTGCAAGCTCAATCCCCTGTGTGGGCATGCAGGAGGCAGCCGATCAATGTTTCTCTCTCATCGTTGATGTTTCTATTTCTCTTTCCCTCTTCCTTCCTCTCTGAAATCAATAAAAATATATTTAAAAAAACAGAAGCGCAAAATTTAAAAATAATGAATTCAATGTCAGTGTGAAGAAAAGCAACTTGGTGCACTTTAATAGCACGTGGAGGCATCATATTGTGCAACGTTGAAGTGCAATCATTGTATAATTAATAGCACCCTGAGTTACCGAGGTAATGTTCAGCACACTATTTTCCTCACTCTATTTTAGAAGGCACAATATAGCTAAAACAAAGTTTTTGTGCAGGCATTTGTGTGGAACAGATTGTACACCAATAATGCCAAAGTAATGAAATGCCTTTATTTGAAAATTCGCAGGGATTTACCCCAAATGACAACTTGAAAAATCACTTACCTGTGGGGTATAATTGTTTTTTAGAAAAATATATGTAGAGTACATCATAATCATCATACATATAAGCCAATGACGTTGTCTCATGTGTTAAGAATGTCAGGTAGAGAACTCTCAACATTTCACACAGCAGGTTTCCAATTCGATGGCTAGAGTTAATGGAAGTGTGTGGCGAATAATCTTCTTGCGGTGTAAGTCAGAGATGGAACTGGTTAGAGGCAGTATGCTTTCATGCATATTAACAATACACACACCTGTCACATGACATTTATCTCAGGAAAACATGTTTTCAAACCAGAAATTAGGACCTATCTGATGAGAAATATAGATGTCCACAAGGGGATAAAGGGATATAATATTTATAATATAGAACTTTCTTAGACCCTCCAAGACTCCACATCCTCACCTGGTATAACTCTTTCCCTGTTATCTGAGCAGACAGGCCTCGGGTTTCTGAGGGCCAAGTGGCCCCTCTAATTTGGCTTCTTGGGTTCATTTCTTTCTCTTAGTTTATTCTAATAATTTCCTTCTGGTCCCTAAACTGGTCACCCGTTGGCTCTGTCAACCCAAACATTCACAGGTTGGTTTTTCAGTGGCTGGTGGAGATGGGTCTCACTCCTCTCCCAATCCCCAGTCCCTAGCTTAGAATTGGTCCTTAACAGACACTCAATAAATGTTTGTTGGATGGGATTGGATTAGCGTGCCTGAGAATTAGCATCTCTCCCTCACTTCCTGAGCCACCTGGGTTCATACCGCCTGGAGTGCCTTAGCCTAGACAGCAGGCCTGGCCTTGCAGATGGCCTTATCCTCCGACCCTGGGGGCGGGGTGGGGCTGGGGGTGGGAGGACAGGCTGGCGGACTCTTCCTCCTGTGATGCCTAGCTTGGCACTGGAGAGTGTTCAGCCGGGCCCTGCTTGAAGGTCGCCGATCGGCTGAGCACATGTGGATTGCCCTGAAGCAGCATTTTCCCAAGGCTTGGCTGTGCTAATTATTCCTTCCCCTCCTGGTGTTAAAACCTTGGACTTGAAAATGAAATCAAGGGAGGGGGTGTGGAGGGGCAG
Organism: Myotis daubentonii; assembly: GCF_963259705.1. Classification (NCBI taxonomy): domain Eukaryota; kingdom Metazoa; phylum Chordata; class Mammalia; order Chiroptera; family Vespertilionidae; genus Myotis; species Myotis daubentonii. The sequence goes on along the minus strand of NC_081847.1, from coordinate 56,229,009 downwards.
AGGGGAAGGAAAGGAGTTAATAAGCAGAACAAGGTCACCCATCTGCTGCCGCTGTCCACATTCCTTATCTGTGACGCCACCAGCCCAAGGTCCCCTCTTTTTACTAAAACAGTCGAATCACCTAAAATGATAAAATTAACTTAATTTCGGCCTTCTGCCTTAGACATAACAGAGCTCGCCTTGATACTGGGGCTGCCCCGATGGAATGAGGTATGTCTCCTCCCTGCAGCCCTGAAGTCTGAGGGGAAACCCAACTGCTGGGGGGGGGGGGGGGGGGCGGGGGGGGCGGGCTCGTGGGGACACCAGCACCAGGCCTCCTGCATGTCAGCTCAAGGCTGGTGGCCGTTGTCTCACCTGGGCAGGCAGATGTGCATGTCTGCAAGGTTCTGTTTCCTGGGCAGGTGACAGACAGACTCCAGCTCCCTGACAAGGCGGTGGCAATTCCTCGTTATCCCACACCTCTGCAGGGGAGAAGGATGAGCTGACCAGGCCCCTCGAAACCAGATCACCTTGAAGTCCCTGGAGCTCCAGGGCAGTGGCCCTCGGTGTGGTCTGTGTACCAGGAGGAGACAGAGAAATGCAGGGGCAAACTCTGCCCTTGACAAGAGGGGCTGGGATAGAAGGTAAAGCCGGTAGAATCCGGGAGTTGTGTGATCCTGGGCAAGTCACCGAGTCTCAATTTCTTCAGCTGTGAAATAGGAATAGTGACCACCATGTCTGAGGAGGAAAGGAAATAGTGTATTTAAAGGTTCTAGCCTTCTAAAACCAAGTGAAACCGTTAATACTGATCGCTACCGACAGCAAATAATCAATTTGAACCACGCTTTGATCGTGAAACGACCAGAATGCGCCAGAAGACATGCCAAAGTAATTTTGCTTCATGATGACGCACCATGACACACTTCAAAACCAGTTAAAGACACGTTAAAAGATCTTGCCTGAAAAGTATTAACCCACCCGCTGTATTCACCAGACCTTGCTCCTTCAGATTACCACTTGTTCGGATCAATGGCACATGCACTTTCTGAGCAGCACTTCAAAACATACGAAGAAGTGGAAAACTGGGTCTCTGAATGGTTTGCCTCAAAACAAGAAAAGTTCTATTGGGACGGTATCCACATGAAAGATGGGGGAAATGTGTAGCTAGCAATGGACATTACTTTGAATAAAGCACTTTTGATATTTCCCTTGAAAAAAAAATAAAGGTTCTAGCACCTGCTTGGTATTTAATGAATGTTTGATTGTTCAATTATTCCCAAACAAACCCATTAAATAAATATTGTTGCAGCCACAAAAGCCAAATCAAAGCAAAAAGAAAAAGCAGGGGTAAGGCTGATCTAGAAATTCCTTCTTAAAACACACACAAAAGCATAATAAATGCTGTCACGTACTTTCCATTTTTCACCCCAGCTTTATTAAGATATAATTGACATATACCATCGCGTAAGTTTAAGATATAGAACATGATGATTTGATACATGCATCTATTGTGAAAAGATCATCACCATAAGGTGAGTTAACATCTCCTTCACTTCACATAATTACCTTTGTTTTTTTATTTTGTGGTGAGAACATGTAAGGTCTACTTTCTCAGCAACTTTAAAGTATATAGTGCAGTATCCTTAGCTACAGTCACCACACTGTGCATTAGATCCCCAGAACTTATTCATCTTGTAACTGGAAGTTTGTACCCTTTGACCAGCTCCTTCCTGTTCCCTCTGCCCCCACCCCAGCCCCTGGTAACCATCACTCTACTCTGTTTCTGTGAGTTCTACTTTTTTAGATTCCACAGAGAAGTGAAATCATCCTGTATTTGCTTTTCTGTCTGACTTACTTCTCTTAGCATAATGCCCTCAAGGTCCATCCATGCTGTTGTAAAGGGCAGTATTTCATAAGCCACATAAAAAGGGAAATCCATTTTTTAGTTTTATTTTTCTTCAATTACAGTTTATATTCAGTATTTTTTTTGTATTAGGTGTATGCCTAGTGGTTAGACAACCATATACTTTACAAAGGGTCCCCCTGATATTTCCAGTAGCCATCTAGCACCATATATAGTTATTACAACACTAGAGGCCTGTTGCTCAAAAAGATTCGTGCAATAGGCTTACCCGTCCCCTGGCTGCCGGCACCGGTTTTCCTCTGGCACCTGGGACCCAGGCCCTCGCTCTGGCCGGAACCGCCTTTAAGCCTTTGCTGCTTCAGTCGGCCACCCTGGGGCGGGTCGCTCACGGGGCGCCTGGGTGGGCTGGCGGATCGCTGCTGCCCTGCCCGGCCGCCCTGAGCCAAGTTGCAGATAGCAGGCCTGGATGGCTGCAGGGCAGGCGGGATGGCACTCTCCCACCCTGCCTGTAGTATGCAAATTAGCCACCATCTTTGTTGACAGTTAATTTGCATATTGCACTGATTAGCCAATGGGAGGTGTAGCGAAGGTACAGTCAATTACCATGCTTGTCTATTATTAGATAGGATTATTGATTATATTTCCAATGCTGTACTTTAAATCCCATGGCTATTCTGTAACTACCATCTGTACTTTTCAATCCCTTTACTTTTTTCACCCAGTCCCCAACACTTCTCCCCTCTGGCAACTACCAGTCTAGTTTGTTCTCTGTATCTAAGAGACTATTTCTGTTTGCTTGTTCATTTATATTATTCTTTAGATTCCACATATACTAGTAAGTGAAATCACAAGGTATTTGTCTTTTTCTGAATGACTTATGCCAATTAGCATAATACCCTCCAGGTCCATCGATGCTGTCACAAATGTAAAATTTTGTTCTTTTTTATGGGAAATGCATTTTCAATCTAACATCTTGGTAATCAGATTGTATTAGTGCCTATAGATCTGCCTCACTTCTTTTTTTTTAAATCCTCATCCAAGTATATGTTTTTATTGAGGAGAGAGAGAGAGAGAGAGAGAGAGAGAGAGAGAGAGAGAGAGAGAGAAACATCAATTGGTTGCCTTCCATGTGCGCCCTGACTGTGGATTGAACCCAAAACCTAGGTATGTGTTCTGACCCAGAATTGGATCCGCAGGGCACATGTATGGGATGATGCTCCAACCCAGGGGTCCTCAAACTACGGCTCGTGGGCCACATGCAAATACAAATATTATATTTGTTCCCGTTTTGTTTTTTTACTTCAAAATAAGATATGTGCAGTGTGCATAGGAATTTGTTTATAGTTTTTTTTAAAAACTATAGTCTGGCCCTCCAACGGTCTGAGGGACAGTGAACTGACCCCCTATTTAAAAAGTTTGAGGACCCCTGCTCCAACCAACTGAATCACCTGGCCAGTGCTGCCTCACTTCTTTTAAACAATGACTGCATGATAGTCTATTACATGAATGTACCAGTCCTCTATTGATTAACAGGTGCATATAACCTTTTACTGTGGCCAACCTTGTGACCATAAATATACTTGTACATACTTCTTGGAGCACATGCATCAGTATACCAGTAGCTCTATGCTTTCCAACATCTTAATTAGCAATTTGAGTGAAAATATGGAAAGCATATTTTTCAATTTTGCTGGAAGGGAGAACTAGTGCAATTGGTGGGCAAATTCCCTGTCTGTCTTCCCTAGATTAGCATATGTAACATATATAAATATATTAGTGGCCTGGTACATGAAATTCGTGCACCTGGGTGGGGGGGTGGGGGTGGTGGTGTCCCTCAGCCCAGCCTGCACCCTCTCCAATCTGGGACCCCTCAGGGGATGTCCGACTGCTGGTTTAAACCAGCAGTCAGACATCCCTCTTGCAATCTGGGATAGCTAGCTCCTAACCTCTCACCTACCTGCCTGCCTGATTGCCCCTAACCACTTTGCATGCTGGCCTGCTCACCCTCAACTGACCCCCCTCTCCAGCCTGCTTGCCCCCAACTGCCCTCCCCTCCTGGCCTGATCGCCCCTAACCACCTCTGCCTCAGCCCCGCCACCATGGCTTTGTCCAAAAGGACATCGGGAAGGTCTCCCAGTCTAATTAGCATATTATACTTTTATTAGTATACTAGAGGCCCACTGCAGGAAGATTCCTGCAAGAATAGAGCTTCCTGCAGCTGGAGCGAAGCAGAGAAGGGAGTGAAACCCGCTGAGGCAGGCTTCCCTCCTGCCTCCGCTGCCCCGCTTGCTTCTCCGCAGCTTCGCTCCCTTCTGCAGCGCTTGGCTTCCTTCTACATGGTCTTCGTCTTTGCTCCAAGCCTGCTTATGCAAATTAACAGCCATCTTTGTTGGGTTAGTTTGCATATAGTCGCTCTGGTTGGCTGGTGGGTGTGGCTTGGGGCATAGCAAAGGTACGGTCAATTAGCATTTTTGTCTTTTATTTTTGTGTGTGTGTGTGTGTGTGTGTGTATATATATATATATATATATATATATATATATTTTTTTTTTTTTTTTATATCTATCATTTATATATTGAGCACCTACTATGTGCCAGATGCTGTTGCAGACACTTGGGATCTTGGGATCCATAAGTGAATAAAACCAACCAAGAGCCCTGGCTGGTTTGGCTCAGTGGTTGGAGCATTGGCCCTTGGATGAAGGTCCTGGGTTTCATTCCCAGTCAAGGGTGTGTACCTCAGTTGCAGTTCAATCCCCTGTACTGGTTGGGGCACTTGCCGGAGGCAACCAATCGATGTGTCTTATCAATGTTTCCTCCCCCCCCCCCTCCAACCCTCCTTCCCATTCTTCCTAAAACCAATGGAAAAAATATCCTCTGGTGAGGATTAAACACACACACACACCCCCCAACAAAAAACCAATCAAGATTCCTGCCTTCATGGAGGTGATAAGCTAGTAAGGGAAGATAGACAATGATAACATAATGAATAAGGAAGTTACATATTATTCCAGAAAGAGATACTTGCTGTGGAAAATGAGAAAAGAGAAAAGGTAGAGCAGGGTAAGGGGGAATTTAGAATCCTGGGGCATGAGATGACCTTGCAGGTCTCTAAGTTTCAGAACATACTTTTGTGCTTTAGGCAGGGCACATAATGGCACGGACAGATTCCATTGGATTGAACCGAATTTAAACCAATGAAAAGCGCTCTACTAGGCGGAGCCTGCAGACTCGCGGGACCTGAGCCACCTCCCTCTCACAGCAGCAGTGATGCTGCCAGAGGAGTGTGGAACACCTTCTAAAAACTTCCCCAAAGTCTGTCATCATCAACAGGAGGGCAAGACCTCACTAACGTTGCCAGCTCTGAGACAGCTCACGAGGAGGGGGCCATGCAGGGACAGATGTCAGGACATCGAAGAGCTCTTCCTGTGATGGAACTGAACAGCCCCCACCCCACGCTCCTGCCTGTGATTCTTCACTCTGCCACCAAGATGCTGTAAGAGGCAAGGGCGGCGTCAGAATGCACCTCCCCACCCTTTATTCCCATAGTTGTTTACCTTGTGGGTCCCACTGTACTTTGAAAACATAGGAACGTGTGGGGCCTCTCCTCCGAGCAGACCTCCAGGCATACCCGGGCAAACTTTGCCAGCAAAGTCTGCAGGTCACAGACTAGGGGCCCATCTGTGGGTTTTAGTTAACAACCCATGCTGCTGTGACAACCATTTTCTCTGCCTCGGATTGTTTATGTTTGCACAATGGATTGAAAAAATGTTGATGGTGGGCACCAATTTAAAATCATCTTGGTATCCCCCCCAGCCTCAACACAGTTTCTGGCCCATTCTAGGAGCTCATTAAATATTTGTTGAATTGAAACTCCACCATAGGGACAGCTGCTTTCTTGTTAACAGAAACTGGGCTCCTATTTTTTTTTTCCCCCTCAAATGGAATGAATATAACCTCAAAGGGAGAAAAATACAGGTCTGCAGTGGAAAACGACATGCCTTCGGTGGGGACACACACAACAATAAGCCTTTTGCTTCTGCCCTTCCAGATGCAGGCTAAGCAGGAGGAAGTGGGTCTATAGAACAAGGTGATCTTTAGATTTTTTTTTTTCTTGCCCCAACCCTGTGCTGTGGCACTTGAATAATCCTGGTTTCCGGAGAGCAGACTACTGTAATGATAATCCAGGAAGTAAACTGCCCTTTGAAAAGCGAGGAAGAAACCAATCGACTAAGTATTTATTTATATTTAATGCTCCAGGGCTTCTGTTTCCAGCTTTGAAGAGTTCCTGGCAAACGCTTCTTGAAGTCATTAATCCTAGGGGCCAATCTCAATGTCTTGAAGGCTGTTCTGTCCCCTGGAGCTCTATTATGAATCTGTGCTGGAATCTTTGGTCAGAAAGGAATTCTCCTGAATTGATTGATTTGGTATTTTTTGAATGGAGATGACCTGCCCACCTCCTTCTGCACAGAAGTCAGGCACAGACACGGTGACTCTGGAGGCCTCTCTCCCCAGCTGGTCGCAGGTCCCTTCTGAGAGAATGGGCTCTGACCCACCTCAGGGTGACTAGCTCTTAGCTCCTCAAATTCATCGTGTCCAAATCACAATTTCTTCTTCTCCCTCCTGCCCTTCACCTCCTCATTTCAAACTGCTTTTCAACTTGGGTCTCCTCTCTTGGTAATGTTTCACCAAGCACCCTGTTACCCAAACAAGAAACCAGGGGAGCTCTGGACACGCCCCCGCCCTTCACCTCCTATACCAGATCAGTCACTAGGCTCAGCCACCTTCTGAACACCTCTTAAATGTATGCCTTCCCCTGTGGCCCCTCCTCGTACTCCCTCAGTGTAGGAAGTCAACATCTGTCATCTGAACCTTTGAAATGTCCTCCCAGCTGGCCCACCACCTCCCCAATCTTCTTTCACTGAGCTATTGCCTGCACAGCCAAAGTGATCTTTCCAGAATGCAGTCTTGTTAATGTCACTCCTCAGCCTAAAACTCGTCGTGGCTCTGTCGCCTCCCTGATAAAGATCAGACTCTTCGCCTTGGCACACTGGTCCCTGTGTGGCCCAGGCCACATGCCCCCTTGCCCCTTGTACTTTAGCAATAAAAAAGGTCTTATATGTCTGCTTTTCTCCTCTATGACAGCAATCTCACTGTAACAATTTGTTTACACACCTGTCTTCCTCACTAGACTGCTAAGAGCTGGAGGGCAGGGCCTGTGTTTTGCTTGCTGTGGCCTATCGCACAGGGCCTGGCATGAAGTCATTGCAGTCATTCATTTGACAAACATTTGTTTAATGTCCACCATCCCTTGTCCAATTTATAGCAGACCTTAGAATGCCATGTTGTCCCTTTGCCAGAGTCTAGTAACAATTTTAACTGCCACCTTAAGACAGTTCGGAATACTGACCGCTTTGGAGTCATTTTCCAAAGTGAAGGATGGCTGTAAATTAAAATGCCGGCATCTGAAACTCTCCAGTGAGACTCATCCGGTGTCATGCTCAATTGCCTATTTTGCTCTCTGGAAAATGAGATATCTTGAGTGACAAAGCCTTGAAATTCTTTCAGGTGGTTTGGGGGAAAGCCTATTTCAAACAGGATTCATTATTTTGCCACCATCTCCCTGCCCCATCCAGGTTGCTTCCCTACTGTTCCCATTAGCAGTTAATGGCAACAGGGGACCACCCGTCTCCTACCTGGCGTCCTCTCATCACACTCCATGTCCCAGCCTCTCTCAGAGCACCACAGACGCATACCTTCCTGCTTCCATATGTGCCAAGCTTATGGCCTGAAATGTGAGTCCATAATTGGTGTGTTCTATGTCTTTGTTGTGTGTGTGTGTATACGTGTGCATGTGTGTTTGTGTCTGTATGCATGCGTGTGCATCTCTGTTGTGCGTTTGTGTGTGGGATTGTGTGTGTATGTATATGTGTGTATTTGTATGCATATGTGTCTGTGTGTGCATGTATTTACCCTCCTTGATCGTGCTTAAATGTCTCTTCATCCGTGGAATTTTCTCATCTCCTTCAGGAGAGTTCACATTGTCGGGATTATCTGTCTTGGTGTTTCTTCACATAAACTGTGGGTCCACAAAGAACAAGAACTGTGCTGTTGTTTTCTTGATAGGTGCCACCCAACCTAACACAGTGCTTGGCACAAATATAACTGAATATGTAAATGTTAGTGTTAAAGCCACTACCTCTTTCATCCCATCCATTCAGCCATCCATCCAATCAGCCACTACCAGGCTAGTTTCTGTGTTTCCTAAGCTACTTCCCCTCAATACAGGGACTTTACAGACAAAAATTATTTCTGGGGGCTGTCCCAAGCCTAATGTCTCAGGCCTTCTCTTGCTCAGTGTCCCCATTCCTTTTTTAAAAAAATATATTTTATTGACTTTCTACAGAGAGGAAGGGAGAGGGATAGTTAGAAACATCAATGAGAGAGAAACATCAATGAGAGAGAAACATCGATCAGCTGCCTCCTGCACACCCCCCACTGGGGATGTGCCTGCAACCAAGGTATATACTCTTGACCGGAATCGAACCCGGGACCCTTCAGTTCGCAGGCCGAGGCTCTATCCACTGAGCCAAACCGGTCAGGGCTTTTTTTTTTATTGTTTAAAATATTACAAAGAGTAGTATATATCTCTCCCTCTCCGCCCCCCCTTGACCTTCCCCCGGCCTCCCCTACCCCCCAGTGTCTTGTGTCCATTGGTTATGCTTATCCCATTCCTTCTTGAACATCTCCTCAGGTTGTTTCTTTCCCCTTCTTTCCTCCCTAGAATACCCTGTCCATCCTTTTATTCGGATTTCCCCTGTATGAAAATCTGGTGTGCTCTGAGGGGCGGCCTTTTGAAGACAGATCATTGAGCCTATTAAAGACCAACTTCGCCATGGCACCCATGGTTTCCATGTTGAGAACAAATCTCGTGGGCTATATCTTTTTTTGAGCAATACCATTTTCTTCCTCAAAAATAAACAAATAGGCATTTGAAGAGGAGGAAAGACTGAGTAGAACAGTAATCTGGGGGTACAATTGGGCTAATTTGAGAACCAGGAGAAAGGAGATCCTGAGGCCAAAAATAAGGGGAAGCAAGACGAGGGCATCCTACTGACTGTTTAGGGGACTCCAGGGGCCGAGGTTTCAATAGATCTCTAGTGAAGTTCCCACCCTGCTTACTGTCACCCCCACCCCATCTCTCAGTGTGCCATCTCCTTTCCCCTCACCACTATCTTCCTGTCACCCTTTCTGTCACCAATCCGTCTTCCTCAAAATATCTCTAAGATTAACCCTTTCTTTTCCACCCCATCCCTTTATGTCCTCTTGATCTTTCTCCTCTACAATCTGTTCAGCACATCGCCACGGTACAGTCCTCCAAACGCACATCTTGGACGATGCCCCTCCCCAGTTAAAGAAACGTCAGCATCCCCAAGGCCCTTCAGGTGCACTTCCTCCCTCCTCTACTTACTCCAACCGGACAGGCTTGGGACAGCCCCCAGAAATAATTTTTGTCTGTAAAGTCCCTGTATTGAGGGGAAGTAGCTTAGGAGCACACAACACTCTCCAGGCTCAGGCAGCCCTCCCTCCCCACCTCCCTGCCCGGGATCATTTTTCTCTCCTCTCCACGCGTCTGCACTCACCATCCATTAATGAGCCATCCAACCCATTCTCATATCTCCTTCTTTGCTTGCATATCAAAGGTGCCCATCACTGCGGTGGAACATCACCATCCTTTGTTGGGTAAAATTCCCAGAGGGTCATCAGTCTCTCAGAGAGTGTTACTCAGGGGGGCTCAGGGGGGTGCTCACTGAACACCTGTGTGTTGCTTTGTTGATTTACTCATTCTGTCTTTGAAAAACATTTATTTACCGCCTACAGAGAACTCCCAAGTAGACTTTTACTTGTGTGCCCCAAGGACACTGACATTCAGTGAGAGGCGCCCAGCCCGGAAGGAGGACTGGGACAACCTCAAGCAGCCTGAGAACGGGTTTTGCTGCCTTCAGCTCACCTTGAGCAGCAGCCAAGCTCAGCGTGCTGGGAATAGGCATGGAAAACACACTGGCTGTGTGCTGTTTGTTCAGCAATAACCTTCCTGAAGCACATGCCCGCTGGTGAGAACTCGGCCTGAAAAAGTCAACAGAAGGTTTCTGGCTGCTTCTGAGGGAGCACTGGGCTGCTGGGGCTCTGAGCGCTGATCCAGAGCTTCTGTCCCAGCTCTAGCTGGGCATTTCCTAGCGCAGGGCACCCTGGCTCTCCTCTCCCTCTCACAGGCCGGGGTCTGGTCCGGGCTCGGTGCCAACTGTAGGGACTTCCTCGAGGAAGGGAGCTTGGAAGCCCATTTCTAGAAGTGGCCTCCTCCAGCTGCCGCAAGCCATGTCTGAGTGGATGAGTGGACAAGTAGGCTCTGAGGGCCACCAGGTGGCTACTGAGGCAAAGTAAGAAACTAGGGTGGGGGGGATATTTATTGGCAACAGAAGTACAAACATATTTTTGGTTCAGTTTTAAATCCTAGTCAATGATTATATATTTTTATTATTTACCTGGTAAAAATTCCTGAGAGAGAGAGAGAGAGAGAGAGAGAGAGAGAGAGCTGATGTTTCCTCTAAATTTTAGAGTCTGTCCAGTGTTTTTGTGGCTATGTTGGTACATCTGAAATTTCTGGCTTCTAGGCTGGGCTTAGACCTGGGAGGCCTGTAAGAGGGTCTGCTGGAGCAGAAAGTTCGAAGCCAGAGGGAGTTGCAGCCCAACAAGGTAATTCTCCCAGCTTCCAGATGACAAAGGTTGCATTTACACCTGGCCAGGAGGTTTAATCATCTACCATTTCCAAACACAGCAGGCTAACAACCGGCTGGGCTGAAAATCATAAATGAAAAAAAAAAAATCACCAACAAGATACAGGGCAAGGGGAAGGGGGGAAGAAGTGGGTCAGGGTCTTTGCTCCAGAGGGCCCTCGGTGGGGTTCCTGGGCAGAGGCCCTGGGTGGGGTGCACTGGGTGAGGGGTCCTGGATAGGGGACTCTGTGTAGGGACCCTTATGGAAGCCCTGGATAAAGGCACTGGGTGAAGGCCCTGGGTGAAGGGCCTTGGATGAGGGCCTTGGGTGGGGGCCAGGGGTAGAGGACACTGGATAAGAGACCTTAGTTTGGGGGCCCTTGGGGAAGGCCCAGGGCGAGAGGCTGAGCCAATGATCTCAGACAGGCACAAGCCTCCCAGTAGCCATGAGGCCATGAGAAAATGGCCACCTGTGGTACAGGCTATCTTTCTCACCATGGCTGTGAGGAAAGAGGTCTTTGCCATAAAGATCTGCTGCTGGGGACTGGCAGAGGGGCCTGTGGCCTGTTGTTGGTTCTTCTTTGCCTTTACCTCTTGTGAGAAGAGGCCAAGCTACCTTTTTGTCACCAGGTAAGGCAGTCTGGAGAGTGTTGTGTGCTCCCTGCCATGTGCCAGATTTCCTGGGTTCAAATCTCAGCTTGTGGCTTTGAGTAAATTAACTTCAGGCCTCTCAGCCTCAGTTTCCCCACCTATAAAATGTGGATGGTGCAGGCCTGCTGAATAACTATTTCAGGGTTCAATGTGATAATGTGCTGCTATTGTTACTTCAATAGCAACTAGAAAGGGCAATTCAGGAGGAGGACCAATGGTCAGCTTTGGCTGTAGATTGATGGTGTCTGAGCTCCATGCTTGTTAGCCAGATGGCAATAAATTACAGGTAGAAGGACTTGGAGGCGCTGATGTCCACAGGACAGTGGTTAGGTGTTTATTTTTCACACATTGTTTGAACACACTGAGAAGAGCCATAGATCCTCATTGATGAATAGGATCTTCATAATAAAGTTTTTATTGCAGGAGAAAGATCAATCTTTTAGGTAATTAGCAATAAATATTATTGAATGTCTGCCATGTACATGACACTCTGTGCAGCCCAGGGATGCGGCAGAATTGGATCCAGGCCCTCCTCCCTCAATAAATTTACCATCTTGAGAGGGGACAAGACATACATGTAAATAGATAACTAACAACCCAAGATAACATATGTCAAATGCCAAATGAGTTGTATTGTAGAACAAATATATTTGTGTCTTATCTTCTACTCACTCCATGAAGACAGAAACCACATCTGTCTTGTTCACCACAACATTCTCTCTGCTCACATCTGCATTATAGATATGACTAACTGACTATTTCAAGTAAAACTCCCCAATTTCAAGATGAGGAATGAAAAAAAAACTTGCTCCAAGTCAGGACTCTGCTCATTGCCCATCTGCAATGTGGGGGACATGCTGAGAACTCATCCCCTTGCTGCCTGGCACCGGGGACGGGAAAATGTGTCTAGAACCCCTGCGTTCTAGACACTGTGCTAGCACTTTACGTGGACTCCATTGAGGGGGGTATCGTGACTTCATGTTATTGAAGAAGGGGCTCAGGGAGGTCAAGGACACATCCAGGCAAGAGGGTGCTGCCTGAATCTATTGCTGTGTCAAGGGGCTGACTCAGACTGGGACAAATGTGTAGAGTCCAGAGGACTGGGGTGGTGCAGACACCTTCTCCAAGAAGGGGTGTGTCCACTGGATTCTGAAGAAGCAGCCAGATTCAGATAAGCAGGGGATGTGAGAGAGAGCTGGGAATGGGCGGGAAGGCTGCACAGGAGCTTTGTGGTGAGCTGCACCAGCAGGCTGCCTGGAGTGAATGATATGTGCCTGCAGGCAGTGGCTGGGATGGTGAGAAAGATAGATCGGGGAAAGTTATAAAAGGCATTGTATACCAGGCAAAGGAGGGGAGACCCTGGAGGAACAGACTCCACGTAAAGGCCATGTCTCGAGTGCTTAATATTTCTGTATCTCTAGCTGGGTCCAAACATTTGATAAGCCTGGCATGGCCTTTAATTTCTTCAAGCTATAGTTATATTGAATTACATAACATCTTTAATCAAGTCCACTGGAAAAGTACACAAAACGTTTGCTTCAGATGGCAGGGGAGAATTTGGAAGCCTTGCCAAAAAATGCCAATGTCCTCCCTCCCTCGCTTCTCCTCCCCCTCCTCACTCCCTTTGTTTTTGTACTTTAGAGTTAATGGACATTCTGAAGTCATACTGCCTTCCCATCGAGGAGATGCAACAAGCACTGAGGCCCAAGGTGTGGACTTGTCGTAAAGTAACAGGAGAACCCGATGCTTCTAGCAACTGTTTATTTCAGTGCCAGGTGCCCTGGGGTTCCTGACCCATAGGTTTCACTGCCCATACCACCTGTTTGGGCTTCCAACCGTGTGTGTGACCTTTGACACAGCTCCTTACCACTCCGTTTTCTTTGCCCACCTCTGGAAAAGGGGACCCTAACGGTTCTTTCCCCTTTGCTCACAGGAGCATGGTAATGAGTAGGTGGTGTTTGCTGAAGGCCAACGGGAACCTAGACATCACACAAGCACCTCGAGTTATGACTCTGGGTAGAATCCAGATGGTGCTGGTGTTCCTTTATTTGCTCTGATGATAAAGGCAGAGTCTCACTCACCACCCAGACCCCTCTCTTTGTCTACTCTAGTGAAGCCAGGATTGGAGATGGAGGTGGGGGACGTCGGTATTTCTTATTTTGTCTAAAAACTTTATGTAACTTTAGTATCAACCTACCCTTTGATAAGCCTGACTGGCATGACTCAGTGGTTGAGTGTCGACCTATGAACCAGGAGGTCACGGTTTGATTCCTGGTCAGGGCACATGCCTGTGTTGCTGGTTCGATCCCCATTGGGGGTGTGCAGGGGCAGCCGATCAATGATTCTCTCTCATCATTGATGTTTCTATCTCTCTTTCCTTCTCTCTTCCTCTCTAAAATCAATAAAAAATATTTTTAAAGTTTGTAAACTTGCCCTAACCGGTTTGGCTCAGTGGATAGAGCGTCGGCTTGCGGACTGAAGTTTGTAAACTTTGCCAACATTAAAAATCAGAAGATGAAGGCACTGTATTTAGCTCTCTGATTTAGTTTATAACTTTTTGTGTTCATTTTTATTAATTTTTGGGAAATTCATTTTTTAAAGAAGAAAATACATAAATAGCTTTAAAATTTTTTAAAAATTGATTTTAGAAAGAAGAAAGGGAGAGAGAGAGAGAGAAACATTGATGTGAGAGAGAGACATTGATCCGTTGCCTCTCCTATGTGCCCCAACTGGGATCTAACTCACAACCTAGGTATGTGCCCTGACCAGGAGTTGAATCGCCACCTTTTGGCATACAGGACGATGTTCCAGCCAGCTAAACCACACTGGCCCGGGCAAAAAAATAGCTTTTTAAAACTACCAAAAAAATTTGCTAAAGGTTTATTTGTAGCTATTGTAGGATCGTTTCTCATTTGTTCCAAGCCTCAGAGAGGATCTGAGGTATGCATAGTGTTAATTGTGGGCCATGTGGAAATTAGGATGGAGGAGCAGACTCCTCTGAAAACATGTTTGGGATTTTCCTCAAAACACATATTTTCCAAATGGATATTTGAAAACCTTTGATTAAGCAAGCCAGCCTTCTTGTTTTCTTGTCCTGTATCAAGATTCAAACTAAGTTGGCCACCCACTGATATGAATCTGTAAATAGACTAAATCCTCCCTTTGAACATACTGGTCTCTAACTTGCTATCTTATGAAAATGTTTGGAAGATGACAACATCAAATGGCTCAGCAGAGACGAGCGTGTCTGCTTTTTGCTAAGGAGACTAGAAGGCTATAGGTCTCTTGGGGAGGAAGGGAACGCCAGGGAATTACAGACCACAAAATATGCTTGCCAAGAACCCAGACTCCCTAACCCCTTCCTAGCACTGTGTGTGTGTTTTGTGTGTTGTGCATGCAGTGTGTGGTTTGTGTGTAGGGTGGCTGTGGTGTGTGGTGGGTGTGGTGTGTTATGTGTAAGGTGTGTATGGTGTATAGTGTGGTGTGTGTATAGTGTGGTGTGTGGTGTATGGGATGGTATATATGGTGTGTAAGTGTGGTGTGGTGCGTGAAGTGTGTGATACAGTGTGTGTGTGATTTGTGTGGTGTGCATGTGGTGCGTGTGTATGGTGTGGTGTGTATGATGTATGTGGTGTGTATATTATATGTGTGGTATGGTGAGTATGGTGTGTGTGGTGTGTGTATGTGTGTGTGGCGTGTATGGCATGCATGTGTGTATGGTGTGGTATATATGATATGTATGTGATGTGTGTGCTATGTGTGCTTGGTGTGTATGTGTGATGTGGTATGGTATGTGTGCTGTATATGTGATTTGTAGTGTGTGTGGTATGTGAGTTATGTGTTATGTGTGTGGTATGTTTGTGGTGTGTGTGGTTATGGGGTATGTCTGTTGTATGTAATATGTGTTTGTGGTATACTTTGTGTGTTTTATGTGTGGTGTGTTTGTGGCATGGTATGTGTGATGTGTGTGGTTTATTTGGCATGTGTGTGTCATTTGGTGTATGGTGTTTGATGTGTGTATGTGTTGTGGTGTGATGCATGTGGGGTGTGTGTGTGTGTGTGTGTGTGTGTGTGTGTGTGTGTGTTGATAGTGGAAGAGTCTACAGAGATGTATATTTCCACATAGCCTTGTGCTTTGTGTTGGGAGAGAGAAATGAGAACAGTTTTGCTTTTTTGTTTGTTTTATTTTTTCTTAATCCTCACCTGAGGTTATTTTTCTATTGATTTTTAGAGAAAGTGGACGGGAAGGGGAGAGACACAGATAGAGAAACATTGATGTGAGAGAGACACATCCACTGGTTGCCTCCCACAAGGGTTCCTACTGGGGCTGGGGATCAAGCCTGCAACCGAGGTACATGCCCTTGACAGGAATCAAACTTGAGACCCTTCAATACTCAGGCTGATGCTCTATCCACTATGCCAAACCAGCCATAGCGAGGAGAACAGTTTTTAAAAATATTTTTAAAATTTAGATATAATTGACATATTGGTTTTTAGTATAGAGCATAATGATTTGATATATATATATATATTTCACTTTATATATATAAAGTGAAATAATCACCACAATACGTCTACTGATGTCCATCACCACAGTTACAAAATATTCCTTGCATGACATAAATTTTTAAGATCTACTCTCTTAGCAACTTTTCAAAGTACTACTAATTATTGTCACCATGACCTCTTTTAAAAAATATATTGTCACATAACTGAAGCCCAATTTTTCTTTCCCTTACCTCCCAGTATTCCATATGTTCGTTCATTTCTTCATTTCACTTTTTGTCCTAAAATGAATCCTTTCTGCTCCCATCTTCTTAGATATTTTCCCCATCATCTCCCTTTTTTCTATTTTCTAAATTTTATTTTTTCTCTATTTCTCCTAATTCTGCTATTAAACTTCCTCCCTCCAATTCACTTTTCTCTT
Source organism: Myotis daubentonii (assembly GCF_963259705.1). Lineage (NCBI taxonomy): Eukaryota > Metazoa > Chordata > Mammalia > Chiroptera > Vespertilionidae > Myotis > Myotis daubentonii. The sequence continues at coordinate 56,212,815 of NC_081847.1, read as the reverse complement.
GCTACTCTCTCTTGGAGCTGTAAGTCAGAGAATTTGAACTTGACCCAGTGCACAGCCAGAAGCATCAGCTATAGTCTTATCATGTTTCTTTAAAACAAAGCCTGCCAGCATGAGAGACTTGTAGTACACTGTAGTACATGTGCCCATGTCTCTGCTTTTGTTCTGAATTCTGAGTTCACATCATGATTTATTTATTTATTTATTTTTATTGCTTAAAAATTACAAACACATCATGATTTTAATGGTTGCTAATAAAATAGAGGTGGCTGTCATTCTACTTGTTGATAAGTTGGCAAGGAGCAAAAGAACCAAAGTGTGACAGGGGGTTGTGTTGAAGAAATATATGAGCAGTTGTGTTTCTTCCACAGTTCAGGCTGATTTTAATTCTCTTTACCTTGTGGTTATAATAGGTATCTTCAGAGTTTCTATATTTAAAGTGAAGCTTTAGGAGTAATTTGCGAAAGATGCCGCAGCTGCAGAAAACTGGCAAAACAACCAGGTTGGTAGTGTGGAGAAAAGAGGTGAACTAAGTTAAGAACCATCTGAACATTTCTTTTCCATACTAAACCTTTAGCACCTCTGCACCCTACACCAATCACTATTTCCTACCTGCCTTTATGCTTATGTCCATGTCCCAGCAATGCTTTAGCACAGCGGCGTGAGACTAGGTTTGAATTCCAGCAAAATAACCTTTCTAAGGCTCAGTTGCTTCCATCTAAAATAGGTACAATAGGACCTGTTGTTAAAGTAGATGGCCCAAGGAAAACGCTTGGTGCCGTGTCTGACACCAATAAGTGCTTAATGGTTATTATCAATACTCACTATTGAGGAAGTCCCGAGTCCAAAGTAAGTGAATGGAGAGCTATAGGTGCACATGTCCCCCCCTACTCCAGGGAGAGTCCGAGAACCTCAAACCACACACACCACAGTGATTGGCCTGCGACCCAGGCTGGAGCCCCTCCTAACTTTGCCCACTTCATAGTGAACCAGGGACTTTTCTGAAGGAAGGTGAGAACAGTCTTTTACTGATGTGATAGCCATTTCCCCCTTATATCGGTTATTTACCACTGTGTAACAAATCAACCCCAAATGGCCTAAAGCAATAAGCATTCTTCTTTGCTCATCGCTGGGTGATCAGCAATTTGCATTAGGCCCAGTTGGACTGTTCAGCTGGTCTTGCCTTGGCCCACTGGTGGGTCACCTAGAACAAGGGGCACCAGATGGCTCCACTCACTTGCACGGCAGCTGGTGCGGGCTGTTGGCTGGGCCTCTCTCTTCATATGCTCTTTTCACCCTCAGGGAGGCTAGCGGGGCCGCTTCACAAGTTGGCAGCATTCCAAGAAGGCAAGAGCAGGACCTGCACGGCCTCCTGAAAGCCTAGACTGGACATTGCACTTCTGCCACAACCTACTAAAGTCCTCTTCAGGTTCAACATGCGGGTAAATAGGCTCTACCTCCTGTGGGGGACACACAGCCAAGTCCTACCGCAAAGGGCTGTGCATACAGCAATGGGAGAAACCACTGTGTCCATTTTTTTTCTTTTTGCAAGTAATCTACAAAGTCCACCTCTGCCATAATCAGTCACATCTCTTCTCTCTAAAAAAACACACTTGTCCCCCAAAGACTCATCCCATTAGGACATCAAGCTTGAAGTCTGGGATCTGGATGAGGTCCCACTGGTACATCATGAAAAAACATCATAGTATATGTTTAGGGTAGAATGGTGCAGAATGGCGGAGAAAATATTATTTCTCCTCATGTTTATTAAATTGTACACCATTGTCTGAGCTTCTTTCACTCCCACCTCCTTACTTGATTCCCCATTGGTTGGCTAGGCTCAAAGTATTCAGGCATCAACTTAAAGCCAAACCCCCGTGTCTCTCCTCATTCCACACGTTTCTCACGAAAAGCCAATAAAAAGGTGGGGCCTTGCTGTGGTAAATTTTCCCAGATGCTTCTGTCCATTTTTCATGAGAGTCTCCATACACAAGTCACTGTTTAACTTCCTGGGTATTATAGTTTACTGTCTGATGTCTTAGTCATTTCCAGCATCCTGGGAATAAAGCAGGGAGTAGGTAAGAATTATTATCCCTGACATACTGCCCAGTCTGCGGCTTAGTTAGAAAGAAGATCAGCCATACCTGAATCCCCATTGCCTCTCAAGTTAGAATGTGAATAAAATGCTGTATTGTGTTGTTTCTTCAATGTCTCACAGATATTCTGATATAATTGCAAAATTGCTCAGTCAAGCAGTTGTAATTAAAGTTGGCTTGCACTGTGAAGCCATTTTCTGAAGATGTAAGAATAAATTAGTTGTGATGATTAAAAAATGTTAAGAAAATTCTATTCCATAATGATGACATTATTTCAAACCTTTAGAAGTCACCAGAAATTGGGAAATTTGGAGTATTACAAGGGAATAACGAAAAAGTTGTCCCTTTTGACCATACATTAAGCTATTTTGTAATTTTCCTCCCTCCCCCCCAAAAAAGGGAAAAAAAACCTCAAAACACTTTCAACCCAAACCTTAATAATGCTGAGTTTCTCTATGCACCCTAATTGTTCTTGGTCCACATTCCCAGCTGCTTTTTTAAAAAAATTAATATATTTTTTATTGATTTCAGAGAGGAAGGGACAAGGAAAGAGAGATGGAAACATCAATAATGAGAGAGAATCATTGACTGGCTGCCTCCTGCATGCCCCATACTGGGGACCGAGCCCGCAGCCATGTGCCCTGACCGGGAATCAACCCTGACCTCCATTCTTAGGTCAATGCTCAACCACTGAGCCATGCTGGCCCAGCCCCAGATGTTTTTTTGTGATCCAAATGTCTGTTTACTCCCAGAAGAAGCAAGCAAAAGGAAACACTGAAGGACACCTCTTTCGACTTTGACCTTGACAAACATTTTAACTCATTTAACTTCACTGTATTAAGGACCAAATGGACAGCCTTTCTGCTGGGACCCGCCTAGTAAAGCATCGCTGAAGTCTCCCCTCCCAGGGTCGTCATGTCTGAGTCAGAGTTTCCCAAAGGGCCGGGACAGCTGCGGAAGCTCTGTATGGGAGGTTTGAGTTTGAACAACCCGTGAGAGTTTGAGGAGCCACGCTGCGCAATGGAAATGCTCACAGACTGTGTGGTGAGAGGCCCAAGCACGAAGTTCTCCAAAGCTTTAGGTTTGTCACGATGCCACTGTGGAGGAAGTGGGTGCAGCCATGAATGCAGGGCCCACAAGTGGTTGGAAGAGTTGTGGAACCAGAGGGGGCCGTCTCAAGAGAAGATTCTCAAAGACCTGGTGCCCACTTCACTGTGAAGAAGACTTTAGTCGGGGATGTTAGATCTGATGTTAGAGAAGACACTGGAGAGCGTCACCTAAGAGGTTATTTTGAACAGTCTGAAAAAATCGAAGTGATTGAAATCATGACTGACTGAGGCAGTGGCAAGAAGAGAGGTTTTGCTTTTGTAACCTGTGAGGCCCATGACTGTAGATAAGATTGTCATCCAGAAACACCACACTGCGAATGGCCACAACTGGGAAGTAAGGAAAGCCCTGTCCAAGCAGGAGGTGGCTAGTGCTTCGTCCTACCGAAGAGGTCAGAGTGGTTCTGGAAACGTCGGAGGTGGTCATGGAGGTGGTTTGGTGGGAATGGCAACTTTGGTTGAGGAGGGAACCTCAGTGGTCGAGGTGGCTTTGGTGGCAGACGTGGTGGTGGTGGACATGGTGGCAGTGGAGATGGCTATAAGGGATTTGGTAATGATGGACACAATTTTGGAGGCAGAAGCTACAGTGACTTTGGAAATTACAACAATCAATCTTCAAGTCTTGGACCCATGAAAAGAGGAAACTGGAGGCAGAAGCTCCAGTGATGGTGGAGGCCAATACTTTGCCAAACCATGAAACCAAGGTGGCTGTGGTCATCCAGCAGCAGCAGCAGCAGCGGCAAAGGTTTGAATTACTGCCAGGAAACAGAGCTTCGCAGGAGAGGAGAGCCAGAGGAGTGACAGGGAAGCTACAGGCAGAGCAGATTTGTGAACTCAGCCACGCACAGCCGTGGCAGGCCTCGCTGCTACAAAGACATGTGTTAGACAATACTCACGTGAATGAGCAAAAAACTCGAGGACTGTATTTGTGACTAATTGTATCACAGGTTATTTTCACTTCTGCTCAGTGAAAAGGGTAAAGCATTCCGACAAAGCATTTTAATGTTGATTTTTTGTTTTGCACCCATGCTGTTGAGTTGATTGATAAATGCAGTAGTCTGATCGTGATGCTGATCAAATGTGTCTTAAAAAAAAAAAAAGAACCAACTAGACACCCAAAGTCTATAAGGGGCCAGGAGTGAGATTAGGAAACAGCCGTGTATGCCACTTTCACAAGCAGCCTCACAACTCTACACAACTCTGTAAAGCAAAGCAGTTCCATTTCCCACAGGCATGAGTTAGCATCTCACATTTCCCAGGCAGCTGTGCTGTGTGTATGAGGCAACATCTTTCAGTGGTGATTGTCTGCCTGCCTGGGTTTGAATCTGGGATCATGGCTTACTAGCTGTGTAACTTTGGGCAAGTTGTCTACCACTCTGTGTCTCAGTTTCTTTATCTGTGAAATGGGAACAATAATAATACCTCTCTCTTTGGGTTATTGTGAGGCTTATATGATTAGAAGTATGCTTGGTACTCAGAAATGTTATAAGTATCCAATAAATTAATTAACAATAAGAAGAAATTTTTAAAAATCTCTGATGAATCTGTGTGTACAGAGGGAACATTAATATATACATTAAAATATCCAGTTAACTTGAAGGGGTATTGTGAAAGGGGGCCTTTCTGGGTTATGAGACTATAAATATAATAATAACTACCAAATATACTTTTCTCCTTGAGGAATGAGCCCTTATGATTCCTTTTTCTCAGGGATTCCCACTCTCCCTCATCCATTCTCCCATGGGAACAGTACCATTGAGTGTTTAAGGGCGTGAGCTTTGGAGTGAGATACACGTGTCATCACTCAAGCTCTGTGACCTTTGAGCAAGTCTCAGTTTCCTCATCTGTAAAATGGGTGTGAGGTTTAATATGAAAACTAAAAAGGACAAACAAGTACCAGTAAAGCTCTTAACACTTGGCTCAATAAAATTATTATTACTATTATTATTATTACTATTATAAATGTTTCCCCTAATCTCAGGTCATGTTATCCAGACTGAAGCCCTGAAAAAGCAGGGCCTTTATCTCACTCCTCATCCAGGCCCCTACAACGGTCATTTATGATAATCAGCAAGTGATAATTGTTGATAATATAAAGATGATTGATGCTAGAAAGCCTGGAACATTTTTGGAGGACCAAAGAAAGAACAAGAAAAATCCTGGCCTGGAACATCCCAGAAGATCCATGCTGAGGCCAAAAGAGAGGTGGCGATACGGAGGAAGCCTGTGCTTTCCCCATCCAGAAAATCCTTTGGTCAAGAGCCCCATTCTTGATCAAACGGAGCTATTTATTACCTGATTCATGTTACTGTTGAAAAATTGGCTCTGTGTTTTTCAACTTAGTTTTTTCAAGATCCCATTTTCTAGCTTTATATGCACAATAATTAATTACTAAATGAAACACACACACACACACACACACACACACACACACACACACACACACGCGCGCGCGCACAAAACCATCCAAGAGTCTCATTCTTGGCTTTGCCACTGAGTTGCTGGGAAAATCATCTGCTTTCTTTTGGGTCCTGGTTTCCTCATTTAAGGTTATCGGGAAGGTTCTCTTTACCTCTGAGATGGGGAGGGTTCCAGATGGACCCTGGTGCAGGCGGGTCATCCACCATTCAATTCTGGAAAGGAAACCAAACAGACAAGATGAGGAACTTCCTTTCAGCAAATATCTTGTCATTATGCTGATTTTTAAGTCACATAATCAGTCTAAAAGCAAATCTCACCTCAATGGAATTTATAAGAGGATTAGGAAATGGAGAAAATGGGGGCATGTTAGCAAGCCCATTTGATTTAATTTAAGCCCATTTCCTTTCATCCTTTACTGTTCTTAACTGGTTAGGGTGGAGAGCACAAACAATTCATTGGCTTCCGCGCCTGTGTTTAAGTTTCTCTATTCCTGGCTGGCTAATGTCTAACTTACTTTTAAGGGGCTCATCCTTTCAGTTGTGATACTAAAGAAACGTGAATAAAGAATCTCTTTGGAGATGGCCTGGATAACAAGAAAAACCCTGGTTAGGAAAAGACACTTTCCCCAAGGACTCTTTTAATCTCAATCCAGAGAAAAAAATTTATGTCACTTTGACTCACAGCTGTGAGCTTGGAATCTAAAGCCATTTTCTGCTTTGCTATCTTGATTTTTTTTTTTTTCCGGAGATTCCTGCATATGCCAAATAATCATCCTGTGTCAAATGAAATTCCACCCAACTTGGTTGGCATGGAGATAGTTCATTCATTTTTTTATTGTCATGGATTAGAGCAGATTAAATATATTAATGAGAGCTGCTGTCAATTTATCCAAAGCAAGCCACATCGAAATCTCCCTGAGATTTGGCCAAACTCTAGATCACATTGTCCTGTGCAAAAATAAGGCACTTTGAAAGGCATGACGTTCAACTTTTCATCCTTGACTTTTGGCTTTAACCAAGGAGAAGATAGGCCATTAATTAATTTTGAAATTGTACCAACTTTTGTGTAGCTCTTCAGGTGTTTAAGCACTCCCCCATGCATGAAATAAATGTATCCTTACGACAATGCTTCGAGGGAGAATTGTCAACCTGTTAATCTTTTTCAGATAACTTATTTGTTCACTCTTTACAATGTTCAAACTGCAACTTTAATTCTGTCAGTAAATTAGTAATCTTAGTGTTGTCATTATAAATTTAAAATGAGCAAATTGCAATTTGAAGTTTTAGTGGCGTCCCCAAGGTTTGCAGCTGCTCCGCGTCAGTCTGCTGTGGACCCCAGCTCTCAGTCCCAGCTCAGGGGCCAACAACGAGGTGTTCTAATTGTACGTGATACCAAGTCAACGCGGGACCAGCTTCTGAGCCTCAGAACCTCCACTCCCCTCTCTCTGTAAATCTACTGAGGCCCTATTCAGAGTGCTTTCCTTATACTCTTTTAATGGCTTGCTGACCTGCAGTCTCCATTCTGTTTGTGAGCTTAGGGCAAAAACTCTCTTTGATTCTCTAATGCCCAGCATAGTGTCTCTCACGTAGGGGAACTTGATGTCTGTCAAGAAACAAACAGCCCTAGCTGGTTTGGCTCAGTGGATAGAGTGTCGGCCTGCAGACTGAAGGGCCCCAGATTCGATTCCGGTCAAGGGCACATGCCCGGGTTGTGGGCTAGATCCCCAGTAGGGGGTGTGCAGGAGGCAGCCGATCAATGATTCTCTCTCATCATTGATGTTTTTATCTCTCTCTTTTTCTCCCTTCCTCTTTGAAATCAATATATATATATATATATATATATATATATATATATATATATATTAAAAAAGAAACAAACAAATTCACCTCATTAGGCAGATAGATCCCCAAACGTACAAAGTATCTTACAGATATTATAATTTTTGCACTTAAATATTTTAGTGTAAATTAAAATTTTGATTGCTTCTGATAAGGAGAATTAAGAGGTCTTGTATATGAAACCATTTATTTTTCCTTAGACAAATGTTGTCCATTCACTTCGATCTAAGCCTTGGAACCTTATCAACCAACAAATATTTGAGTATCTACTATGTACAAGACACTGTGCTAGGTGCTGTAGGGGATCAAAGAAATACAAGAGGCGAGCCCTTCTCTCAGGGAATTTATAACTTTGTGGAAGGATTGGCTTCTCTTTATCCACTGAAAGGTCTTTCCATGGAGTTTATGGTACAAATAATAGTCATAGGGTGGGAAGAACCACGACAGAGTGAATGTGAGGATGTTTCTCAGAAAGCCATTCAACTGTCTACGGAGGGTATATTTCAGGACCAGCTATGGCTGGTTAGGGAGATGAGCTGATTCTTTAGAAGTGAATTCTCCAGATAAATAAAAGGGACACTGCAGAAGCCTACATGTTACAAATGCACCTCGTGGGGAAGTGTGAGGAATAGTAACCCTTTCATCTTCAAGGCGAGAAAAAATATTGCATGGGTCGGAGACAAACAAGCCATAAATTTCAGGCTTGAGCCCCACCAGAGTGGCTTCCTGAATACGGCCCAGTTAGCGCTGTCAGGACTGAGTCACTCCCAATCACACAACAGGGAAGAGAGGAGCTCTTCCTTACAGCCAGCGTCAGCCCTCAAGCTCCCAGAGGCTCATCCCGTCTCTTCCAAATCCAGCTTAAACTCTCAAGGCTTCCAGTATTGGGAAGTGACAAAGAAGTAGAAAACCAATGGTGACAGCCAAGGACACCTTTACAAACTAGGGAATAGGATCTTTCTGGAGCCAGAACTCATGAGTTGTAAAACTCTCAGAGCCAGACAGAGGGAAGGGAGCAGATTTCTTTGGGGTTGTTTATACTTAAGTGTTTGGCCTTAGAAGACCAAAATGGCCCTGTAAAGGCCTTGTCGTTAGAGATTACAAACAGAATTACTTTGGTGTAGCCAGACTCATCTTCTGTTTCTCTTTATTTTCTTTTAAATGTCTTAACTTTTCTATTCTGGATTAACAGAAGCTATGTATATGTTTTTGGGTGCTCAGACCCTATGTGTATTTTAAACAATGAGGGCCAACATTTATTAAGTGCTTACAACTGTGAGGGCCCTGTTCTAAATGCAACAACCCTATGTGGTAGGTATTATTATTATTATTATTATTATTATTATTATTATTAAAATTTTAAATATTTTTTATTGATTTCAGAGAGGAAGGGAGAGGAAGGGAGAGATAGAAACATCAATGATGAGGGAGAATCATTGATAGGCTGTCTCTTGCACGCCCCCTACTGAGGATCGAGCTTGCAACCCTAGCATGTGCCCTTGACCAGAATCGAACCTGGGACCCTTCAGTCTGCAGGCTGACGTTCTATCCACTGAGCCAAACCAGCTAGGGAGGTACTATTATTATTACATTCCTATTTTATTTTACAGATGGAAAAACTGAGGCAAATAAATATTCATTAGAGCTGGTAAGTAGTGAAGTTGGAATTTGAACCCAGGTTGTATGTCTTCAGAATCTGCCCACTTAACTATTAAGATGCAGTGACTCTTAATTGTATATAGGGCAGGTTCATAGGTATAAAAAAGAAAAAATCAAACCATGTAGTGAAAATTCTTTTGAAGGTATCCTTGGAGATTCATATTCTGAGGGCATGAAGCCAAAGGGATTAATAGATCATTTCTTATCTTGACTGTTATAGTCCAAGATATCCGAAAGACATTCAGACCACATCCCCAGCTGGAACTCCCCGACATGCCCATGGAGGATGAAGCCTGGTTCCAATGGGACTAGAAGTGCACTGGGTGCTGTGTGTGTGGTGGATATAAACTATGGAATTTTCCCAGCATTTAGAAATAAGACATTTGAACCCTGGCTGGTGTGGCTCAGTTGGTTAAATGTTGTCCCATGCACAGAGAGGTCACTGGTTTGATTCCAGATCAGGGCACATGCCCCGGTTGCAGGCTCAATCCCTAGTGGAGGACATGCAGGAGGCAGCTGATTGATGTTTCCCTCTCATCATCCATGTTTCTCTCTCTCTCTAAGAAACAATAAAAACATATTTTTTAAAAAGAAATAAGGAATTTGATATAGATGCACCAACATGTATTTAAAATGCATAGTGGTGCCTGGCCAGTATGCTCAGTGGTTGAACATTGACCCATGAACCAAGAGGTCATTGGTTCCATTCCCCATAAGGGGATATGACTAGGTTGCAGGCTTGATCCCCAGTGGGCCATGTGCAGGAGGCAGCCTATCGATGTTTCTCTCTCATTGATATTTTTATCTCTCTATTCCTCTTTTTTCCCTCTCTCTAAAATCAATAAAAGCATATTTAAAAATATAAAATGCATAGTGGTGTTTGAAATGGCAAGAAACAGAACAAGGTCTTTAGTCCTGCTACCATTAAGGTAATTTAAAAATATGTACACAGGAGAAACTAAGATGGCGGCATAGGTAAACACCTGGAAATTGCTGCCTCCCACAACAACTTCAAAAATACAATGAAAAGACAAAACGGACATCATCCAGAACTACAGGAAGGCTGGCTGAGTGGAAATTCTACAACTAGAAGGAAAGAGAAAAGCACGCTGAGAGCCAGAGGAGCTGCGGAAGTAAAGTGCAGAGGTACGAGGCTCATGCGTGCGAGGAAAGGGGCTGGTACCTGAGGACTCGCCTGTCTTTTTGAATAGGGAGGGAATCATAAGCTCCCGACTGCTCTGAACTCCGGTTCCGGGAAGTCTCTGGGGACCCAGGACTCATACGGGGAGAAACTGGACTGTCTGGCAGCGGGCAGAACTCTGAACTTGAAGGCAGCTTTCCCTCAGAGGTGCTTGCAGCAATTACCCGGACACTGAGACGCGTGGCCCCTTAGGGCAGGGCTGAGGATCCGCCATAGCTGCTTGCCCCGCCCTTTGATTCCCTGAGACCCTGCCCCACCCAGGCTGTGGCAGAGGCTTTTGCATATGAATGCCCTGGCCCTTTGCAACCTGAAAATTACCTAACAAATTGCAGGTGGGCCAGACAGACCCAGAAGTTCCAAGAGAAGGCCCAAGGCCCCACACCAGCTTGCATTGCTTCACAGCTGGGCCTCATCAGGGCACCTCCAAACTCCAAAAAAGGAAGGGGAATCTGCAGTTCTCTTCGTAGCTCTTGCTGGGTAACCTCAGGCAGAGGCTAAATTAGCACCTCCTTAGATCCAAGAGCCAGTCTACCCAGTTGTCAGAGGGGGACCATCCGGATTACAACTCCTCATATCCATAAGGGACACACTCAGGGCGCAGACTCAGTGAGCACCAAAGCCCCACTGAAGCAAGTCTTGCCCCAGAAGGGTGTCTTCAGCACAGAAGTTCTCCCACTGCAGACCAGCTGATTCTCACTGCCAATTGGCCTGGAGGTCAATTCTTCCCAGTGATCATACAACAATCAAGGCATAACTACAACAAGACTGTGCACAAAGCCCACAAGGGGGTGCACCAAGAGTGTCCACCTCAGGTAACTGGGGAGGCTGAGCCACTGGGCGCTACAGGACACCTAGCACACAAAACCACTCTACCAACCCAGGGAAGCATAAAAAATGCAGAGACAAAGAAACAGGTCACAAATGACAGAAATGGAGGAAAGCAAACGACTGGATATAGAGTTCAAAACCACGTTTATAAGGTTTTTCAAGAATTTTATGGAAACCGCTGATAAATTTAGTGAGACCCTGGAGAATATGAAAAAAGACCAACTAGAAATTAAGCATACACTGACTGAAATAAAGAATAATATACAGAGATCCAACAGCAGACAAGAGGATCCCAAGAATCAAGTCAAAGATTTGAAATACAAAGAAACAAAAAATATCCAACCGAAAAAGAAAAAAGAAAAAAGAAAAAAGATTCCAAAAATATGAAGATAGTGTAAGGAACCTCTGGGACAGCTTCAAGCGTACCAACATCAGAATTATAGGGGTACCAGAAGAAGAGAGAGGGCAAGATATTGAAAACCTATTTGAAGAAATAATGACAGAAAACTTCCCCTACCTGGTCAAAGAAATAAACTTACAAGTCCAGGAAGCGCAAAGAACCCCAAACAAAAGGAACCCAAAGAGGACCACACCAAGACACATCATCATTAAAATACAAAGAGCAAAAGACAAAGAGAGAATCTTAAAAGCAGCAAGAGAAAGACAGTTAGTTACCTACAAGGGAGTACCCATATGACTGTCAGCTGATTTCTCAACAGAAACCATGCAGGCCAGAAGAGAGTGGCAAGAAATATTCAAAGTGATGAAAAGCAAGAACCTACAACCAAGATTACTTTATCCAGCAAAGCTATCATTCAGAATTGAAGGTCAGATAAAGAGCTTCACAGATAAGAAAAAGCTAAAGGAGCTCATCACCACCAAACCAGCATTATATGAAATGCTGAAAGGTATTCTTTAAGAAGAGGAAGAAGAAAAAGGAACTCTTACCATTTGCCACAGCATGGATGGAACTGGAGAGCGGATAAATACCACAAGATCTCACTCATTTGTGGAATATAATGAACAATATAAACTGATGAACAAGGACTGATCCAGAGACGGAGAGGCATTGATTGGACTGTCGGGCCTTGGAGGGAAGGTAGGGGTAGGGGAGGGTGGGGGTAAGGGGGAAAGATCAACCAAAGGACTTATATGCAAACATATAGGCCTAACCAATGGACACGGACAACGGGGGGGGCGGGGGGGGGTGAGGACATGAGTGGGGGTGTAGGGGGTAACGTGGGGATAAGGACACATATGTAATATCTTAATCAATAAAAAATATATTTAAAACAACAACAACAAAAAAAAAACTGTAAAAAAAATATGTACACAAAACAGCACAATGTATTTTACAAAGTTAAGTATTCTTGGGGTACCTATGACTGGGAGAAGATTGGTAATGAGAATCTAAAAAAAAAATTAATTAAAAAGAGAGGAGAAAAACACAATCCGGAAGTGACATGGTCCTCATTGGGAATGTGAATGGTAAGTCGTTAAATGCCATGTCTCTTGTTTATTCACTCACTCATTCAGGCAGGTGGCACAGGAGAAAGAGCAAGGGCTCTGGGGTCAGGGAGACTAGAGTTCCAAACCTAGTTCCATGTACATCTGCTGGGTTGCTTTGGGTAACCTCTCTGAAGACTGAATTTCCAAGGCTGCAAAGTGGAAATAGCACCTAATTCATAGGGTTGATGTGAACACTATATATGCAGAGCACCCTGAATGCAGTACTTGAGCCAGAGTATATCTAACACACTCTAGTAAATAATAACTACTAACTCCACTGTACTGGTGATCAAAACAAAGACGGTCTCTGTGGTCTGGTAGAAGAAATAACCTGAGACAAACAGGTGTACAAAAGAGTTTAATTATCGAAATTAGTGCCACAAGGGAAAAGATACAGGGTGCTATGAGATCATTTTTAAAGTTCTGAATTTATTCTAGAAGCTTATTGTTAGGACTTTAGAGACGTTTAAGGTATTGAATAAAGTCAAGTTGAGACGACCAGCCATGAACACTTCTGTAACCATGTTCAGCAACACCTTCAATGCCAGCAGGAGTGATGACTCCAGGTGGCAAGTACATACTTGCTGAGGGCCAACAGTGTTCAGAGAAGAGCAGAAGTCTTACAGGGCTGATGGGAACTGAGATCGCTTGTGGGCTAGCAGAAGGGGTGGAGGGTGGAGGGGGGGAAGCATGAACAGAGTAAGTGAGGGAGGGAGGAAAATGCAGGGTCTGGCGGGACTAGGAGTAGGCCCCTGGCCAGGGAAAGAGGTCTGTTCAACCCTGCCCGCTTTGGATAAACAAGAATTTCATACCTTCCCCCTACTCGTGCACATGCACACACACAGACACACACACAACCACGCACACGCACACTGCTGGAGATACTGATCTATGCCTTGAAAATTGGCTAGTCCCTGGTGATCTTCTGTGACCTCCATTAGCCAAGATTTTATGGAGATTTTCTTTTTGTAATTTACATTGGAACAGCAATAGGCATTTATTTTTATTTTCCACACGTAAAATTATCATATGAACTATGCTTTTCAAGCAACACCTATCCCTCCCTGGAAGTTTTTAATCTGCCCCCCCGCCCCCCCCCCCCCCCCCCAGTTAACCCCCAGCCTTGGGCCATGATTTTCCACAAGACCATTGATTGCAAAATAAGTAGTGTTGGTGGGGGTCGGGGTTGGGGGAGAGTAAGCTCCTGCAGAAAGCAGGTTAGGGCCAGATAAGAGGGCCTTAAATGTTGCTAATGTTGCTAATATCTCTGCTACCATAACTTCCCCCGCCTGAGATACAAATTCTTCGTACTTGACGTGGGCAAAGGAAGGCCATTTAGGGGCACACAGGAGGGAAGTGAGCTCAACTTTGTGGGACCCCTTCCTCAAACCAGTACTCAGTACTTGTCAGATGGGGAGGAGGTAGCCTGATATATAAAATAACTTGGTTCGGAAAACCAGAAGAAAAGAATTCTTCCTATTCTGCAAGCTTCAAAAGCTTTAGTCCTTTAAGAGGAGCTCAATTTATTGTCTTTAATTCTAACCTGGAATCTCTAGGTAGTACTGGGTGGGTGGTGAACGGAGAGTGAGTTCTCGAAGTCATTTTAATATTACAAATGGCAAATATCAATGTATTGGCCTGGGGTAAGATGCAGTGGCTAAAGAAAGTCAGGTCTTCCACTTTGGGCTAGAATTGCATCTACCCAATGTGGTGACACTGGTCATCTACACTGATTGCAAAGAAGTGTCACTTGACAAGCTAAGCAGCCTGGCACCCATCACTCTTTTCCAGCCCCCACCTCACTCTAGCTCGGGGAAGGCACATTCAGGTTAGCTCTGTGCAGGAGTTGGTGTTGAATCTCATTGGATTTTGATGATAGAACGACTCTTTCTTCATCTGCCCATTTCCCCACCCATTCATTCAATAAATAAGGTATTGTGGGGACTTGGTACTCTCCATCTCTGAGCCCAAGCTGATATAAAGCCGATAATTCCCTAAACATTGCAATACCAGCTCAACGACAGTAATGGGGATGATGACCCTGACCCTTTACAACTTCAGTGGTTAACGTTAATTAGCTAGTGTTTGGCCTGGTGGTTGGATACCTCCTAACCCCGAATGGCTAGGAGAGGAGCCAGGCTGGAGTAGGCAGGCAGCTGTGCTTCCAGGAGGAGGCATGTCTATAACCAGGACTAGATTCAAAGAAGCAGTCTGGGCAGGGTCAGACTGAGACAATGGTGCCTCCCAGGTGCACCTCCCTATAGCTCTGCTTATACACGTGGATATGGGCTACCTTCAATCCTATTTCAGAAAGTGAATCAAGTATGAATTGAGTGTGGGTCCTGAGTACAAGATTCTTACACATGCTTTTTTGAGCTGTGAGTATCCTAGCACGTAGTAGTCTGGACACCAGCGATCCAAGGGCCCGTCAACACCTAGCCTTTGTCCAGGTAATTGAGTTCCTGACAGGTGTTGCCTGCCACTGGAGCGTTTGCCTGCATTGTTGGAGGGGCAGGCTTCCTGGTGTCAGCTATACCAGTGCTTTCCAAAAGGCAGCGAGTGAACGTGAGTGTACTTGATGGAGCACAAGTCCTTGGCCAGTGAGTGGGCCAGCCACCGGCGGCTAATAGAAGTGTGCTGCTGTTGGGTGAGGAGGAGGGAAAACAGGGGCCCCATTGAGGACCTACCAAGCTCGCTCCCACTTTGGCACCTAAAATGGTCAATTTTAGCTGATCAGTTTCATTTCGCAACTTGGTTATGTGATTCCCAAGCACTGCCTCTTATCTCTAAACAGAGGTGTGAAAACAGAACCGACCTGGCACAGACTGGCTGCCTGAAGCAGGGTCTTTGTGTGAGACTCAGGCTTGTAGGCTACAAAAGGACACATGATGCCACCTGGTAGGCCCCCGGCCTCAACTCATCTATTTTTGCTTCCCTTCATTCAGGTGAGACCCGACATAGGCCCACATGTATAAAAGAGTGGCCCCCGTAAAATACTCGTGCCATGATGTGGGACTTGGGCCGCTGCCTGGGTGAACCTGCAGCCCAGAATGAACTACTCAAATTGCTTGTGGATGTTTCCCAAATGTGTAGTGAGGCTTGTGCACAAAAATGCAGCCGGCACTGTTCGCCGCCCCTTGGGAGTGAGAAGCAAGGTGGCGCTGTGCCAGCAGCCTCACAAAGCAGCGTTGTTAATGCTCCTTTAGGTGCTCCTGTGTGGCTTCATCGGAGCAGAGGAGGATCTGTTTACGCTGACTGGCTCCTACTGAGTCTTCTGGGGGAGGGGAGCTACAATGCTGGCCTCTGTTAGTCCCTCGAGGGTGTCGGGAGTGCTTGGCCAACGCTTGAGGGTGTCCTGTGATCCTTCTTGGTTGGTGTGATACTGAATTACACCCCTGGAGGGTGAGCTCATCCCTGGACCCCAGAAAACGAGTTTCTGACTGGGTTTGGGGCAGAGGGAAAACTTCAGGCATGAGATTTGTTGAGAAGCCCATTGTCTCCTTGTGATGAGTCCAAGGCAGTATTTTTTAGAGTTGGGTCCCTGGAAAACTGGGGGTCCAAGAGTTCATCCAACATACATGTGACAGTGAAATCTGTGGGGCTGAGACACATCTTCCTCCAAAATCACAAAATCACTTTAATCGGAGCGATGGCCTCATTGTTTAAAAACTTCAGCAGTTGTTTTGCTGTGGTTTTGGTTCCCCTTCCAAAAAATGCTTTGGGCATTTCAGGGCCTTTGTCCTACTAAAGGGATTACAAATTGAGTAAAGGGAAGTCATCAGCTAGGTCAGGAGGTAGGGCCCCGGGTCAGAGAGGACCCCAGGCCAGTTCCCCGGGGCAAATAGCCTAAATCAGATTTGAATCTCCATCCACTTTCTTCCAAGGACTATCCTCACCCAGGGCTCTGCCTGGAATGTACTCTCTCATTCTAACAAGACTTTCTTTCCTGGGACTAAGGGATCCATTACAGCTCCTCTTTGGTTAGGCTTCATCAAGGGCAAACTGCTACATTACTAACATCAGTATATCCCCCAGTGACCTACAGTGTACCCTGTTTAAGAAACTACCCCTCACATTTCCACCCCTTGCCCACCTTCCTCCCCACCTCCCAGTCCAATAAGACACAAAATCCACACCACTCCTCTGCCTTGAAAGCTGCCCAGTTTTGTTGGAGGGTCCCTGCCCAGGTCCCTATATGCACAATCTGTGACATTTTAGCCGACTTCCTCATCTCTAGTCAGACCTCCCTCAGTCTATTCTCCATCCCTTAGCCAGAGTGGGTTTCCTGAAATGAAAATCTGCCACGTCATTCCCCAGGTTTTAGTAATTTCTTACAGTTTGGAGGAAAATATAAAATGTCCTTAAGGATCTGACGCCTTCCTTTCTCTCTGTTTCTTATCCCATGTCACTGACGTGCCAGATTTCTTCAAGTGGGTTCTGGCTGCGTCACTCCTTCCTGCAGCCCCCATGTGAGTGTTACACCGGGACCAGGTCTGCCTTCTTCCAGACTGAACAAATGAAAACTGGCATGGTGTCCTATCTGTCTATCCCCAGCACCTTACAGAGGTGCAAAATACATACAGGTGCAGAGTAATTGTTTGCTTGGTCATTTAAATAGAAATCTTCCCGATATGTATTATGCCCCTTCTTAAACGTATTCTCAACCACATTTAACTATTTTTGGTTGGCTCTGTTGTTTTCCTAGAGAGACTGTGCTCGATTACAGTTGGGCCTAGGAATCTTGGAGAAGGCTCTGGGCCCAGAGTCCTCCTGCTCCAGACCTGGTAAGAATAGGAAAGCATTTTCAGAAGGCACTCTTGTATGAACTAACAGCTTTTCAAAATGAGTTTGACCAAAGAGTTCTACTTCTAGTATTCTATGTCACGGAAATGCATTTCTTGAGAACAATATATTGGAGCTGATAGTTAAAAGACCCAGGTAAGCCTTAGCTGGTTTGGCTTTGCGGATAGAGCGTTGGCCTGTGAGCTGAAGGGTCCCGGGTTCCATTTCCGCCAAGGGCACAATCCCAGTAGGAGGCATGTGGAAGGCAGCCGATCAATGATTCTCTCATCATTGATGTTTCGATCTCTCTCTCCTTCTCCCTTCCTCTTGGAAATCAGTTAAAAATATATATATTAAAAGACCCAGGTAAATTTACACCACAGAAAATGATGTAACAACTATTAATAAAAAGGGAGTAGATTTATATTTCCAACATGGTTGATACCCATGGTATTGGGTAGGGAAGTGAGTTGGAGAAAAATTTGAAAAGTATCATCCTCAAATATCTGTGTGTAATTTTGTGTGTGTATAAAAAAAGTCTGGCCCTAGCTGGTTTGGCTCAGTGGATAGAGCGGCCTTCGGACTGAAGGGTCCCAGGTTTGATTCCAGTCAAGGGCACATGCCTGGGTTGTGGGCTTGATCCCCAGTAGGGGGTGTGCAGGAGGCAGCCAATCAATGATTCTCTCTTATCATTGATGTTTCTATCTCTCTCTCCCTCTCCCTTTCTCTCTGAAATTAATAAAAATATATTTTTAAAAAATTTATTAAAAAAAAAGTCTGGAAGGAGAAGCATACACATCAAATGCAAGACTATGTTCATTTCTGAGAATGGGATACACAAAAGAGGGAATTGCCAATTTTACATATTTTGGAGAGTGGCTTGAGTGCTGAATTACCTTGTGCCATGGGGGTAGTGTAGGGTCAGGGTCATGACCTTAACTCTAGCATTATTAGCAGTGACACCATTGTTTTTCTCTGCCACCTGCCTGCTCCCTGTCTGTCAGAGGTCACTGTCCTCCCTTTACTGCATTTAAATAGGGGATTCTGGAAGATGGGGAGGGTTTTCCAAGAACTAACGTCATGGCCTGCTAATGGGGAAGGTGATGCTTGAGGGGACTCTTGATCAGGGGACTTCCCTGAAATGACCCATGAGGTGGTCAGTGTGTGTCCAAGTCTAAACAGTTCATGTTTAACGTGTGGCAGGACCTACAGCAGCACTATGTTCTCACCAGTTACGCTGTCAGAGGGAAGTCTGGGTTTTGGTTCATATGCAGATGTGTGTTGGGGAAGAAGTGGTGTGCTCAGTGGTTGAGTGTCGACCTATGAACCAGGAAGTCATAATTCGATTCCCAGTCAGGGCACATGCCTGGGTTGTAGGCTTGCTCCCCAGTGGGGGAATGAAGAAGACAGCCAGCCCATCAATGATTCTCTCCCATCATTGATGTTTCTGTCTCTCTCTCCCTCTCTCTTCCTCTCTGAAATCAATAAAAATATATATTAAAAAAAAGTTAACATGTACTGAATGCTTATTATGGGCAAATGCTTTACAAACATCCTCCACTAAGCCCATGATTACATTTTCTCCATAACACCTATAGATTTAAAAGAAAAATTCTCACTGGCTCTCCCCACCTCTAATACAAAAATTAAAGTTTACAGATAATAAATGATAAAGGCAGGTCTGGTTGAATCCAAATTTCATGCGCATCACATCACACAGACTAACGTCACTAACCTAAGGGTGTAGAGAGTGAGTCCAGGTACTGTAGCCACAGTCGCATGGGGCTTCCGGGCTCAGGCAGCTGCTTGAAGCCGCCTCCGCAGCACAAAAAGGCAGTGCGGTGAAATGGAGGGAGCACAGACCTGCTGGCTGACAGACCTGGCTTAAATCCTGACTCTAACCCAGGACTTGACCAAGTGCCTCTGAGCTTCCGTGTTATCTTTTATAAAGTGGGAAGCAGTCCTGATGGCACAAGGCTGTGGTGATGAATAAAGGAGCAGGTGAACATAAAGCACAAAGGCCTGGGGGCTCTGGGTGTGGGTCTGGGCACCACTCCGTGCTCTAATAATAATGACCACGCTTCATTCAGAGCACCAGAGTTTCCTCGGCCCTTTCAATCGCCTTATCCCATTTGACCCTCAGACAAGCCATCAAGCTAATCTCCTTATCCTTTTTTTTTTTATTATTTTATTTTAAATTCTTTATTGTTGAAAGTGTCACATGTCTCCTTTTTCCCCCTATTGACCTCTCCCTGGCCGCTCCCACTCCAGCACATGACCTCACCCCCATACTATCTGTGTCCATTGGTTATGTATGCATGCTTACAAGTCCTTTGGTTGATCTCTTAAACGCCCTCCCTCACCATCCTTATCCCTTTCATTGTCTTGCTTCCTCATTCCCATTTCCTCCTCAAACTGTTGGAATCTAGTTTGGACCTGCTCTGGCCAAGGTCACCTACAGCCTGCATGGGGCAAAAGCGATTGGATACTTTTCTGTCCCTATCTTACCTTGACTTCCCAATGAACATTCTTCCCTTAGCTTCTAGGTCTCTGTCTCTCCTGTTTTTGTTTTTGTTTCGTGTGTGTTTGTTTTTTCCCCTCCTGCCTCTCCAGTCACTGCTTCACTGTCTCCTTCACTGCCTTCTCTTCCTCTATGGCCCCTTAGATGTTGTTTCCTAGTGTCTGTCCTAGACCCTACTCTGATCACTTCTAGTTCCTTAGTATTTCCCAAACCCACTGATTTCTCTTCACCCAGCAGTCAGAGCAATCTTCAGACCTGAGCATGTCATTCTCTATTCCATCAAACCTACCCCCTGCTCTTAGGATAAAGACCACAGTCTACATTAAAAAATGCCCATGAAGTCCTAGCTGGTCTGGCTCAGTGGATAGAGCGTCGGCCTACGGACTGAAGGGTCCCAGGTTCGATTCCAGTCAAGGGCATGTACCTTGGTTGTGGGCACATCCCCAGTAGGGAGTGTACAGGAGGCAGCTGATCCATGTTTCTCTCTCATTAATGTTTCTAACTCTCTATTGTCTCCCTTCCTCTCTGTAAAAAAAAATCAATAAAATATTTTTTAAAAATGCCCATGAGGCCCAGCTGGTGTGGTTCAGTGGTTGAGTGTCAACCCATGAACCAAGAGGTCGAAGATCGATTCCTGGTTAGGGCACGTGCCCAGTGGGGTGTTTGTGTGTGCAGGAGTCAGCCAATCAATGTTTCTTTTTTGTGTCATCATTGATGTTTCTATCTCTCTCTCCCTCTCTTCCTCTCTGAAATTAATACAAATGTAGATAGAGATTTAAAAAATGCCCATGAGGTCCTGCCACCTGGCTCTTAACTACCTTTCAACACTCATCTTGTCCACTTGCCCCTCGTGCTCTGGGCTCCTTTTCCCCAGGCCTTTTGCACTGTGCTTTCCTTTGCTACAACACTCCCCCCACTGCCCCTCATCCCCAGGCCCTTCTGCTTCCTTCTGCACCCCCCATACTTTTGCCAAACCAACTTCTAGTCTTAGTTTAAATATCACTTCCCCAGGAAGCCTTTTCTAACCGAAGAAAGACCCACATCAGACTGGGTCTTCCTGCTTATATGTTTTTTTGTTTTTGTTTTTACATGCTGTACCTCTCCTTTCTAGCATTTATAATAATTATAATCCATTATTTGTGTAATCACTTGTTTAATATTTTTAATAATTTCCTCCAAACTATATGCTTGCTAAAAGTAGTCCCCATCAGTCTTATGCACCCTCTACCCCTGAACCCAGGGCCTGTAAGCGCTCAATTAACCCCTGTTGGTCAAATGAATGGATCTGTGTGGATACTGCCAGTTCTCTCATCCCTGGCTGGCTTCTGCTCTCCCTCCCTCTCGTTCTCCATCCATCCTCCAAACCACAAAGTCATTCCCCCCCACAACCCCCCCACCCCACACACAGTCACTTTTTAAAAATATAAACCTTGATCATGTCATTTCCCTCTTTAAAAACTTTGCTGACCTCCCGCTGCCCAAGATAAAGTTTAGACTTCACTCTGCTTCTCTCCTCAGTGTCATTTTTTAAATATCTGGTGAGGAGATTGTTAGGTCTTTTTTCTTTTTTCCTTTCCTATAAGTTAAATATTCCATCCCAACAGAGCACTATTCACTCTCCTATGAATGCGCACATTCTTTAGTCCCTGTTCTTCCCTGACCTGCAATGGATTTCACCTTATCACTGAGAAAACCCCACCCACTATTCAAGGTCAAATTCAAATGTCAGCCTCTGGGCGTCCCCTGTCTCTTCTATGCGTCTAAAATACTTTCTTACCGCCGAAACCGGTTTGGCTCAGTGGATAGAGCGTCGGCCTGTGGACTGAAAGGTCCCAGGTTCGATTCCGGTCAAGGGCATGTACCTGGGTTGCGGGCACATCCCCAGTGGGGGGTGTGCAGGCGGTGGCTGTCGATGTTTCTCTCTCATCGATGTTTCTGACTCTCTATCTCTCTCCCTTCCTCTCTGTAAAAAGTCAATAAAATATATTTAAAAAAAATAAAATAAAATACTTTCTTACCATTGAATCACTCATTATTCTATAAATATTTGTTGAGCAGGAAATATGTTCCAGGCTCATTTAGCCATGGTCTCAATCTATGTTATAATTATTTTGTTTTATCTTCTTGAGCGCCATGGCTGACTCTTGCACTCAAAGCACAGGGCTTTTCATAGGGTCACATGCAGTGCTGTGGTTGACTGAATTGGGTCTTGTTAACAATATTCTTGGTAATGTAAACTGGGCACAAGTTTTCTTCTGACCTATCAATGATCTGTAAGTCATGACATCTATGGAAGTTGGGCAGTGATTTTAGACTGAAGGGAAGCCTCCAGTGTTATGGCTTGTCAAATGGTACCATCAAATTCTTCCAATTAGGTTTATAATGGATAAGAAAGGATAAGAAACACGTTTCTCAGTTGCTTCCTTGGCAGTGAGGCACTGAGTAGTTTGGCAACTGAGTTATGACTTTGCCGCCATCCTGCCTTCCCTGGCTCCACTCACTGTCTGTGATCTGCACGTGGTTGTTTCCTACAGCGTTGGTGCTCGGTGTAAAATCTCTGGAGTGTTCTGCTGTGAGCGTGTGCAGAGTGCAGAGTAAGTACAGACCTTCACAACTCTGATTCAGCCAAAATTCACCTGCCCGCGCCTGCCAAACATCTCACCTGGCTTTCCTCCGTGTGTCTTTCAGTTCCCCTTCTGCGGGCCAGCAGAGGCTTCTCTGGCAAGAGGCTTGTTTTCCCAGCAACTCAGTGAGAGCTGCTATTAGGTTTCTTGATCACTACGCTGGGATTTTTCCAATTCTCAAGAAAGACTACCAAACCCATTTTTCTAAAAGGCTAGAAATTCCATGCTAACACTAATTACATGTTTACAACACAACTTCCAAGCCCCACAGTCTTTTCAAGGTCTGGCCCAAGTTTACAAGGGCAGGTTCTGCCTTTCCCCTCCCCGCCTTGGAGAGCGTGAGTGGGCTGGGGGAAACGAAAGATTGCCAAATGGAAGGGTAGCCTGTGGGAGAAGGGAAATGCTGATGAATGGAAGGGTGGCCTTCAGGTGACTTTGAGCAAAGTGTAGTTTCTGTGGGGAACAGTTTTTACAAAGTCAAGATGAATTGGTGTGCTAGTACAAAGATTATTTTCTTCCTTCGACAAATGATCAAGGAAAATGGATTTAAAAATGTAAACATTCTCTTGTAGCATTTACAGCTTCTCTAATATAGGAGGCCAAAGGTCTCGGAGTTTAAAGTAAAAAGCAGGAACAGGGAGATAACAGCTCTTTTGCAGTTCGATTATAATCTAAATATAACAGGAAAATCGCTCTCTGCATAAAGCACGGTGATGAATAAATATCTGGGTGAGGAGATTGCTGGGTCCTTCCCCCTTTTCCTTTCCTATAAGTTTTCTTTGCCTTTGAGAAAGGCCTTTGGTGATGAAGACAAATAGTGATTGAAAGAAAAGCCCGTGTTGGGCTTTGTTGATAGAGCACTTTGGGGAAACGATTTGTTAGGGCAGAGAAGCTCATACATTAAATGTGAGACCTCAGAGATCACCCCGTTCAATCCTTCATTTCACACATAAGGGCGCTGTGCGCAGCAGGTGGACAGTCTGAGGAAGCACAAAGCCGCGGCTCATGCAATGTCACCATCTGTCACCTCTGTGTATCACACTACGCGTCACCTCTACCATGACCCACAAGGAATACACTTCTTTTTCTACCAAACTGGTCATCTACTGAAAACCCCCTTAGGAAACAAATCCTTACCTTATCGCCATAATGACCTCTATTCTCTTTGGGAGCAAAGTCACTTGCTGATAGAGAAGTTGTTGAGAGGGAGGGTTGTTATTCCCCCCCAGGCAGCTAGTTTAAGGTTTAGTGAAACTGGGCTGTGCTGGCTTTCACTCTACTGTGTTATTGGTCCTTCAGTGGTATCTGTATCTTTAGGTTTTGCTTCTTGCCCCCTAAGCTCCCAAAGTCTCACCCTCCCATAGGTGAGCATGTGGTGAGGCAGGGCGGGGCGGGGGGGGGGTGCGGTGGTGCAACAAGGGCCCCAAGGGCACAGGTCCGAGGGCTCACACACTCAGTGTGACAGTCTGACTTCTCCTGCTCCACTTGGCTCTGTGGCTGCTGACAGCATTTGGCTCTGTCTACTGGCCCCAGCTGCAGGCCTCAGTCTCTGTTTATGCTGTCTGGAGGGAGGGGGTCGGGGGGGGTGTATCCTCTGGAGCATCCCCCCACCTCAGGCCCAGGAACCCAGCAGTGAAATGGGCCATGTTCTCTCTCCAGGGACAGGGGCTCAGCTATCCTCCCTGTTCCTTGCCTGGACTTTCCGCAGCAATTCTTTCATAGCTGCTTCCCAGTCTGTCTGCCCCCAGCTCTTGGATGACAGGAACTGTGTCTCATTTATCTCTGCATCCCTGTGTTTAACCCAGGGTGGTCCTTTAATAGCTGTTTGTTGCTAAATGGCCACTGAATCTGAGAAAAACAAAACACATGCCTTTCATTTCAATCATTTATTAAGTAAGCAGTCAGTGAGCCCATACAATAGGGGTGCCAGAGAAGTGCTGGAGATGCATCTCTTGTTCTCAAAGGCCTTCCCGTTAACTAATATGACAAACAGAGTAGAGCAACTCAGTTATGAGGTGCTCACCAGCGGCCTCATGATGGGGACTAGACCCTCATCTTCCCCAGAAGGGCATTGGGAGGGAGTCAGGCCTCAGTGTCATCTCAGATATTGTGTCTGCCATTAGTAAAATCCAGCAGGTAGGAGGTAACTTGTAGGAGGAAAGTAATGGCTACTCTAGCTGTTCTTGGTTTAAGCACCCGTTCACGTGTTTACTCCGCATACTCTATAAGAATTTATCGCTTCGGGAGTGAGAAAGACGGAAAGCTTTCAAATCAAATTGCTTGGTGTTTCACAGTCTTTCCCAAGGTCCTGTAATGGTTATGAAGACACTGACTTGTCTCCTGCATCCTTCTCTGTGAACCATCCACAGGAAACTGTCTGGAGGAGGGTTTAGGGCAGGGGTGGGCAAACTTTTTGACTCGAGGGCCACAATGGGTTCTTAAACTGGACCAGAGGGCCGGAACAAAAGCATGGGTGGAGTGTGTGTGTGAACTAATATAAATTCAAAGTATACATCATTACATAAAAGGGTATGGTCTTTTTTTTTCAATAGTTTTATTCATTTCAAACGGGCCAGGCCCGCGGGCCGTTAGGGCCTCCTCGAGAAACTGCCCCTTACAAGACACATTGTGTGACACCAGCAGGCAAACTTGCAAAACGTGTTCTGAGCCCCAACCATACCCTGTTTTACCTAAGCAAATAAGCAAGTGATATGAAATATGTTTTAGAAAGCCCCACTGCATCTGCACAGTATTACGGGGTGGAGAGCAAGCTCTGCCCTGGCCTTGCTGGCTGTCAGGGAGGGAGACACAGGCGGGCGGGGGGGGGGGGGGGGTGCTTTCTTTACTCAGCATCCAGCGCCAGATCATGCTCGTGACCGTCCAAAATGCGGCTGTGAATAGTAAGAGGATCACAAGAGCTCTCAAATAGGAAAGTGGAGTTGGAACAAAGAGCAGGCACCAGACAGACTTCCTCTGTTAAAGATTATCCAACGTGTCACCTGGGTGCCAACATTCCCATACACCCCAGCAGCTCTATCTCACCTAGGGAAACTTCACGGCTTTGAAAGCCTGCCCGGGACTAGTAGCATTCCATGAAACGACCTCATCACCGGGGAATGGACTTTATCTCACAGACTGTAAGTGTGTTTGCTTTAAAGATGATGAACCATGCTCAACAATGACCAGATTTCCTAAATTAAACCTGATCTCTTGTTATAATTATGAATCTCACAATCTCATTAAGAGGCATATATCACCGAGGAGGGTGTAAATCTCGCTGGGTTGGCCTTTAAACGAGCCTGCAGGCTGATTCCCAATTAGAGGAAAGCAAAGAGAGGAAGGTTTCTCATCTGGGGAAGGCTTCGAGCAGAGCCAGTGCCGGCCAGACAGACAGGTTGGAAGAAACTTCCTCCCAGCCTCTGCCCCATCTTCCTCCTTGAAGAGTTGAAATCTTTTAGGAAGTAAAGCTCTCGAGGTTTATGATTTATGATAGAGAAAATCAGTTTCTCTTTTTCCCTTTGCCAGGGCCAGTAGGAGAAGCCAGTCACTGGTAGTCATTCCATTGAACTCCTAGGGAGGCCAGACCCCTCACCACCCATCCTCTACTCTTGTTTGCTCTTTCTTTTTTTAAATACCAACTCCCAGTGGCTTCCAACCACAGGGTCTGGTCTGAGCAGAGGACGGCCTGCCTCCCATGTTAAATTGTGTTCCCTTTGCTCTACTTGCCCAAAGGCGCTTACCAATCCTAAGGGCGAATCCATGAAAACCTTTAGGGAGCAAATACAAGACAGCAGAATTCAAAATGACGGGGGTGGTCCATGGGTGCTAAATGGTCTGAAAGGCTTTGTGGAGAAGGCTGATCCTTGAGCTGGGCCCTCAAGAGTGAATAGGTTTGGATGAGTAACGAGGGGGCATTCTAGATGGAGAAATGTCATGCCATCCGTATGGCGGGTACATGCTTATTTTGCAGATGTAGCTCCTTTGCTCTATTTGTAGAAACCTGCGGCAGGGCTGGGGGCGGGAGGGTTCAAAAGTAGAGCTAAAGTGTTGTCTTTCTGCAAGTATCACATGATCTCACTCATAGGTAGAATCTAATGGACAAAATAAACTGATGAACAAAATAGATCCAGAGACATGGAAGCATGGAACAGACTGTCAAATCTCAGAGGGAAGGCATGGGTGACACTAGAAGAGATTAACCAGGGAACTTATATGCATATATGCAAACCCATGAACATAGGCAATAGGGTGGTGAAGGCCTGGGGCAGGGGGCAGGGGTGGGCTCAAAGGGGTCAATGTGGGGGGAGGAGGGGGCATATGTAATACTTTCAACAATAAAGATTAAACAAAAAAATAAAGTGTTGTCTTTCTGGAACTGGGCAGCAGGTGTTGGGTAGGAGGGGAATTAGAGGACCCTGGGGA
Organism: Myotis daubentonii; assembly: GCF_963259705.1. NCBI lineage: Eukaryota > Metazoa > Chordata > Mammalia > Chiroptera > Vespertilionidae > Myotis > Myotis daubentonii. The sequence continues at coordinate 56,185,811 of NC_081847.1, read as the reverse complement.
GCTTTCCAGGCTTAACATGGCTTCCAGATACTCAGATGTCAGTGGGCACTGAGTGTCCAACAGGCCTCCACCAACCTCAGGTCACTTACCTTTCTTTGGCTGACCACCCGCTATAGGTGGTGGCAAGGACTGGGGGCAGCTAGGAAGACCTGTGACTCTGCTCTCACAAGCTTGAGCTATTTCAGAAATGTGAATTACACCCTTTAGAATGGGGAGTAATGATGCCCTCTTTCCTGGAATTCTATGAAATGCCAGGGGCTTCACAGATGCTAATTTCCTTTTTTCCTTCCTGTTTCACTCTCTTTTCTTTTGCCTGGCTGGAACTTCCTTTCCCACCTTCCCCCACCCACCCCAAACTGTCCGGGGCTCCGTTTGAAGGCCCCAAGTGTGTGTACCGAAAGATTAAGCTGTCCTTCTTATAAAGGAGAAATGTATTCAAAAGAGGGCACATCAAAAGTGAAGGTAGGTGACAAATGTGTATATTTGGAAAGTGCTTCTGCTTTGATCCTGGCTTCTATTTTTTGAGAGCTTGACAAATGTGCCTCTGGGCCTTGGCTTCAAACGTCTTCAGTCAGCAGAGCACTTTAGAGGAGGGGAAACTCATTTGATCCTGCACTTGCTGTTCCTCGGGTCCGGGGATCCGCCGTGGCAGAATAGACCTCCTCTTGTCCCCGCGCACTCCCAGAGCCAGCGTGGCTGCCGCCACCGCCACCGCCACCGAGGGGCCGCTGTCTCCCTCAAGCCCAGCTCTCAGGGCTGCACATGCCACAGGCGGAGGCGAGGCTGTCCGGCTCCCCTCTCAGAGGCTCTGGAATGCACTTGGCACTGACCAACGCTCCCTGACTTCTCTGCCTTCCTTCCTCCTCCGTGAGGTCACACTGCACCTTTGCTGAGCTACCTCTGATCCACTCACTACTCGGGAAGGGGCCACAGGTGATCCCCAAGGGGAAATTCTCAGGGTGGCCGTCTCCAGACTGTCAGCCACAGAACGGATTTTTCCAGGGTCTCAGACTTCTTGGAAGAAAGGTCTTCGCAGGCTTTCGGAAACATTCTTGGCCACCGCACCTGACGCGCTTCTTGCAGACAGGTTCTAGAAGGTCTCCGTGTGCGAGGTGGTTGCAGCGCCAGGCGGTGCTGGCCGCTGATGCTGGTTTTCGGGGCTCCAGTCATGAGGCAGCTGTGGCCAGCTGTGCGGCTGGCTTGATTGGAGGGCCTCCTTGTCCACCAAGTGGTTTCTTTCAGTGCAGACCAATGTCTGCTCACTTTTGGGCCTTTGAACAGAAAACAGACAGAAGGCCACTGAGATGTTATCCCCTATTCCCACCAGGGTAAGTGTCCGACTGGCCAAGATAGGAACCACCCTGAGTAATTCCAACAGAGGGACTTCAATGCCAGGAATGGGATATTTAGGTAAAGGAATGGCTGAGAAGCCAAATCAGGGTCAATGAGGCAGCCAAGAGATTGGCAGGAGCAGTGGTCGGCAAACTCATTAGTCAACAGAGCCAAATATCAACAGTACAAAGATTGAAATTTCTTTTGAGAGCCAAATTTTTTAAACTTAAACTATATCGGTAGGTACATTGTTATTAACTTAATTAGGGTACTCGTAAGGCTTAGGAAGAACCACACTCAAGGGGCCAAAGAGTCGCATGTGGCTCGCGAGCTGCAGTTTGCCGACCATGGGGCTAGAGCAAGAAGCCACCACCACTTCAAGCTGGAGGGATAGAAGGAGGAGGTGCCATTACTTGAGTGTAGGGGCTGAGTCCTCTGGCAGGACCTGGGGCTGAGACAGGGGAAGGAGGGGGGCGGGGAGACATGCTCTTCCACCTCGCCATCTGCCATCAGAACCTCTCAGCGTCATTGCTGATCCCAGGCAGAAGCCGTTGACCCCGGTCCTGGGAAACACACCTGCAAAGGTCAGACACTCTCTCCACCCTGAAAAAATGTAGAGCAGAGCAGAGGAGAATGGTTCTAGAAGCCTGCTTTGGGGCTTCCTGCTTCTCTGAAAACCAGAGAGCTGTAGGAGGAGGGAGAAGGCCCGAGGGCTGGACAGAGAACGGGGAAGATTCTGCCAAGCCTATGCTAAGTGCAGACGGAGCCACAGTCCCGTGGGCGCTGCACACCAGGCACCAATGTTCTTCCAGAAACACTCATCCCTAAATAACTCCTGCAGCTCCTCTCCAATGACTGGGGTCCACGCCTCTGTTCTCAGAAGGGCTGGCTGAGGCAGGTGGCATTTCCAAGAATGCTCTGGCTGGGATTAGCAGGTTATGAATTCCCCCGTGGGTCGCTGAGAAATGTGACTTTTACATGCTTTGATAACTAGGAGGTGCAATTATTTGGCTTCTTATGGTAAATACTGGGTTGTGGTGACATTTGGGGTCTGAGCACACTAGATTCTGGGAATCTGCAGTCTATTCCACATCTCTTATTTGATTACTTTTTTTTTTTTTTGGATACAGCTTGACAGACACTGCCCGCTTTCTTATCTAGATGTGTCCTGTGTGTGATGTGTGAGAATATATTTATTGAGAGGTTAGGAGGGGGAATGGGTTGCCAAGCAACACTCTGGAAGTGTAGGGCTACAGAGTTTGTACTCCTGGTCACCTTGGGAAAGATGTACCGCTGCCCTGGGCCTTGGTTCTCTCTCTCTCTGGCAAATGGAGTTTTAGGCGCTTTCGAATAACCCTGCTACCCTTAAACATGCCCCTTAAACACGCACTTTTTGATGGTGTTTAATAGCAACACATTTTTTCCTTATTTGAGAGTATATGTTTATTGTAGAAAGTTTGGAAACAGAAATATTTAAAGAAAACACAAATTGCCTACGATTCCGTAACCCAAAAATAACATTGCTCATAATTTTTATAAAATTAAGTACACACACACAAAAAATAAGTACATATTTTAAATTGGGGCTATACTGTATGTGTAGTTATGTATTTTTCCACCTAATATTCGGTGGAAAGGTATATGAGTATTTTACTTTTATTAAAAAACATTTAAAAAATCAGTGAATAGCATCCTGGCAAAAGGATGCCTGGCATTCTGTTTAGTTATTCCCACTTTTAGATGTTCATCCTGTTTCCAATTTTCTCTTGTAATTTCCAGTGACCAACATTCTCCCCATAAATTTAGAACTTAATATGTACAAATAAAATACAATTAAGAGGTGCTGACCTTTTATAAAGAAGAAAATATTTGTAAAAAAAAAAAAAAAAAGACAAATGCTCCTAATATAAGAAGAGCAAGAACTCTAATGTATCATTATGAAAATCACTATTGCCTTAAGGGACATGAAATTGGATTTTCCAGTACCAGCAAACACACAAAAGATGTTCAAAGTCACTGGTAATCAAGAGACACAAATTAAGACAACAACTCGACTTCGTTTTTGCCTGTCAAGTTGACAAAGAAAAAACCCCCATAAAATATAACACTGGTGATAGTAATGATGCAGGTGGGAGAGATATCAAGTTCATAATACTCCACGTGGAAAAGTAAACTGATATGCCCTTTTGGTTTTCAGAGAGATTTTGTTTATTCCTTATTAGTCAGTAATTATCAAGTCCTTACTATATGCAAACCTGTTTTTAGGTGCTGGGAGTCCTATAAAAATATGTGGGATATGGGCCTGATCCTTATGCAGGTTAGGCTCAAGTAAAAGAGCTCACAGACGTCCAAATAAAGGCAATGCAAGGTAAAATGAACCGACAATAAATGCATCAGGTTTGAAATCAAAAGATTTGGGTTCTAATCTTGGCTTTGGCCTCTTACTAGCTGTCATTTTGTCAAAGTTCTTTGCCATCTTGGGCTTTAATTTTTCACCTGCAAAATAGGTTGTAAAAGAATTCAATAAGCCCTAACCGGTTTGGCTTAGTGGATAGAGCGTCGGCCTGCAGACTGAAGGGTCCCAGGTTTGATTCTGGTCAAGGGCATGTACCTTGGTTATGGGCACATCACCAGTCGGGGGCATGCAGGAGGCAGCTGATGGATGTTTCTCTCTCATCGATGTTTCTGGCTCTCTATCCCTCTCCCTTCCTCTCTGTAAAAAATCAATAAAATATATATTTTTTAAAAAGAATTCAATAAAACCATAGATATTAAAATACTTTGTAGATTGCTCATGTTTTCACATGTAAAGATGGTATCTATGATTTGAAAGGAAGAAGTACTTTTCAGTTGATATGAATAAAGAGTTTATTGCTTTTTAAAAATAGCTAAGTGAGGCATCCCGTGGCAATGTGAGTAGGTATTTCTCATAAGTCTCTATCACAACTTTAAATGATCTTCTACAATGTTCTCATAATGAAATGGCTCTATGAGGGGGGTATTTTGACATTTCATATCATGTGATACTCATAAGAAGGAACTGAGGGGTGACTCCACATCAATTGTTATACACTCAGTTGGCTTGCAAAGGTGCCTGGACCCACAATAGCTTGGAATGTTCCTCTCTCAGGCCGCAGTGCCCAAGTTATCCCCATCTAGAACTGATAATGATGATTTTTTATTTGATAATCATCTGGCAGTAATAAGCACCCTTATAGAGACAACAATTCGGAGGGCTTAAAAGCAGAATGATTGCTCACACCCAGATCTGCTTTCAGAGTGGGGACCACTCGAGAGAGCCGCCTCTCTCCTCCCCTGTAACTGTCCCCATGCACTTCTCTGACCTGATGGCAGCCCATTCAATGACACAGCTGGACAGTCTAAGGCACCAGGACCCATCCCATTTCCTCATCCCTGTGCTGGGCTAGGTGTCTGACACACACATTGGGTTCCCATGAAACGCTGATTGAATGAATACATTAAGGGTTTCCGTTTCCTTCTTCAAAGCAGGTTTGCAAGCACTCTTCGATTAATTTTGCAATGGTCCTGAGTTATGGGTAAGCAGAAAGAAAGTCCATTTTGCATGAAGAAACAGAGATCCGGGGGCTAACTGAAATACCCACAGTGACACAGCAAATTGCGATGTGGCAGGGTGGCTGACTCAGCCTCCTGCTCCCACTCCATCGCTCTGGCCCAGCTTTTCCAAACCTTTTTCATCGCATGGCACACATAAACTAATTACTACAATCCTGTGGTGCAGCCAAATAAAATTTTTTTTTTTGGCCGATCTGACAAAAAATAATAGGTATAATTCTGATTCATTCACACTGGACCGCTATTGTGTTGGCTGCTGTCATTTTTTAAATTTGACAACCTAAGGGAAACGAGGTCAGTGCCCCTGACTAAATACTCAGGTATTGGAGGTTTTAAAAATTCTTGTGGCACACTGGTTGAAAAATTGCTGCTGTGGCCTATAGACTGAAGCCATTGCCCTGTGTTAAATAACCAAATTACAATTAAAGAAACAAATGATGAGTATAAACTCTCCTGATACAAATTGGTTAATTATGGAAGTTGCTAACTAAAAGTAGCATCAAAAGTATTTGACAATCTACTGTTAATTCCCTTGGAAACACATTTTTGGAAACAAGATGTTAAAACCCCCCAAAGAGATAGAAAAGTACCAGCTGAAAACCAATCTATGCTTGGGTATTAAACCTCCTCTCACAATCTGCCCCATCTCTACTTTTTTTTTCTTTTTCTAATAACACTAAATACCAGGAATAGTGTGTCTAGTAAGCCAAGTTTCTGTGATTGAAGAAGTATTAACAAAAGAAATAAACACCTAAAAGATAGTTTGAGGAAATAAAAGCGCTAACCTTACGATGAGAGGTCAGTGGTAGTTCTAGGTGTCTCCAAAAGGGGAACTAATACGTTCTTGTTATAAGGAAAAGCAAAAGGAGAACCAAGTTGTGGCTGTGCCTTGAAGGGCAGCAGAAATACTGAAGAGAAGAGCAGAAGAAACCAGGCATCGTGGAAAAGTGTACTGGGTGAGGGGAAAATAAAATAAAAATTTGATGCTTAAATTTTTTTTTCTGAAATGAAATTTGTAAGTAATGCTACTTTATATAAATGAAAACACACACACACACACACACACACACACACACACACACACACACACACCTGTTGGTGGTAGAATAGTAAGTGGCAATAGAAAATACATACATATGGATGGCCCAGAATTTTGGAAAGTAATCGAGGCGCATCCCCATCCCTGGCAGATCATGGATAACCAGTTGCCTGGAAGCGGTGAGTGTCCATGTGCTCAGCAGCAGGAGCTGCCTGTTCCAGGCCACTGTGGGAGTGGACAGCACAATTCCAAGTGGGAACCGGCAGTTATGTGGCCGTGGGAACTTCATCATTGTTTGCCGGTTTATTATCAGGTAACATTACAGTTCCCATTCTACAATAATGTTGCTCTCAGATACAAGAGCTGTGCTCTGTTTACTTTAAAAAAATGTATTTATTGATTTTTAAGAGAAAGAGGGAGAGAGAGAGAGAGAGAGAGAGAGAGAGAGAGAGAGAGAGAGAGAGAGAGAGATGTGAGAGTGAAACATCGTTTGGCTGCCTTGAGAACACATCCCGACCAGGGATTGAACCCAAAACATGGGCATGTGCATGGGACAGCATTCAAATTGGTAATCTTTTGGTGCATGGGACAATGCCCAACTAACTGAGCCACACCAGCCAGGGCCCCATATTTTCTTTAATTGAGATGTAATTGACATGTAACATTGTATTTGTTTTGGGTGTACAACATGACTTGATGTATGTATACATTGCAAAATGACTACCACAGTAAGTTTAGATACTTCCATCACCACACATAGTTACATTTTTTTTCTTGTGGTGAGAACTTTTAAGATCTACACTCTTAGCAACTTTCAAATATGCAATGCAGTATTATTAACTAGAGTCACCATGCTACATATTACATCCCTAGGACTTATTCAACTTATAACTGGAAGGCCAAGCCCATATTTTACAACTAAGACCTCTTTCCATTCTAACCATATATCCTTCCTCAGAGTAGCTAAGGACTGTTGGTACCTCTGTGGGTGTTTGTGTGTTGGAATGTCAACGGGGCTAGACTTCACTGTGGGGGAAATTGGGAGCCACAGTAGGCTTACAGCACCGCTGGCTGCAGGGTTTCTTATAATGAGGTGACTATCACTCTACCTTCTGGGCTGCTCACATAGCCCGGAGAAGGCTTTGAAGGCAAGGATTCCTTTCTAAGCAGAAAACTAAGACTTTGGTAGGCATGACCCGATGCAACCTTTCCTTGGCTCAGTAGAGCTTTTGAAAAAGTCCTTTTAGATCAAAACACCTGCATCACAGCAGGTCAATACACAGGTAGGTGCCACTGTTTTTATCCTGTGCAGCTTATGATGTAATCTTGTGTTCCAGGATTAAAATTTAAAAATGAAGAAGATATTATGCTGTGAAATAAGCCAGTCAGAGAAAGACAGATATCAAATGGTCTCACTTATATGTGGAATCTAATGAACGAAATGAACTGACCTACAAAATAGAGACAGGGATACGTGGGACAGACGCAAGCTGTTGGAGGGAAGGGATGCTTGAGGGCTGGAAGAAAGGAGGTGAAAGGATTAAGCAAAAAACAAAACAAACCAACAAACCAAAGACATATATAGATGCAGACAATAATGTGGCAATAGCCAGAGGGAAAGGAGGTGTATGGTAGGTGGCGGTGGGGCAAGGAGGGGGAATGGGAACGAAAGAGATTTTGCTTGGGGCCATGGGTGCACTATGCAGTGTGCAGATGATGTTTGGTTGCGTTGTATACTTAAAACTTGTATGATTTTGTGAGCCCATGTCACCCCAATAAATTCAATTTAAAAATGAAGGTTCAGCATATTCTTCCGACCAAATGAGGAAAACAGGGTCCTTTTCTTTTTATTTATTTATTTATTTATTTATTTATTTTTTAAATTTAATTTAATTTAATTTTATTTTTTTTTATTGCTTAAAGTATTACAAAGGGTATTACATATGTATCCATTTTATCCCCCCGCCCTAGACAGTCCCCTAGCCTCCCCTATCACCCAGTGTCTTATGTCCATTGGTTATGCTTATATGCATGCATACAAGTCCTTTAGTTGATCTCTTACCCCCCTACCTCCTGCCCCCCAACAGGGTCCTTTTCTTGACTTAGTTTAAAAAAATTAAATCTTTTTTTTTTTTTTTAGGTATAAGATATGTGAAGTTCAGTCTGGGAAAAGGTGCTCTTCAACTGAAAAAGTGGACGTGAATGCTAGAAATTGCCCCACTTGCACAGGGGTTGTTGATTAAGTCTTTCTGAGCTTTTCAGACTTCCAAAACACCAAATAACACAAGAAGAAGACACCTCTGAACCCCTTATTTCTTGACATTGAGGCTGCTGTCTCTTCGGGGCCATTCCTGTTGGGTGTAGCAGTCTGATTCAGAGAACGGGTCCTCTGGGCACACCGGGAAGGGGCTGTTGAAATGCATATGCCCACGCACAGTCCTGACAGGCTGGGTCAGAGAAGCTCTTGATAAGAGGTGCTGATTGTAAAAAATTTCTAGGTATTTTAATCCTCTTTTCCTTGTTTTGGAATGGAGCGGGTGGGATGGGTGGGGAAGAGGTACCTGGGTGGAATTGAATAGTGACCTCGTAAGTTTGATTTGACCTTTAGGAATTTATTAACTTGTTCTTGGGTTGAGTCCTAACCTGAGATCTAAGAGTTGTCTTCAGTAATATGCATGATTGGGGGTGGGTGGGGTAGGAGGTACGCTAGTCATGGATTCCATTATCGAGAAAGCTCAGAACTGTCCGAGAACAAAGTGTGCCTCTGTATGCAAGTGTCTCCCGCTATCAGCCTGCTTGATATTCTGACTTCCCATTGTTCTCCTGATGAGATTACACCTCCCAGCACACCGCCTGCTCCCCTTGGAGTTTCTCTGTTCTCCTCTGGAAATAAGGCCCCCGGGGGGTCAGGCGGGTAGCCATGATGCCTGAAATCTTGTCTCCACACTCTCCTAGCCGGAAAGTGCTGGAGGTGACAGCAGTGGCGGCCGGCTCAGCCCTGCCCTGGTGGAGCCAACCTGATTTTGTCGGCTGAGGAGACAGCTGGCCAGAGATTGGCCAGAGCATGAAGGAAAAGGGACCGCAGAGGAAGATGAAGCAGGTCATGCAAGCTCTAGCCAACAGGACGCTGCCTATTACTCAGCTGCTCCCTTTCTCTCTCTCTCCAAGGGACAAACAGGTCAGGCTTATCCTGCAGAATTCTCCTCCTGTGGGTCCCCAACCCTTGTACTCCTCTCACTGCAGCTGTGAAATCTCAGCAAAGATCCAGCAAGAACTCTAGTTTTGGAATTCTGTAGAGACGGCTGCCATGTTGACCAGTCTAGTTCCTAAGATGTATGAAGGTGAGGGGTAAAGATAACAGGGCCAGAGAGAGTCCTCCAGAGCCCTGGGAACCCGCACCCATCAGCTCAGGGGAGGAGCCACGTGCTGGGCCAGCGGAAGGACTGTCTCCTTGGGGCCTGTGAGGGGCCTGGGCGAGATGGAAGCTGCCAGGGTGAAAGGGATCTCACCTTCAAGTAGAAAGCATTTAGCAGTGTCTGAAGGATCATTCGGAGGAGGGGAGATATTATGCCAATGAAATCAAGACAACAGCACCTTGTTCCCCAGGCAGTGAACCCTGATAAAATTGCCTGTCCAGGGGAAGGCAAATATTTCATTACTGCACCTTTGAAAAAGGAGAATCCTTTCTGTATTTCCTCTCTGGGGGAGGGTGTCCTTTGTTCTTGTGCCTCGGACCCACAGCTATTCGCCACATTTAGTTTCAGGGGAAAGAACTTGGTAGTTGAACAAAAAAAGGGAAATAGTGTGATTAAATGAGCAAGTTGTTAGACAAGGGCGATCCCATCTCAGGGTCTCTGTTCAATAAGCCAGGGGCGATGCTGTAGACTCTCACAGGAGCCTCCTTTCCGGCCGGGTCACTGACACCTGCTCCCTTCCTCCGGGGGTCCTGGGTGGGCCGTGCAGCGGACTCGTGCATGGCAGGCATTCTGTGAGTCTTGGGCACATTTTTCTGGAAAAGACCTTTTGGATTCCGGGGGTCACCGCTTACCACTCTGATGACCTCATTCCAGAGAGAAGTGATTGCTCCCACAGAATCACAAAACTTTGCAGTGGGCAGGGGTGATAAGCTCAGGATCCCTGCATTTCCATTTTATAGCCTAGGTCCGTGGTCGGCAAACTGCGGCTCGCGAGCCACATGCGGCTCTTTGGCCCCTTGAGTGTGGCTCTTCCTAAGCCTTAGGAGTACCCTAATTCAGTTAATAACAATGTACCTACCGATATAGTTTAAGTTTTAAAAATTTGGCTCTCAAAAGAAATTTCAGTCGTTGTACTGTTGATATTTGGCTCTGCTGACTAATGAGTTTGCCGACCACTGGCTAGGTCCTAGGACACTGAGGCCAGGGCTGATGAAGCGACTTCCCTAAGGCGGAACGGAGAGTCTGTGGAATGAGTCTACTGTGCTTTGCAGCACCCGGGGCTCTTCCCCAAAATGTCATGGGCCCCAGGAGCATTGGAAAACAAAAGGGGGAAATAGAAGCCCGGCCTGACAAAGTTCCCTAACCATTGCATTCTTGGCATGGCCAGGAGGTTTCAAGCATCCTTTTATCAGTCTTAAAAGCTGTTTTAGTCACTGAGGATGAGAGCCTTCCCAGGCAGCCTGAGGAATGTCTACTTTTCAGTGCTCTGTTTCTCCAGGGTGACCTTTTCTCTCAGGTGAAATGCAAAGACCCCGTCTGTCCTTAGAACAGTGGTTCTCAACCTTGGCTGCACATTAGAATCACTTGGGAATCTTTTTAAAATCCTGATTTCTAGGCCTCATCCTCCGGAAATTCTGTTTCTTTGTTACTAATGTTGTGGCCTCACTCCATAACAAAGAAACAGAATTTCCGGAGGATGAAGCCCAGAAATCAGGATTTTAAAAAGATTCCCAGGTGATTCTAATGTGTGGCCAACGTTGAGATCCAATGCCTTAGAACAGTGGTCGGCAAACTGCGGCCCCTTGAGTGTGGCTCTTCCACAAAATACCACGTGCGGGCGTGCACATACAGTGCGATGGAAACTTTGTGGCCACACTCAATGGGCCAAAGAGACGCATGTGGCTCGCGAGCCACAGTTTGCCGACCGCTGCCTTAGAAGGTAAATGACTAAGAGTATCTTTTCCAGATGCTGCTCATTGCCTTGTATGGCCTAACTCCAAAGGGGTGGCAGCCATCATCATCACCGCAGGGAAGACTCTTTCTGAGAACAGACTGGGTATCGCTGGGGAGACTCCCTAGTCGATACTGTGTTGGGAGTATCTGGGGGACCTGATCACAGGCATCTGTGGTGTGAATGCCAGAAAGGTTGACTTTGGCCTGAGCAATAGGAGGGGGAGATTTGATAATACCAGCAGGGATGGAGGAGGCGGGGGATGCTGGCCTGCTCCTAGACTAAATCTTTTGGGAAAGACATTTACTGGAAACAGTAGTGGGGGTGGGGGGTGGGGGGAGCCTACAGAATTACTCAGCTAACAGCAGAAGTTTTTTGAGCAGCAAGACACAGAAATCCCCAAGTACCCAGGGCCACCCCACTCCACCCTCAGTGCTCTAGTCATGCCATGCCTGTTGCTTAGGATTTGGAGAATATTTTGAAGCCTTCTAGGGCATTTATCCTTGAGCCTCTCTTTTTAAAAACCCTACCAAATTGCCCCTCCCCCCCCCCCCAAGAAAAGATAAAATATCTGAGATTCCAGTTTTACTTTTATTTGGAGTTAAAGTAAGTTTAATACTTTAAACTGGAGAGGGTGGTTAGGGTTATTTCTTGGCCGCTGCTAGCAGAGCACCAACTTCCCTGAATTTTGGATAGTGTCGTTGCCACTCATAAGAGGCCTAAATAAGAGGCCCCAGAGAGCCTAACAGAGTTGCTCACTTTTCCCGGCAGGTAGAATCACACCCCACTCCCATTTTCTGAATCTCACAGAACTTCAGGTGGCCTTAAACCACCAGCAAAAGCTGTTTCAAAACCCCAACACATCAGTACAGTGTACCACAACCCTAACATCCTAAACCCTCTGCCCTCTGGTATGTGACTAGTCTGCATGAGGTGAGAGAATCAGCTTTTTATTATTTGTTAAAGTACTCAGCAACCCAGAAATAAACATGCACGCTGATGTTGATTTGAGGACTAAAGGATATCTTTCAAGTCTAATAAATGTGATAAAAATAAACATCCTTTCATAAATGTAATGGAGCATGGCTCTGTGTTTATCTTGTGTCATGTACTTGAGATTACCCCACTGGAAGAAGAAAACACTTGATTAATGCAGGGAGTCTATTTTGTAATCTGCAGTGGCTGGAAAATGTGTTTTGTTTTTTTTTAAATCCTGCCATGCCCATTTTTTTGCTTCTCTGAGGAAGTTATTGATGGTGTGCTTGATAATAATGAGAATGCAGCAAAATTTCTTTTTTTTTCTTTCTTTCTTAAAAATATATTTTTATTGATTTCAGTGAGGAAGGAAGAGGAGAGAGAGATACAAACATCAATGATGAGACAGAATCATTGATTGGCTGCCTCTTACACACCCCCATTGGGGATCAAGCTGGAGAGAGTGATTTTGTGCCCTGACCGGGAATTGAACTGTGACCTTCGGTTTCATAGGTTGACATTCAACCATTGATCCACGCCAGTCTGGCGAGAATGTAGAAATCTAACAAGTTCCGTCATTGTAGCTATTTGTTCTACTTGGTAATTAGTTAAAGGAGGATTCTATATTCTTTTCCTTCCTGAAGAGCTTTACTTAGGCTGTTTATGAAATACTGCAGAAAGCACTTTCTACAGATGGGTTAGCCACACAATCCCATGAGGTGGTTGCTGTTACTATCATTCTATTTCCTGAGGAGAATCCAAGGTTTTCAGGTTAGGTATCTTGCTCAAGATCATACAGCTTGTTAACGGTGGACAATGGGATTCAACACCAGTTCTGTCTCACTCCCATTCTCACTGGAATGGCTATGTCCATCTCGCACAGCACTAGGGCACTGAATGAAGGTTGCTTATCTGATTCAATCATTTATTGAGCTCAAATATGATTAGAGCACCTACTGGGAGTCAGGCATAGTTCTAGGCACTAGAGGTACAGGACCCAAGCAGACAAAACCTCTGCCCTCCTGGAGCTTACATTCTAGTGAGATCCAGAATCAACAAAATAAATGATCAATTCTACATTAGTTCAGTGATGACATGTGATATGAAGAAAAATAAATCAAGAAATGAATATATAGGATGTGAGAGCAGGGTTTGCAATTTTAAATGGAGCAGTCAAGGGAAGGCTTTGTTAAGAAGGTAAGATTTCAATAAAGAGCTAAAGGAGTGAGGGAGTGAATCATCTGGCTATCTGGAGAAAGAACCATCCAGGCAGATGGAATGTGCAAAGGCCCTGAGGTGGGGCCATGCTTAGCATATTTGAGGAAACTAGTGTGACTGCAGAAGGACTGAGCAAGAAGGGCGGGGGTGGGGGTGGGGGTGGAGAGAAACAGAGAACAGGAGATGAGATGAGAGACTCATAAGGAGGCTGGTGGGGTAGGACCTTGTAGGCCATGTAGAGACTTTATCTTTTACTCAGCTTGAGAATGGGAGCCATTGGAGGGTTTTGAGCAGAGAAGTGACCTGCTCTGACTTCAGTTTTAACAGGATCCCTTTGGCTGCTATGTGGATCTAGTTTAAGAGGGTAGAAGTGGGGAGCCCAGTTAGGAGATTCTTTCAGTAAACCAGTAAGAGATGATGGTGGCTTGAACCAGGGCAGTAATGGGGGCAGGGGATGAGCAGTGGATGGGTTCTGAAAATAAATAAAGGCAAATTAGGGTTTGCTAATGGACTGTGGGATATGAGCTAAAGAGAAGTGTTAGGACGCCTCTGAGGTTTTCATTTGGGTGAATTCATGAGAGGAGTTATGAGGCAGTGACTTAAACTAGAAATGTATTTTACTGTGGAAGAGATCAAAGAGAGGCTTGAGGAGTGAAAAGGTGACTTATAAACAGATCCGGAAAATGGGCTTCTGTGCATAACCTTCACTCCAGCAGTCAGTTCACTGACAAGCAGGAGACACTGAAAGGGGTGCACTTGGTGAATGCAAACCCACAGGAGGTTATCCTGTGGGATAGAAAGTTCTACAAAGATAAGGCCTTTTTCCTGTCTTTTCTTGAGACGATGTTGTCTAACCCAGTCTAAGGAAAGAACATTTGTCACAAACCATCGTCACACAGACACCTACGTTGTGCCTGAATGGGGACTGGTCAGTTAATAGGTTATAGAGGTAAATATTCTGAGGGTGAGGGTGGGTTCTGAGATATGCAAAGCCGGATTGCTAGGGGAGATATGCTTATGAGGCCAGAATCTTGCAGGTTCCTAGAGGAAGTGGGGAATAAGGCATTGGGGGAGGTTTGGGGTAGCTAGAGTGTTCGGAAGGACCTTTATCTACTTTGCAAAGCCTAATCCAAAAGCTATTGAAAAACCTAAGATGAATACTCTTAAAACCAAGGCATGGGGTGGGGAAAGGAAGGAAACCATTTCCATGGGTCAAAGTAATTTGGGGATTGGGAAACAATCATGCTAGAATTTCCAGGAAATCTTCTTCTATACCCACCCCCATCCTCACCTACCAAAGTGCTCTAGACGCTGACGTGGATTTTAAAAGTAAATCTATTGCCCTGGCTGGCGTGGCTGGGTTGGTTGGAGTGTTGTCCTGTATACCAAAAGGTGGTGGGTTTCATTCCTGGTCAGGGCACATATCTAGGTTGTGGGTTCAATCCCCGGTCGGGGTGCATATGGAAGGCAACCTATTGATGTCTCTCTCTCTCTTTCTCCCTTCCTCTCTCTAAAATCAATGTAAAAATAAATAAAATTAAAATCCATTTCTTTGAGAGCATTGGGAAAATTTCTTGATACTTAGTTGGGGTAATTGCAGATCTCCGGGGTGTCTTTCCCAAGATTGAAAAACTCCGGGAAAACCACTGGTCTATGGTATAGTGACAATAATAGTTTACATTTATGGAATGCTTGCAAAATGCCAGGCTTGTGGCAGGCAACTCAAGTGCACTTTGTCATCAAATCCTCACACAGTCTGAGGAGACAATTGCTGTTATTATCCACAGTTTGCAAATAAGGAAATGGAGACTTGGAAAATCAGGTAATGCGCCCAATCTCACGGAGCCAATGAAAGGCAGATCTGAAAGACTAAACTCCATCCAGTTGACTCTAAGACCTGTCCTCTCTCACTGAGGTCAGCAAGGGACACACCAAAGAGGGGCTGAAAGGCCTTTCTTAGAAAGAGGAATTTCTTTTCTCTGCATTCTCAGAATTGGTCACAAAAGGCTGAAGGCCAGCTAACCTTGATTTCAAATTAAAGTCATTAGTTTTCTCAAGATTTAATTAAGAAAGAAACACCTTCCTCCTCCCTCCTTGAAGTAATTTAATTTTCACATTATACTTTAAGGGATATCCTCTATTTACCTAATGCCTTCCTGTTCAGTCCTTTCAGGCTATGAATCTTGCATATTTTATATACACAAAGGTGACTTTTCCTTCCTTGAATGACCAACGCTTATCAGCACAAGCAACCGATACTTAGCTCATAAATATGTCACTGGGAGTTCAGTCTGAGCCCTTCTCTGTTCTAAGAGTAATTCTCACATGACATTCCTTCTCTCCCTCTCTTTCCCTCACACCGTGGAGACTGTGCTTGTGCCCCCAAAGCACCCTTGGAGTCTGTTTTGGTTTCATTCCCCATTGGCAAGTATAAAAATGAGTGGCCAGTGCTTACACACCGAAGTCATTTCAGCAGGAGCCTGCAGACAATATAAAACAAGGCCCGTGGAGCCAGCGTCTTCCGATTCCAATTAAATATTTCCTGTAAGTCGGTGCCAACTGTGCATCTTGTAAGAACATTTGAAAACAGGAGTTTGAACTCACGGGGACCCTGTTGCCTTAAAAACCTGTTTCCTGTTTGACAAGATTTTACTAGTAAGAGCAAAGTAGCACGTTCAGCAACAAAAGTCATTGCTAGTGGTTAAGATGTGCAAAGGTAGTGGTTTCCTCTCCTGAGCGCCCATCACACAGTCTCACTGAGTTGCAGATTTGTGTCTTCCAGATAAATCTCTGTGTATTCCAAAGGGCTATAATATCGTTTCCAGATTTACAGAAAATATTTGCTTAATCTCCCTGTCTCTACATCCAATTCTGTGCTATCTTATAAAGTTAGAAAAGCTTTTCAAGACAACTCTGTATATGTCATTGTCTCCATTTTACAGACGAGAAAATTGAGGCTCGGGGTTTATAAATGGGTTCATGTTACCAAGTTTGCGTAGAGTACTGTAGATGGCCAGAAACTAGGTGCTCACGGTGCCTCCTGTGTCATGACTTTGCACAAGTCACTAAGAGGTTTGCTATCTGTTTCCAAATCCATAAAATGGGGTAAATGAAAGCAGGAACTTGGCATCATAGATTTGAAACACCTTTAAGTTGTCTATATTAAAGGCGCTTCAATGACCACAAAATATTATTATTATATTAGTGTATTATTATTTTTTTAAATATATTTTATTGATTTTTTACAGAGAGGAAGGGAGAGGGATAGAGAGTTAGAAACATTGATGAAAGAGAAACATTGATCAGCTGCCTCCTGCACACTCCCTACTGGGGATGTGCCCACAACCAAGGTACATGCCCTTGACCGGAATCTAACCTGGCACCCTTCAGTCCGCAGGCCGACGCTCTATCCACTGGGCCAAACTGGTTAGGGCTATCATTATTATTATTTAAAAATTATCTTAGGACTGAAATTCAAAGTTCTTCATGATCTAGCCTTAGCCTACTAGTCTACCAGCCTTTTCTCCAGCACAATTTCCTCCTTTTACTCTCCCATCTCTCTCCCATCTCCCATCTCTCTCTCTCTCTCTCTCTCTCTCTCTCTCTCTCTCTCTCTCTCTCTCTCTCCCCCTTTCTTCAAATTTCACCCTCCAAATCTTTGTCTACATGGTCCCTAGTCCCTCCTACTTGGGCCACTCAGTCCTCCCCACTGTGGTCCCCCCTACTTCTATGAGGTCTTCTTCCCAGTCACTTGGTAATGAGGCTGGTGTCATTCACAGCATCAATATCAGAATTGGAAAGGCTGGAATTTGAAGCCGTGTGTACCATCAGCGTGATTTAGGCAAGTTATTCAGCTTCTCCATGTCACCATAATCATCTCTAAGATGGGCTAATAGCCTTTACCTCCCCATATTATGAGGACTAAATGAGATAACCCTGGACCACACAAGGCCCAGAATGGGCACAGAATACACCCGAGACTCTACCTCCCATCTCCTCAAATAAAATTTCTTTCTCCCTCTCTTATGAATCTACTTTGCTTAATATCTCTCTGATAACATTCATCAAATTCTAGCTTGTGATATTGTCCCTCATGAATTTGTCTCCTGCCCATATGAAACTATAGGGTTTTTGAGAGCCAGAAAAATGCTAACTTATTTTTGTGTCCTTGCTTCATAGTAAGTTCTCGGCATTACTCAGAGAACTCCAGGAATGTTAGCAACCAGCTCTTCTGGACCTGCTTGCCTTGTGGGGTGGGCGGGTGACTAATGCTCATGGCTAATTAGTGGAGCATGGGAAGCTGAGCCACAGAAGGTGAAGTGAGTCAGAATTGAGGCCTGAACCTTCTAGAACTTACTTCCAAGCTCTGCTTCCAAACTGCCTCTCTTACCAGGTCAGCTTTGCACGAATTCAAATAAGTGAACTTTCTGCATGCCCATCTATATATATAAAAGCCCAGGGACCAGAACAGTGGAACAACCAGAATGACCAGTGGCTATGACATGCACTGAGGCAGCCAACCAGCCTAATCCAGGCCCCAATTGGCCCCCCTTCCCTGGCCGGCCATGCTCTTGATCGGCCCCCAACACTCTGATCAGAGGCAGGGCCAGCCGGTCAACCACCCGTGGCCCCTCCCTCCCGCTGGCCTGGCCCAATGGGCCCCTCATGGGGAGGGGCAGGCCGGACCCCACCTGAGCACAAATTCGTGCACTGGGCCCTTAGTCTGAGTATAATTTGATAAAGTGAGATTCAAGCATTCATTTAGAAGACATATAATATTAATACTTTTTAAAAATCCTCACCTGAGGATATGTTTTTGTTTTTTATTGATTTTTAGAGAGAGAGAACATTGATGTGAGAGAGAAACATTGATCAGTTGCCTTTCATATAAGCCCTGACCAGGGATTGAGCCTGAAACTTAGGTATGTGCCCTAACCAAGAATTGAACTCACAACCTTTTGGTGCATGGGATGATGCTCTAACCAACTGAGCCGTACACTGGCCAGGGCAATATTAATTCTTTTTTAAAAAAAAATATTTTCATTGATTTAAGAGAGGAAGGGAGAGGGGGGAGACAGAGAGAGAAATCAATGAGAGAGAATCACTGATTGGCTGCCTTCTGCATCCCCTTTACTGGGGACCAAGCCTGCAACCCAGGCATGTGCCCTGGCTGGAATCGAACCATGACCTCCTGGTTCATAGGTCAATGCTCACCCTTTAAGCCAAGCTGGCAGGGTGCAATATTAATACTTTTAATGGTAGGTCTACATCTAGGCTGCCAGACCTCTTACTCATGATATTAATCTTCATGAAAACCTTGAGCAGTGTTATTTTCGTCATTTGCAGCACAATAATGCTTAGACAATACTTGTGATGTCCTATGCTGGGTCTGAGGGACCCATTAGTGAACACTATGCTCCCGTTTGTTAAGACTGCCATGTAGTGACAGAGGCAGGCCAACAAATCATTAACTGTATCATGAGGTACATACACTAAGTTATACAGTGGGGACACAGAAGGGGGAATAATTAACATTATTGGGAATGAGAAGTTATCGGAAAAAAGGTAGTATTTGAGTAGACTCCTGAACGATGAGAGTTCATAGAACAGATAAAGGAGAAAGGCAATTCTTGAAATAGGGAACAGTATGTTCAAGGTTAAGAAGGAAAGAACAGAACTTCTTTCAGTTACAGTGGAAAGAGGAGGTGAAACTTAGGCTGGGGCAGGACTATGTATCATGCCAGAGAGCATGACATTGTTTCCTGACATTCTCTTCACAGTGCTGGCCATCCCAGCACGGCTCTGGGCAGAGCACGGCGGCATCCAACCATCCTGGCCCTGCTCCGTGCACCCAAAATGAATGAAATCTTCAGACACAGACGATACGTGCAGTGTGTATTATAAATGAGGATGGGTAGAATATGTATTGTACAGGGGAAAGATAGTCCAGAAACTTCCATTGAGCCCAAGGATTTCCCTTGCACTGGCCAGTCCAATTCCTGCCCAAGTGAAGTCCAGGGCTGGAGAGCTCCGTGTCAGCAGCCCATGCAGCTCTTGGCTTGGCCCCAGGGAGGGTCCAGGGTGCCTTCACTTATGGGTCCCCTGTGGCGGCCTCCTGGGACTGACTCTGCCTGGGAAATGTCCTTAGACAGCTATTTTGGTTTTTCTTTTCTTTTTTTTAAAGCAACACCTGACTGAGCCCAGGTGACTGATCCCACTTAACCAAGGGAGCTCACCAACAGATGGTGCTGCTGGGACCGGCCCCTGTGCAAACAACCTCCTCACCCCTTGGCATGGCTGGCTCCTCCAGGCTTTCCGTGCCAGGTTTTAACATGCCTTCCATTTCTAAGAGATGAGTTCTTGTTCACTTGCGTCTCCTTGCAGTGGCCTGTGAGGGAGGCCATCGTGTGTATGAGGGCAGGCCCTCCCTATAGATGTGACTTTCCCAAGATCACTTGGGTAGGCTTGCTCCTCCCCTGTGGCCCCCACCTCCAAACCCCGCCTTCCCCACATGCTCCTTGAATAGGCCATCATACATTTCTAGACGCTTCTTTTGAGGACCCCAGGCATTGGCTCTGGGTCAGTGGAGCTTCCAGAACCTTAAAATTTTAGTCCCCATCCTGGTGTCAGGAACCTGCCCGTGTCGTGGTGGTGGTAGATGGATCTGATAACATCTTCACGAGGTGAAGAAAGCCTCTGGGGTGACTGA
Source organism: Myotis daubentonii (assembly GCF_963259705.1). Lineage (NCBI taxonomy): Eukaryota > Metazoa > Chordata > Mammalia > Chiroptera > Vespertilionidae > Myotis > Myotis daubentonii. Next base: position 56,165,796 of record NC_081847.1, on the reverse strand, counting down.
CCACTAGGGCAGATGTTGCCCCAGGTGTGGTTCCTGTGGAAATGGTGAGTCAGAGGTTGCTGGGCTGATCCTTTATACATCTGCTACGTATGGAGGCATCTCACTTCCTCCTGAAATGGAAAGGAAGGCCCCAGGGTGCTGGGGTAAAGCTGCTCTGGCTCGGCCTACTTACTTCATCTTCCTTAACTCGCTCTGCCTTTCACCAGCTACCACCACTATTGCTCAGAACCACACAGAGGCCGGACACGGGGAAAAGTATAGGTGCGCCGTTACATCAGGCTCTGGAGCCTCTCAGGTGAGGACAGAGTTAGTTCAAAGGAGCAGTAAGAAGAGAGCCTGAGCCAGTTTGTGCGCTGGGTGCAGGGAGCTGGTGCCGGGTGGGAGAGGCATGGATGTCGGTGCTGGACAGACATAAGTTGGAATCCTGGCTTCTCTACTAACGAGCCCGGGGCCTTGGCAAGTCACTTGAACTCTCTGGGCGTCAGTTTCTTCTGTGGAGTGAGAGGTACAGTGTTTCTTCATAGATGGCATCAGATATGTTCCATCTGTCGCTGGCCCTGTCTCTCAGTCAGCCAGCACCTTTGAGGCTGTGGACGAGACTGTTGGGAGAAAAACAACCTGTGGTCTACACCAGAGCTTAGTGAGGCTGAAAGGACTTAAGGCCACCGGGTTAACTCCCTGCACTCGGTAAGCACCCAACGTTACCTGCGAAGGGGCGTTATGGTCCCGTTAGAAAGGGTGCCAGAAACGCGCTGGGAGGGTGGAGTGGAGCGAGCAGGCCTGGGTGATAGAGAACCATCTGTATGATGATGTTCACCATTCTTCAGAGCAGCACTTTGGAATAGTACCCAGTCTTTCTCCAGATTTCTTTCTTCCTTGACTCAGAGTCCTTCTCATCAACTGCAGTGCCTGCTTTTGGATGGCATTTCTTAAGCTTTTAAACACTTTAAAAAGCTTTCAAACATGTAGCTTTATTTAAATGACAGACATGAATGTGTGTGTAAATTCAAATAATTTTTAACTGGAAAAATACTGTAAGTCCAATCGAATGACTGAATAAGGAAAATAGTCACTATTGCATTAGATAATGCATATGATTTTTTGGAAGCCATATTTGCTCAAGAGCAAAGCCCTAGTAATTGCTTGTGTAATTTTGATATTTTGAAAATAAAAGACATTAAAATTATAAGCCAATGGGCTATTAATGAGTTTTTAATGAAAAAAACCTGCAATGTTCTGATTGTATATAAAGAGGGTGATTTAATAAACACAGTCAAAATATGGCAGAAGAAGACTGAAAATAAAATGTGAAACTGGGGTGGCAAGATAAAAATGCTTTTACCTAGACAATTTAGATTTAAGGAGATATATTTATGTTCAACACTTTGATGAAGTTGGAGATATGGTACTTTCTGAAGGTATTATTAAAATTTTATCTAAATATCACAGATTGATTTATCTTCGTTTTACCACCTACCTTATCAGCTAGTTATTCTGGTGGTGCTTTCAGGTAACTAATTCGGAAATTTCTGTGAAATTTCAAGTAGAAACCTGGTTCTTCTGATTAGCGCCCACCTGTCCCCAACTTGGGATGACTTCCAGGACTTTCACTTAAACCTCCACTGGCAGTGACCCTTTCTGGGATGCTGGCTTGCTCACCTTTTTTTGGTTTTGTTTTCTGTTAGGATTGTACCTTTCACTGACTCAAGGTACTCACCTGCACTGTGGCGGAAGGTAATGCAATGCTTTGGCGCAGCAACCAAATATCCGCAAATTGAAATCAGGTACTCCCTCTCCTGTTGTCACCCTAAGAACCCTCATATGATAAAGACCAGTGGGACCTTGCTCAAGGGAGGTGAATGGGTGAGCTCCTCAGGGTTTGGGGGCGTGGCAGTTGGGGGCAGTAATGGAGGGGGACAGTTACTCTCATCCAGTACATTTGCGGTCAGCACTTGCCATCAGCATTTGAAAAGTTCTCACTTGGATCGAAGTGTTCTCAGCAGCTGGACAGCAGAAACCCCCTTCTGAGTCCAGAGCTGCTGCTCTCCTCCTGCACAGGATCCAACCTCCAAGATAAGGAGCAGCAAGGCCACCCAGGCCCTACAGAGCACGGATGAACATTGAGTGTTATACCCTTCCTGGTGGGGTCATTCATGTGTGAGAAACTACAACGAGAACTCCCAATTTCAAGTCATTTTTCTAATAACACATTTCATAATAAGCTGAAGCGTAGTTCCCCTATTTCATTATTTTAATTATTTTAGCACATCTAAAAGGTATTTATGAGGTGTTTAAAAAAACCCGTTGGGCAAAATATCCAAAAGATAATGAGGATAAAAGAATAAACTAGAGGAAGGAAGGAAGGAACTCGTATTTTTTTGAGCACTTGCTACATCTCAAGCTTCCTAAATGATCTTACTTAAGCCTCATAACCACCCTGAAATTCAGGCAATCACATCTCTGTTTTACAGATGAGGTGTTCGAGACTGGGGACAGGGCGGGCAAAGTAATTTGCATGAAGATGGTGAGTTGTGGAGTTGAATTTGAATTCAAACCAGCCCAGCTCTGAGGTTGTGCTTCTCCATGTCACCTGCTCATCTGGCAGAATGGAGCAAACCCCTGGGCTGGGTGAGGCATGTGTGGGGACACAGGAATATTTCTTGGATCCTCAATGTCCTCAATTAGGGTGAAGTTGAGTACTCCTTAAACTGTTTTCAAGACATAAAAGTATTGCCTGTGTGGACCTGTATAAATGGTAACTGAACCATATTGTAGATATGCAAAACTATATAATAAACATTAGTTGAGATGGGGATGGCCCAGGTATAAAAAGGAAATAATAGAATGTTGTGATTAAACTGACTTGCATTTACAGTGTCCATCCATGTGGACCTTCGCCATAGATCAGTTGTCAATTTTTACAAAAGTAGAGTTTTGGTATATTTTTAATAAGCAAATGTGATTGGCTCCTTTGTTAGACTTCTAAATACATGTCTGGGATGGCCATTATAAATCAAGTTAATTTCTCTTCAGGTGTCTATTTCTGACGAGGATTAAAAGGTCCCCAGGGTGGTGTTAACCTGGTGTTTAGCATTAAATGTGTAGAGGTACCTGCTTTATAAGCATATTTGGAGTTTTTCCACGTGTCTGTGATGCACATCTGTTCTGTGAGGACTGTTTCCTACATATGCTATGGCTTACTTTGTATGAATTGCTGCCACACTTATTTATTTAGTGTTATCTGGAACATTTGAGCCTCCTTGATTTAGGTGAGTGAATAAGAAAAAAAATTAGTATATCTGTAAATATAAAAGCCAAGCGACCGGAAGGACAGAACGACCAGAACTATCGGAATGACCAGTTACTATGATGCGCACTGCAGAGGCCAACTGGCCCAATCGGCCTGATCAGCCCCCCAACCTCCTGCATCCCCTCCCCCTTGCCGGCCCTAGCCCTGATTGGCCCCCATCCATGCACAGGCCTCTAATCTAAATAACAAATGATAACAGGTGAGATAGCTGAAACTAGTAGTGAGGGATTAGAAACCATTGGAAATATTCACCTGATTCCTGCATTTCCCTGTCAGCTAAGGACACACTGGAAGTGGCCCTGTGCTTGTGGGTCACTGGTATTGCCTCCAGGTCATCCCCAGAGTGTTTTGGGGCATCCAATCAGAGATTGGGGAACCTGTTTCCATCAGAGAAGTGCCGAGAGGCTTTGTGGGATGTGGTGGCTCATACTGAAGAGATAAGCGGTACCTATTTGGCCTGGGATCTAAAGAAGATCTCAGAGTTAGCTGGACTGTGGTCATTGAGCTCTGGGGCAAAATACATGTTACTTGGAGTGCCAAAGAAAATGGGAGTGAAATCTTGACATTTCTCTTTCTGCATTTGAATCACTACCCATGAGGCAGCCCAAAAAGGGAAACATTATGGGCTTCCAACCAACAGGGTCTCTGCAGAAGTCCTACAATCCATATACGAGGAACCATCCCATAGCAAGCAGCACCCCGGTCCAGGGGAGTCTGGGGCAGGAGGCAAATGCCCTGTGCTCCTCACACCCATCTGGCTTAGTGTTGTTCTTCGGAGACATCTTTTCTCCCTTCTGGCCCAGAAGTCACCTGCAGCAGAGTTCACCTGTATGAACATATTTGTGGGAAGGAGGAAATGGGTGCCCAGGACCCCACCAGGGACAGCTGCTTCTTAACATCCTGGCCCCAGATTGAGAGTGAATTCTAGACAATGCCTATTTGAATACACTCCAAGCATATGGACAGACTTAATGCTCCTTCATCAAGTATCTTTAAAAGCCTTATTAATAAGTAGACTGATTCCTACCTGGCAGGTGTAGACCAGTGTTTCTCAAATTAGGCTGCCTGTTAGAGTCATCTGGAGAGCTCAAGATCACAGTGACTTTATAGTTTCTTTAATGAATTGAACATAGAAAAATGTCATTTAATAGGTAATTGGGGTTTTTTTCCTGAAAGCAACCTCCAGTGCCTTGCTTGTCTTTAATTAATTTTATTGGAGTTGACCCAAATAAAAATGCATCTCATCTCGTCTATTGCCCCCAGCTGCCACCACTGAGCAAGAAGGTGAAGGTGTGAGGAAGCGGAGCTGGGCACCTTGCCTGCCTGGTGCCACGTAAGCCAACGTGGGATGTGCTGAAGGGTCAGGACAGGCCCTTCCCTCAGCTGGAGATTCTTCCTGCAGGGTCCACAGTACCCGCATTTCTAACCCACCCTTCTCCCAACTCACACCTGCTTCCGGTCACTTCCATGGGAAGAAAAGTCAAGCGCAGGAAGAAGCCCCTTTTCTCTAGCACAAGGCACCTTAGTGACAGAGGAGTTGCTTGAATGTCATTCTGTTCTTAGCAACAAAGGAAAATAAGAACCCGAAGTGTGCCAGAAAAGAGGGGCAAGTTTCTGTCAGTGATGCAGATGACAGCATCCTAGCTGAGAAGGAACCTCCAGGGATGGATGGCGGAAACTCAGAAGTAGGGAGAGTATTACAGATGTCCCCTCCTTTCCCCCCCAATGCCCCCCTCCACTGGGTTCCCACCCTGCCCCAGGCCTTCGCCACCCTATTGTCTGTGTCCATGGACAATGCACGTAAGTACTTTGGTTAATCTCTTCCTGTCCCCCCTCTTTCCTCTGTGATTCGTCAGTCTGTTGCATGTTTCCATGTTCCTGGTTCTATATTTATCAGTTTAGGGGGCAATGAGGGGAAAAGGAGCAAAATCTATAAAACTTTCAATAATAAAGATAACAAATAAAATAGAAGAAAAAAAGAAGTAGGGAGAGCTGGGACTGACTCCTTGATGGCTGGTCTTTCAGTATGTATGGTTGTGTCTCTGCAGAGTAGGGTTCGAGAAAAAAGAAGGAGAGGGAAGTTTTGGTCTTGAGAGAACCAGAGGCTCACGCACTGCTTTTTGTTGTTGATGCTGCGGCTTGCTTCTTTTATGGTCAGCCCGTAAAAGAAGACGGGGAATTTAAATCCTTATGCCTCTGATTTGCTGAGCACCTAGTTTGAGGGGAGCTTTAGCCGCTTGGGAAGGAGAAGCCCAGATGGAATAGATGGGGGAACCCTCTTTCAAATGGGCGTTGAGACTCAGTGTGTGTGTTTTTCTTTTCGCTCCAAAACATATCTGTTGTCATCCTTCTAAGTAACTGTAGTTTGAAGACGGCGTGGTAAGGCTGTGGGTGAGGTGGTATAAAGGTCTTGACTCATGTAGATCAGCAGCCACAGCAGATGGACCTGAGCTTGAGAAAGTGATCCCGGTGGTGGAGACATCCAGACTTGTGGAGCCAGGTGAGGTGCTGATATCCTTGGTGGCCACTTCCCAGGGGCGAGGTGTGCTGCACCTGTGAGCAGTATTTAGCGCTATTGCTCTCAGGGTGTGGAGTGGGTGGAGTTCTGCATCTCAGATTTTCACTCCACTTACAATGTCCTCATTCACGGCTTCCTTGGGCTCAAAAGGAAGCCCCCTCCCTTGACGGAAGCTGGGATATTTTATTCCTATACTGTAGTCATGTCCCTACCTGGCGGCTCCTGCCCACCCCTCCCACCCCCTCCAACGTACACTCACATATAAACAGAGGCACCTTTAAACATTTCAAAAGGCTTTTAGATCCTGATAGGTATTCCGTTCTTAAGGAAGGAACACATTTATCACACTCAATGTCCCAGGTACTATTACTCTGAAATTTAGTGACCTCTTTTCAATTCATCTTCCCCTGCCCCCCAACTTTTTTTCTTGACTTCAAGCCCACATAAAAGTTGAAAAAAAAAAAATCAGGATATCCTTCACCTAGAGTCACTGATTCTTTCAGTTGACATTCATTATATGTTACCCACTATGTACTAGAAACTGTGATAGCCTTTAGATCAGCAGTTCTCAAACTGTGGGTCGCGACCCCTTTAGGGGTCGAACGACCCTTTCACAGGGGTCGCCTAAGACCATCGGAAAACACATATATAATTACATATTGTTTTTGTGATTAGTCACTATGCTTTAGTTATGTTCCATTTGTAACAATGAAAATACATCCTGCATATCAGATATTTACATTATGATTCATAACAGTAGCAAAATTACAGTTATGAAGTAGCAATGAAAATAATTTTATGGTTGGGGGTCACCACAACATGAGGAACTGTATTAAAGGGTTGCAGCATTAGGAAGGTTGAGAACCACTGCTTTAGATGAACAAAAATGAGTGTGTCCTGCTTCCTGAGCTCTAGCGGCTCATGGATGATTGGAAAAGGGAGACCACAAAAGAAAGCTATAATATGGCCTGATAATCTTATGGATGAAGGGAATTTGAAAAAGCCTGGTAGATTTGAGGAAATGCAAATCAGTGATGAAGTAAGATATTCTGAGAAGAGAGAAGCCCAATGTGTGCCAGCTCTAGAAGATACTGAAGCTGGCCAACCCCCAATTTTTAAGCTAAAATGTTTTTCAAAACTGGTAAGGGAATTGCCTATGTTCCTTTATGAAAGGAAAATAAAATGGTTGCCAAGGCTGGTGACTGTCAGGAATCCTGCTTGAAGAATGTATTGGTGACTCAAGAGTGGCTGAACTTCAGAATTGTTCTGCTGATGTGTCAGACCTGGTGTTGGGAATGCACATGTTGGGGGCCCTAGTCGTCACGAGCCCTTGGGAACCCTGTCCTCCAGCAATAACTTGATGCCCATTTCCTGGAATCCATCAGAAGTGAACCTTGTAGTAAAATTACCCTAAGTAGTTACAACGAAGTTTTACATGAAAGGGAATGGACTCTCTTTACTTATTTGAAAAGAAGTGAAGAAAGACACTTGAAATGTCAGGAAGACTTAAAAGGATGCAGGAATCATTTCTCTTTCTAAGAAGATTAACATCTCGTAGTTTTTCTCTATGGCTCTGAAGTGACTGATAGCACAAGGCATCTCCGGGGAAGACTTAACTGCTTGTCTCATATGGCATCCAAGAGGAGCAACTTCTCCCATGCATAGCTATATTTGCTTTAACCTTTTCATTTGAGGAAACAACTCATAGGACTAAAAGCTGTGATTTCTGTCACCTTGCTTCAAATATCTAAATTGTATACTCTTATTGTGGACAGGGCTGGTTTAGCTTGCTTGATTTGTTTAAATATACTACAACTGTTTTCTTGGTGTCCTTCAGATAGGATGGCATGGTGGCCTCACTTTAGGAGGAGTTGTGGCAGAGGATGGGGAGAGATTGCTGAAAGAACCTCCACTTTTCTTGCTTCTGGGGATCCTAAAGGAATTCAGTTGCATTGGGCTTGTTAATACAGCCTCTTCTCTGTATCTGAAATTTAGGTCTACAACCCCAGGTTGGCCCTCAAGCTGTAGCACAATGTCTTGACAGTAGATTTACTGGTCAGATAGCAGCTCCACATCCACAAGAAAGGCAGTTGAGCATTAGCATCTCTGCTTTCTGAGAACATGCAGTTCCCTCCTATATGGTGTGCCTCTGGGCTGGCAGAGTGAAGTAGAAGAGATGAAGGCCTTACTTACCTAAAGACATGCTAACAGGTAAAAACAGACCCTTGTTCCTTTGTCTTTTATTCCCTGACCAGGGCAATGCAGTACCCTGAGAAAACTGAAGGTGTCATTTATACAAAAAAATAATAATAACAATAACAACAACAACAAAAACCACAAAGAAAAACCTCCAGTCTTGCCTATTATTATTTGCACTAGAGGCCCGATGCACGAAATTCGTGCAAGAGTAGGTCTTCCTTCCCAGGCTGCCGGCACCGGCTTCCCTAGCAGCCCCAGCTTCGTCCAGAAGGACATCTGGTCTAATTAGCATATTACGCTTTTATTATTATAGATACATTCGTATCTAATGGTATATTCAGACAGCACCTGTTCCTCACAGGTTTTGGATAAAAGAATTAAACAATTGACATTTTCAGGGTATGCTCTTTTTATTTTATTTTTTCCAGATTTATTGAGATGTGATTGACATAAAACAGTGTGTAAGTTTAAGGTGTACAACATGATGTTTTGATACACGTGTATATTGTGAAATGATTGCCACAAGAAAGTTTGTTAACACCATCACCTCACATAACTACCTTTTTTTGGGGGGTGTGTGTGTATGTGGTGAGAACATTTAAGATCTACTCTCTTAGCAACTTTCAAGTACATAATACAATGAACTACAATCACCATGCTGTACATAAGGTCTCCAGAACTTATTTATCTCAGTGAGGGTCCATTCTGTAGAAAATACAGACATTTGAGGTATGAATGATATCTTTCTCCAAGCAACTTAAAATCTTGTTAATACACACACATAAAATCAGAATTGATAGAGTTGGTGCTGAGGGAGGTGACAGGAAAGTCACAGTAGTGACAGTAGGGGCAGTCTGAGAGGGTTTCAGAGGTGAGAGGCAGTGAATTATCAGGCTTAAACTCAGCAAATATTATAACACCTAAGACATGTGAGAAGGGGTCTGGAAGATACACACCAAACTGTTTAGTTCTGGGGAGGAACCTAGGGCTGGGTATGGAGGGCATTGAAAGGACAGTTGATGTTGACTGGATTCATGTATCACTTGTATAATCTGTGGCGGGCTGATAAATGTTTAAGAAGCAGCTATTTCTTCTCTAGAGAATGTTTCTATTGCAGTGCCGTCAATTTCCATGCTGTAAATACTTCCACCCTTGCTAATTTCAAGCAACCAGTGTAAGATCAGCTAGCTCATAAATTCTTGGAAATTTAACAATTCAAGCACCTATGTGCCAGGTGCTGAGGAAGATGGAGAAAAGATTATGATGCAATCCTTTTCTGCCAGGAGACAGAAATAGTGGGTGAGCTCAAAGAGAAACTGAAGGAAGGAGAGATTAACTTTGGCAAGGTGTGGGGATGGAGGAGAATCAGAGAAAGTTCTCTGAATGAGCTTGGAGAGATGAGATCATAGCCTTGTAACTGGAGAATGGGAAAAGGCCCCAAAGCATGAAAGTACATGATATATTCAGGGAATTGCAAATTGCTCACTTTGCACAGGATTGGCACAAAATATAGGATGAGGCCAGAAGAAAGGGTCAAAGTAGTGAATTTCACTGTGTAGTAATGAGGACTACTGACAGTTTTTGAGAAGCATCAGGCAACGATTCTGATGACAGTGTAAAGACTAAAATGTAAAAGAGACCATTGTGTTATAATGAAGGCTTCATTCAAGGCAATGCAAAAGAAATCGCACTGAGGCAGATCCAAGGAAGGGAGAAATGACAGGACAATGGATTGGCTGAGGTGAGTGGAAGAGATAGACTGCTTGAAGATAATACCTTGGACTTTTTAAAAAAATTTTTTAAAACTATATTTTATTGATTTTTTACAGAGAGGAAGGGAGAGGGACAGAGAGTTAGAAACATCGATGAGAGAGAAACATCAATCAGCTGCCTCTTGCACACTCCCCACTGGGGATGTGCCCGCAACTAAGGTACATGCCCTTGACTGGAATCGAACCTGGGACCCTTGAGTCCGCAGGCCGAAGCTCTATCCACTGAGCCAAACCGGTTAGGGCAATACCTAGGACTTTTAAAAAATGATCATTCTGTCTCTTGTGGGAATGAATGACTTCATCAGAAAAAAAAGGAAGCATTTTTAAGAGACTATAAAGTTTAGGACTTGGGAGCCCAGTTGGTTCTTTCCTTTGTATTTTACTGCTGACATTTCTAAGTTTGAAAGTGAGAAGGTCTGAAACATGAGTGGCAGGTCATGACGATGGTTTTGTTTTATTGAATTTGGATTTATGGATCTTGATTCTGGGTAGTTATGTTATGAAAAGGATGGGTTTTTGGCTTGGGATGGAGGGCATCTCACAAAATTGGGAAATAATAATTAACTCAGGAGTTTACCAGACAACAATAATTTATCATGAAACTTTTCAATTTGGGCTATCTTGTATTCCTCATGGACTTTTGATGCCACCATAGTGATGTTGGGTCCTTCTCAGGACACATGATACAGATCTGTCACTTTACAAGTAATGCTATCTTTAATCACCTAATTAAAGTGGTACCCCCGCAACTGTGGGGGAGCTATGTTCCAAGACCCCCCACTGGATACCTGAAACCACTGATAGTACTGAACCCTATATATGCTATTTTTTTCCTATACACACATATCTATCATAAAGTTCAATTACAAATTAGTCAGTTTTATGGATAGAAGATTTATTTTTACCATAGATCTTAGCAACCTCAGCATGATTGTTTTTCTTTCTTTCTTAAACTGGACTTTTACCTTTAACTTAACGAAATTACTTATAGCTTCTCTTTAGGATATCCGAATTGCCAGCATCCCTACTCTTGCACTTTGAGGCCATTATTAAGTAAAATAAAGGTTACTCCAACACAGCACTGTGATACCGCAACAGTTGATCTGGTCACCAAGATAGCTACTAAGTAACTAATGAGCACTTATTGTATACAGTGTGGAGACACCTCCTGGGTGAAACAGAATGGATGGGTCCAGATTTCATCATGCTACTGAGAACGGTGGTGCAATTGAAAAGTTATGAATTGTTTATTTCTGGAATTTTCCACGTAAAATTTTTGGACAGTGGTTGGCTGCATGTAATTGAAACCGAGGAAAGTGAAACTGTGGATAGGGTGGGACTACTTTTTCCTTAGTAAGTATTGTGGGGACCTACTTGAGGACTATATAAAAATCTTGTTTCTCATCATACTTTCACTGACTATAGTTCTTGTTTATGCTTCTTCCCTGAACCAGTTATTACTGCAGTGTTTTCCAGAGGATAGTTTTCTATTTTCATTATTCATTCTATGGTCATTAGTTGTAATTGATCTTGGACATGCTTTACAAATTTCCTTGACCTCTACAGACCTAAATCATCCTTAGTTAAAGAAAAAAAAATAGAATGTTTATCCACCACTTATTTTGTGTTGTTTTTGTTATCAAAACACATGGAGACCACCAAAGGTGGAGGTGCCCAGTCAAAGGCATGGGGAAGAGGGAACATGTTTCATGTGTTTGCATTGACTCTTGGCTTTCTGGAAGGCAGCTATGCTCACCACTATACCACCAACGCAACTCTTGGCTTTCTGAGTCTTCCTCAGCTGAAATAGCTTATTCTGCCAAGGAAACAGAGGCATTTTTAATATGTTATTTATCCTTAAACCATCACTGTAAAGTAATAACGAAATAGCAATTGTCACTCCCATTCTATAGACAAAAAATACGAAACCCGGAATGTAGATACACTGCTCCCGAACTAGACAGTGGCCCCACTGGGAATAGTTTCTAGTGCCTGCAGTCTTTTAGTCCCTATCTGGGATTGCTCTAAAAATTACATGGAAAACATGATATCTCTTCAAGAAAAGATGTTGCTTTTGAACAAAATCATTATGAGTAGGGCTGTCCTTTTTTTAAAAAAATTAAATCTTTATTGTTCAGATTATTACATTTGTTCCTCTTTTTCCCACCCATAACTCCCCTCCTCCCAGTTCCCACCCCACCCTCCACCCTCACTCCCCACCCACTGTCTTCATCCATAGGTGCACGATTTTTGTCCAGTCTCTTCCCCCATCCCCCACACCCCTTTCCCCCCGCAAGAATAGTCAGTCCATTCCCTTTCTATGTCCCTGATTCTATTATAATCACCAGTTCATTCTGTTCATCAGATTTTTTATTCACTTGATTTTTAGATTCACTTGTTGATAGATGCGTATTTGTTGTTCATAATTTGTATCTTTACCTTTTTCTTCTTCTTCCTCTTCTTAAAGGATACCTTTCAGCATTTCATATAATACTGGTTTGGTGGTGATGAACTCCTTTAGCTTTTCCTTATCTGTGAAGCTCTTTATCTGACCTTCAGTTCTGAATGATAGCTTTGCTGGATAAAGTAATCTTGGTTGTAGGTTCTTGGTATTCATCACTTTGAATATTTCTTGCCACTCTCTTCTGGCCTGCAAAGTTTCTGTTGAGAAATCAGCTGACAGTCGTATGGGTATTCCCTTGTAGGTAACTGACTGTCTTTCTCTTGCTGCTTTTAAGATTCTCTCTTTGTCTTTTGCTCTTGGCATTTTAATTATGATGTGTCTTGGTGTGGTCCTCTTTGGATTCCTTTTGTTTGGGGTTCTCTGCACTTCCTGGTCTTGTAAGTCTATTTCTTTCACCAGGTAGGGGAAGTTTTCCGTCATTATTTCTTCAAATAGGTTTTCAATATCTTGCTCTCTCTCATCTTCTGGCACCCCTATAATTCTGATGTTGGTACGCTTGAAGCTGTCCCAGAGGCTCCTTACACTATCTTTGTATTTTCAGATTCTTTTTTCATTTTGCTTTTCTGGTTGGGTGTTTTTTGCTTCTTCGTATTTCAAATCTTTGACTTGAATCTTGCAACCCTCTGGTCTGCTGTGGGGAGTCTGTATAATATTCTTTATTTCAGTCAGTTTATGCTTAATTTCTAGTTGGTTCTTTATCACAACATCAAGGGTCTCATTAGATTTCTTGTACATCTCATTAAGTTTATTGGCAGTCTCTAGAAGATTCTTGAAAGACCTCAAAAGTGTGGTATTGAATTCTATATCCAGCAGCCTGCTTTCCTCCATTTCTGTCATTTGTGTCCTGTTTCTTTGTCTTGGCATTTTTTATGCTTTGCTGTGTCGATAGAGTGGCTTTCTGTGCTAAGTGTCCCACTTACCTGAGGTAGACACTCTTGGTGCACCCCCTTGTGGTCTTTGTGCACAGTCTTGTTGTAGCTAAGCCTTGATTGTTGTAGGTAACACTGGGAGGGATTTGACCTCCAGGCCAATTGGCTGTGAGAATCAGCTGTATCTGCAGTGGGAGAACTTCTGTCCTGGATCTCGAGGGTGGCGCTAGTCTAGCCTCTGCCTGAGGCTAACCAGCAAATGCCTCCGTGCAAGGCTTGGGTGGGGCAGGTCCCAGGGGATCAACAGGGTGGGCAGAGCCAGCAGTTATGGCTGCTCTCAGTCCTGTCCCCAGAGGCTCTGCCTCTCAGTGTCCTGGTAATCTCTGCAAGCCCCTCGGAGAGAAAGCTGCCCTTGAGTTCCGACTGATGCCAGACAGTCCCGCTTCTCCCGTTTGAGTCTGGGTCCCCAGAGACTCGCCCAGAACTGGAGCTCAGAGCCTGATACTCCCTCCCGATTGAAACAGACAACCGCGCCCTCAGCTGCCAGCCCGCTCTGCACGCACCTCTGCACCTTAGTATTTCTTTCTTTTTTTTCCTCTATATTATTATTATTTTTTTTTTATTGCTTAAAGTATTACAAAGGGAGCACCTTAGTATTTCACTTCCGCACTGCGCCTCCTCTGAGTCTTGGCATGCTTTTCTCTTTCCTTCTAGTTGTAAAATTTCCCCTCAGCCAGCCTCCTCTGGTTCTGGGTGATGTCCATTCCCTCTTTTAGTTGTATTTTTGAAGTGGTTGTGCGAGGCGGCAATCTCCGGTGTTTACCTATGCCGCCATCTTGGTTTCTCTCAGGACTGTCCTTCTTTTGGCAAGTTATTATGCACATCTTATCCATTACAATCCAATCTATTATCTGCAAACAACAGTAATAGTTATTTAAATAGAAGCTTCTTACAGACATCAATTGAAAATTACTTTTTTAACTTGAAGCTGAATTCTTGATGATGATCTTATATTCTAAATACAGAATCTTCCATTTATGCAGAATGACTAGGAGGGGCAGGTTAATGGAACATTACTGTATGGAGCAGGATCCCCACTCTTCAAAGACTCTAAACACAAAGATGAAGGAAAAGCAATTACTTCTTTAAAATCACAATGTCTTGCATTAGTATGAACAGCAATGTAGTCCCATTGAAAAAGGAGGTAGGAGGTCCGCCAATTTAAAAAAATAATCATTTTCTATGTTACCTTGTTTTCTAGTCACTTAATTTTTTTCTCCTAAAAATAGCATGTAGGAAAAAGAAATTTTAGATTAAGGTGGACTTTTTGGTGAGTGGTATCTTGAATTTTAAAAAGTTACCCATATATCTGTTGTTTAACATCTTTTCTTCAGGGCACCAGTGATTAGATTCCACTACTGGGATAGCAAACATCCGCACTTGTAGGCAGAATCAAGACCCACCGTGATCTCTGAGTGCCTGAGCATAGGCCCTCCTCCTGGTGTGGGTCATTTTGTTTTATTTTTAAGTCATCTGTGTCCCGATACCTGGCACAAAGTAGGCACTGGATAAATATTTGCTAACGGAGGCACTGACCCACCGACAGCCAGACTTAACATCCAGGGTGCGGGCCCCGCCTAGGCCTTCCTGAGTTCCTGGAATTTTTTTCTTATTTCAAAAACAATGCATGCTCATTATACAAATTTGTAAAACAGAGAAACTCACACACACAAAAGAGAAAATGAAGCTCTCTCTATCTTACCAGCCATAGAGATGATTATGCCATATGATGAGCATTTTCCTATTTATGAAGTATTCTTCAAAAACATGTTTTTAATGGCAATAAAATGATCTATTGTGTGGATGAGCCCATTTCCTTGTTGGGGTCATGTAAATTCTTTACAATTTGCCACTATTGGAGATGATGTTGTAATGTTATACATTAAACTCTCTCACTATTAAAGCTGATTATCAAATTACTTTCCAAAAAGACTATAGCCATTTAAGGCCACATGCTAGTGCCTCAGATATTTTAAATGCTGACAGTTGAGAAATGAGGGTTTTGAGGCAACCCCTTTCCCTTTAAACAGCCTCCAGTATGATGAGAGTGAACTAATGTTTTCCTCCAAACTTAGCTCTGGGCCCCTGTGAAGGGTAGGGTCAACCACAGGGGAATGGATAATTTGGAAAACATGCCTGGAAACCTCAACCTAAATTGAGGAGAGACCACTAGCCGTTCAAATAAGAGCTTGTGAGATAAAGTGAAGGAGAAATGATGACCCAAATTGAGCGATTAATAACACAAAACAGCTAATATCATTATGCTAATTGTCATCACTGTATTCATGGCCTCAAATTAAGAACTGTTTTCTCTTTACACAAGGTAAAATCACGCTAAATAAAAGGGGAAAATATTGGGGAGAGGAATCAGTCAAAGGAAATAGCACTTTTTAAAAAATTAACAGTCACTTCTACTCTGAGGAATATATTCATCTCATTTTAAAACAAAAACATCATTTTCAAAAATAATATATAAGGAAAACCAAAACTTTCAAAAATCACTTGTCATTATCATAAAGAAATTTCATTCTGATGCTTGTTTTTTCTGCTGGTGTGTATTCCACCTCAGAGACTGGTAGACCAGGTGTCTGACTGAAAGCTTTGCTCAGTATCTACTGCAGGTATCCCAAAGGCACACATTTCTTTATTACATCAGCATTGAAAATAACTGTGAGCTATTATGAATATCTAAAGCATTATTGCAACAGAATAGCTTAGCTACTTTTATTTTTAGCCCGAGGATATTTTTCCATTGATTTTTACGGAGAGTGGAAGAGAGGGAAAGCCAGAGAGAAATACTGATGTGAGAGAAACACATTGATTACTTGTCTCCTGCACATGCTCCAGGAGACAGGCTGGAGAGGAGCCTGCAAGCAAGGTATGTGCTCCAGGACCCTTTGGTCTGTAGGCTGAAGCTCTATCCACTGAGCAAAACCGGCTAGGGCTAGCTTAGATATTTTAAATTTAACCCTTAATAGGACAGTTTATTTCCAGGTTTCCAGTTGAGCAAAGGTTACACTACTTGGAATTGTGTGGAAAGTTCTAGAGATAGAGTCCTGGGCTCTGAGCCAGTCATTTAGTGGGAAACCACCATTTTAGAAAGTGGGATTCTTGGATACAGTGGGAGTGAGATTGAAATCAATCTTCATGTGGGACAATTTTGCTGAAAAGCTTGAGTAATTGACCCTTTATTTTACTTTTGTGTTTTCATGGATTGTCATGAATCCAATTCCAGCTTATTTTCCAATCGTAAGCCTATTTATTATATTTTACAGCTTGATGGCTCATGAATGAACTTTGTAACCACCATTAGTAAAGTCAAGGATATTCTGTAGAGTTGGGTGAATGTATTTTGGGGAAGTAGTATTGATCTCACTTTCTTTGTAAATTTCTTTAAATAGTCTCAAGGTTAACCTTGCAATTCTTAGTGCATGATTAAAGGCAGACCATCAAAAGTGGATTCAAAGCCACCATCGTTTTCTTACAAACTATACTGAGAAGCCAATGGCATTAAATCCATGTTGTCAGGGATAAAGAATGAGTCCTATTTCTAGGGCCCTTATGCTTCCCTTTGACAAGGAAGTGAGATGGAGAGGAAGATGTAAGCTGTGTAGCCACTTCTAAATGATGCAGGATAGATTTTTTTCTATTGATAGTTTCCTTTCTAATGGTGGTGGGAGATCTGAAAGTGCTAAGCTGGAGTAAAGGTCTAAGTAGCTGGGATTTGGGGCAGAGAGTAGAGATCTATGGTCTGGGGCATCTAGAGGAAGTAGAACATTTCTGTTTTCTTTCTCTGATCCCCATGCTTGTGTGCCTCCCGATGCCATTCTAGCTTCCTTAGTTCCACTCAGGCAGTGGCTGGGGCTGGAGTTAATGAGAAAAGATGATCTAGGATACTGTTGGTTAAATATCCATTTCTCACCATCCCCCTCTCAGTGGACCCACATTTTCATTTTAGTTTACATTATCACCCATGTATTTTAAGGGAAGATGATCTCAACTTTAAGTCTTAGTTGGCCTAACTCAATCAGCTCATTCCATTCCAAAGCTAAGGTCATTGGTTCAGGGCTGAGCATGTAATTTACAGGGTCCAATCAAGCTCAGTCCCAGGACTCATACTTGGAATCCTGTGACTGGGGTTTTCTCTTTCTTCTTCTAGATGCCAGAATATTCAGGAACCACCACGGTCCTTTTGCTACCTGAGAAAAATGACCTAAAGAAGATGTTAACAAATGGGAGAAACACACACAAAGGTGTGGCAGAGAAATGGAGCAGGAGCTCCTGGTTCAACTGACTCTGAACTTCCAGTTACATGAAAACATGAATGTTTTCATTGTTCAACCCAGTTAGGAAAGAGTTTCTGTGTCTTGCAATCTTTACAGAAGGTTGGAAGTCTTAAATTGAGGCATCATAGGCCCACCTGTGGGGGCTGTGTCTTCCTGTTGACATGTAATGAGTAGTTAATTACTCATATTAACCTAGAATATAGATGAAATGTTATACACTCCCAGTGAACAATACTAGAAAAACAAAACTGTTCAAGGATACAGGACTGTATAAAAGGAGGGGAAGGGCTGTATTCTGGCATCTACCCATCATTTATCACATATTTCTATAAGAAAATCTGCTCCACCTTCCAAATAAGCGATTTATAAATGAATTTCAGGGCCCCTCTAGGTCTCAGGTGTCTCATGAGGGTGTAATATTAAATGGAGTTTAAGGCATCTTCTACCTTTAACATTCTATGATTCTTTGTTACCGGTTTGTTTTAAGTAAATGCAAGCAAATCCCTGTAGTAAGGGCACCGTTCTTGAGTAATATGGCATTTGAAGTTGTTCGTTTCCTGTTCAGCAAGCTATATCTTGTTTGTTTTCACAGAAGTTGAAGATTTGCCATCCTTATTTTAACCATTTTTGAAATTGTAGCGTAGTGCTCAGATCTTGACTCTAAATATTTATACACAGAATACCATATTTCCTACAGCAAAGCAAGTTTTTGAGTTGTCAGTTTTACGGAAACCTGAAAGATCCATATAGGTTCACGTTTCTAGGCAAACACAAATAGTAATTTCCTTCTCCTCCACCTATGGGTTAGTCAAAGCAGGGACTTTTCTTCTAAGAGTAGAGAAATTTGCCATCTTTAGATAGTTTCAATACAAAAATGTAATGGTTCATAATACTTTTGCTTCAACACTTAAGTTATAGATTGAAAAACAAATGCCCAAGTAAGCATAAAGAATGCATAGAAATAAAAAGACATGCTTAGAATCATGATTAGGCGAAACCTACCTTACCTAGAGGTATGGCAGGTGATTTACCTGTTAGGAATTATGTATTCCTTGGAGATTCTCCCTATCCCCTCTTGCCAAATCTCTCCCACTAGACTGCTAAGAAATCTGAAATTCCACCAATCACTCCTTTAAAAAACGTCACTACACAACGTCCCCAGTGAAACAATATGTTACCCTGAAGGGTTGGTTATTAGGCCATTAACTCCCAGGAACACACTAGCTTAGATCAGACCCTGTGGTCACTGTTTGGGGTGGGCTGCTGGGAGAGGCAGGAAGGGAAGGATTTAATGTGGGGTAGCATGATGGGAGTACCTGTTTGTTACACAGCACTGGGTATGGGAACAAGGGACCAAAGACAACTGGTTGCCTTGGGTTTTCTCTGTATATCTTGATTTCATTTTTCCTTATTGAGTCTTAGAGGATGTCAATTGGAATAGATCTTCCTGACATATCACTCCCATTCTCTGCCCTTTTCTTCCTTATTGTATGGTTATCTACAAAGAAGTCTCCCTGGGACCCTTGTGATGTGGCCAGGCGTTGCTTTGTAAGTGACAGAACAGTTGCTTCTCTTCCCTGAGGGACTTACGTAGGGCTATGTCCAGGGTCCAGGGTTATGCCTTTTCAGTGAGCCCCTGAATTGGTGCATGGAGGGAGGAAGTGAGGGACAATTATGTCACCTCTCCTTCATCTGCAGCCCGCAGTCCCTGTATCAGTGTGACAGATGAAGCAATCAAGAGAAAATATAATACAAGCATCTGCTCTTGGTATTGTAGGACAGAAGAAGGACAGTTGAACTGATGAGGGTGTGGGACTTCGCTATGAATGTATTTGGGGTGCATCTAATCAGGTAGAATATTTTATGATGGCTATCCTTTAAAAAAGCATTCTGTAGGCCAATATTCTTGTGTAGTGTTGTAGGAGAGTTTAAAATTAGTTTCCTTTGCAGTTCTTGCCCTATTTCTCATATATTAGGGGGCTTCCCAGGAGGGAGGAGCCATGCCATGAAGGCTGGGTGGTTTTCTTCAGCTCGGGCACCAGTTCTCACACTAGGCATGTCTTCACCAATGAAAATAAATTTGAACTTCCTCAAACAACATGTAATTGGAAGTATTCTTAAATTGAGTACAGTAAAAATTAAAGGAATTTGACATTTTATTTGAATGACCCCTTCAAAGGTGACCCTCTTTTCTCTTTTGCGGTGTGACCTTATCCTATTTTATTTTTGGTAGGTGCCAGCCATAAATCTGTTCTTTTGTTATATCTAATGGCAAAAGGCAGTTGCTCTCAAGACTGAAATCTGTTCCTCAATATTGGAATGATGGAAACAAAAGAGGTACATGCACCAAGCACTGAAAATGGAAGTTACTGCTCTGCTTTATGTTCATGGTCTTAAAGATGTTGCTAACATTTATTTTTATTTTTTTGCTGCTAACATTTAATACGTCTTGCTGATTTTTACTGTTCACCATTAAATCTTCTTTTAAAGTATTCTTTCTAATAGGCTTAATAAAGTATTGGCTAATACAGAATTCTGAATACAGATAATATAATATTCTTAGGTGGATGAATTAGGAGAAAAAATGTGGAAAGCATTTTGAAGTTGGAGGAAGTGGAACATAGTGAAATATAAAGTCCATCAAAACTGAGAAAAAATCTGGGAAGTAAAGGAACAATGCCTGCTGTAAAATAGCCTCGTGATATCTCTTTTAAGGACCAAGCATATAAGGGCCACAGGCCACAGTCAAGATTTTTTTGTATTAGGACTGTTTATTGATCACAAAATCCCTATGAAGTATCATTGCTGGAATTCATGCTTTGGGCTTGGAGCATTGTATCTGAAAACTTTCAATATTTTCACATTCAACAAGCATTTAGTGAGTGCTAGTGCTAGAGATGGTGTGTGTCAGTGGGGACACAAAGATGAAGGAGACGTGTTCACAGTAAAGTACAGGGACACAGTAAAGATGAGCCACCTATCATCCACCACATGTCTTACTGACCACAGTGCTGCCTGAGCACGAGGAGGGCAGCCGTGATTGGGGGAGTGTGGTGGGGTGGGTGGAGATAGAAGGGGACCATTGTGTGATGGAGATACAGATGACAGCCTTCGCTAATTTTGTGATGGGTTTGTGGTCAGTAGAGTCACACCAGTTGTGACTGTGGGTGCAAGTTGGGGCGCTCATGAGGACAGAATGGGTGGTGCACCCCCTGACCAAGTTCTAACCATCATGTGGTGCTTCCTCAAGGGAGAAAGTGTGCTGACTCTATCAGAAAGAAAAACCTTTTACATTCATTAGACATTCAAATATTTGTGCCTTGAAAGAGTTTTACTGCCTCTGCAATCTTCACTTTTACCTCTCTATAAACACGATATGCTGGGCAAAAGCCTACGAATCCATTCACACATCAACTTATTGGCACATTTATCATTGTGAAAACAGCACATTGGAGGGTACTATATATAGAAAGGGTGAGGAGTTTATGTTGTTAAATAATCTCCAGTAGGAAATGTCTGACATTCTCAAAGGCTCTCCCCTCCCCCATTTATGCCTTTGATCACTTCCTACCTTTTTTGAGGCCTTGGTATGCTCTCTCTTCCTCTCATCTCTCTTCCCCTTATGAGGTGGCCTGAAATAGCAGTTTATGTTTTTACTTATTTATTAAACAGTTCCAATAGCCTGTTTGTTGAGCCAGGCATTCTTCTAAGCACTTTGTAAATATTAACTCATTTAACCTTCATAACTATTCTTTGAGGTATCTACTGTTATCATCACTCCCTTTTTACAGATGAGGAAGTGGTAAGTAGAGATATTAAGGAACGTGCATAAGGGCACACAGCCAGAGAGAGAGAGCAAGCTGCATGGCTGGGATTTGAACCCAAACCTCCACAGAGTACTTAATCTAGCTGCAGTGTTGGGGGGTTGTAGACAGATTCTGTTGAGGGCCCACCAGCTCAAACCTTGGTAGGCTTTCCCCCATTCACCTAGCCTTTTCTGCTTCTGCCCAAAGCATGCAGAGCTCTCTATAGAAAGATACCTTTGAAATGCAGCGGTTGACAGCTTTAATTGTGGATCCACACTGTGGTTTTGGCTAGTCTGCTGGTAAGACTTTGTAGTAGTCAGTCTTTAAAAATAGTTTAATATCCATACTGTTTTTGTTGGATAATTGCATGTCTTTAATTTGTGGTATTATAAACAGAGCAATAATCTGGCTCAGGAGAAGCCAGAGAAAGTTATTTGATATCCATTAAGTCAAGTTTCTATTTTTATTCACCTCCGTAGAGGTGAGTATTGTTACGGTCAGGAAAAAGCAACATCATGAAATATATTCTAGTAGGTGTTGCCTGACTGGATAGATTTAAAAAAATAATGCCTTTTGAAGAAGGTAGGCTTCCTTCTGCTTCCTTCCTTCGCTAACAGAACAAGTAAATATAATTTTCCCCTTAGATATTATGACAGTTTAGCTTTCTTTAGGATGTATATTTTAAAGGGGAAAATTAAACCACACCTTTTTAGTTCATGGACTTGGAACAGTGATTGGTCTTTAAAGACCTATTTAAACTGCTGCTACCTAAAACGTTTACCTTACTCAGAAAGTTCTTGATAAAGAAAAACATTAAATATGTAAAATAATTACTTATTTTAAAAATAAAGTCTCCAGATAGTAATTATATTTGAAACAAGGGCATCCATAGTCAGTGATTGCTTTTCATCAGTGTTCTGTGATTTAGTTGATTTATTATGTAGTTACATGTAAAGAATAGATTATTTAGGTAGCATCTTCTATCAGAAGACATTTCAGTGGTCTGAAAACTTGAGCCTAAGCTAACTGTTCAGTCTTTGGAGAGAAATCACTCCTTTTGGCTAGCCCAATTGGTATAGTATTTAGATTAGCTCACAGGTTTCCATTTTACCTGACAGAGTCCAAAGAGCCAGTTAAGACATATATGAGTGGTCTTCCTGGGGCCCTGACAGCTACACACAGGAAGAATGTTTGTAGTGAGTCATATTTCTACCATTTTACAGATGGCATAACTGAGGCACTGTGATTAAGTGGCTTGCCCTCAATCACAAAGCTGTTTAGTAGATCCAGGAAAATCGGGTACTCATTCCAGGTAATCCTGGTTTCACATCCAATTCTCACCAATTCTAAATTCTGCAAGTTACAGTTCCTGTACCTGCCTATAGGTAGGTTACAACCTGGAAGTTGAATCTAAAGTGAGAGGATGTTGCTGACAGTCACTTTCTAGGAGAAGGAAGCTACCAAGGTTTCCTTTAGCTAAAAGAGCTGACATGGAGCTAACGGTCCCCGTGGACCCAACCCTCGTGGACCCGCTGGCTCTCTGCTGATCCCCCACGGCTTTAGTGCATGAGGATTCAATCAGCCCCAGACCGCTGGCCGGGGTGGGGGGCAGGAGGACTGTAAATCTGGGAAAGCTGCAAGCATTCAGGGTCTTGAACTTTATCAGGTTTAAATGTGTGATTGTGAAAGTAAAGAGCAGAGAAATGACAGCACTCAGTAAATCAAACATAGAGAAGATCAGGACTGTCAGAGACAAGAGAAAAACAGGCGCTGGGCACAAACCCGGCTGAAAACCGGCAGGGAGGGGAAGACTTTTATGTTCTCTCCAGACTTTGCCTTTTGAAAAACAAATCTCTCTCTGTCGTTTTTATCTAGAGAACAGTATTCTTTGTTATATACCACAGATTTCTTTTTTAAGTTTTCCTGAGTGAGGTTTAGGTCTTGTTTTGGAAGAGAGGGCACTATAAGGGGAAAAAATAAAACTGAAAGAAAATCAGTTGGAAAATGTCTGGAATGGCCTAGATTTTCCTCTGTCAATAGTGTGGTCCATTTTCAGAAAAAAAAACTGGAAAAAAATAATGTGTTCCATAGCTCATCAGACATATTTTTTTATTCCATAACAACAATGTAATTAAAGTAGAATAAGTCATATATATATATAATCTCAATACCAAATTGAAAGGTTTAAAGCATGAGAGAAGTGTAGCTAGCTGACCAGGTCAATTCAGTCAGTTCTTTTTTCTTCCTGATATCTAATGCCAGTCCTCACATCTCCCTCCTTCTTGGCCCCATCTGTTAAGTCACTCCTATCTACTGCCCAAAAGGAGTTCCAGGGAGAGGGTGCTGCTTTCCTGGAGCAGAGGATGAGCCTTGAGATTACTATCTCTGTCCTGCAGAAGACGTTGGTCGGTTGCTGGCATTTGCAAGGGGAACAACAAGGAATGTTTCCTCTTCAAAGGAATCAAAAGCAAGTAAAGGACCTTTTTGCTTCACCTCCCTCCTCCCCCCTTTCCGACCATAATGCAATAAATAAAGTCCTCACTGCTGGTACGTAGGAAAGGCCTGAGGCCTCTGGTGAACAGCAGTCTCCAAGACACTCTTTCCTGGGAATTAATTTAGCTTCAGGGGATAGTTAGGACAAGAATTAAAATTTGGTGGAGTATACATGAATCTATTATGCTGTAGGTATTGGTAATAACCGTTCACTTTTCTTTAGTGCTTACTATGTGCCAAGTACTATTAGCACTTTACATAAAAGAAACATTTTAATCTTCTCAACAATCCTGTATTGGAGGTACTTTTATCATCCGCATTTTACAGATGAGGAAACTGAGACACAGAGAGGTTAGGCGACTTGTCCTGGTCACACAGCTAGTAAGTGGTAGGGAGAGCATTCAAACCCAAGCAGCCTGGCCCAGAGTCTGGGCTTCTAGAAAGTCTCTCAGTGTGTGAGCTAGAGCGACTCCCTTCTTTCCAAATCAACCCCGAAGCCTAGAGGAAAATCTGAGCCTGAGTATTTCACTTGAGAAGGAAAAAGGCTCAGACATCTCCCTCCATCTTGGAAATTCCCTGTGGTACTTGGCCTCGCCAGCGCTACAGAAGTGCCAATCTTCTAGACTGTAAACACTTCAAAACTAGAGGCCAACTCTAATTTTTCTTTTTGCAGTGCGTACGGTTGGGCAAGTGCAGGACCCTGGGTAGACAACCCCTTGGTCATAATTCTCTGCATATTTGCAGCATAGCTAAGTGGAGAGGTCATATTTCTGGGTGGCAAATGCGGTAATTGTTTTTATTTCTTGGGCACTTTTTTCTTTTTCTTTAATTGATTCAAGGAGAAACGTTAGTTACTTAGCAAATCTTCAAAAGCCTATTACCTCCTTTTTCTGCTACCCCTTAACACCCTCCCCCTGCGGGGGCGGGGGAGACACAACAACACACAGTCAGAAAGGCCTCTGACCTGAGACAGCTCTGGGGCAGTGGCACCTGGACCCTGACCCTGGAATTGGCATTGCCCTCACACTTAATACCAGCAAAATCCAGGGAAAGCCCATGGTTTGGGGCTTTGGAACTTTCTGCATTTCTTTCACCTTCTTGGGTGTAGAAATGATCTCTTTCTCTCTGATGATCTGATTTTTCCCTTTCCCCGGAGGCTGGGCGAGAAGTAAGCATTAGATTTCGGAGTTCACCTTATTTGGATGGGGAGAGGAAAAAAGAGAGGCAGCTAATTCTGGGGCCCAGCATGAGGTGACAGACAGAAGCTGAAGATGCTGGACTGACTTTTGGAATTCAGAGCCTTGTCTCCAACTTGGACAGAGAACAGAGAGGGGAAGGCAGAAGACATGCGAAGAAGCCCCACTGCAGGCAAGTCAAGGGGTCCCGTGTGCCAGCCCCAGCCTTTTAAAAGCGGTAGAAAAGGCCGATTCAGGCCTCAGGGGAAGACTCGAAAACATGGCATCATACTCCCCAAGCCCACTTTTCAGGATCAGGAAACTGAATATTCCTCGCTTCACCTTTGGCAAAAAGGAAGGGATCACCCTAAGGGCAGGGCCTGGGCCCAGCTGGCAGCCCCAGGCTTTGTGTAGTGATGCCAGTAGTAATTAATAATGATAATAAATACCACACTTCATAACCCAACCCAACCTGAGGATGACTGAATCATTGGACCTCTGCCTCCCACCTGCATGCTGTTAGCCTGCCAGTCCACACCCTCCCATTAGCTTGGGTCTAATCCAGCTGCCAGGTTCCAGCCACCGTGTTCTGACTGGGGTTCAAAAGGTCTGCTCCCCAGGACCAGAGACGTGGAGTAACACGGCCCCGCAGCAAAGCCGCAGGGAGCGAGGGTGGGAAGGTAGAGGTGGGCTGGCTTTGCAGTATCCAGCATCAGACAGTAATAAAGATGGGATGGGAATTTAGGCCCCGCTGAGCTCGGTTTGGTTTCTCTGCGATGTGCAAGGGGCTGCTTTGGGAGCCCAGCTCCCGCCTGGAGTTCCCCGGATCCGGGACCCCCAGGGCCTGGCACTCCCAGGTCCGGCGGCCCAGGACCTGCACATTCCGGGTGCCGAGGCCGCAGGTCCCACCGGCGCAGCCGAGGTCCGGGCCGCTGAAGTGAGGTCTCAGGATGTCAGGGTGCGCCCAGGCCGCGGGGAGGGAGGCCGGCGCCGGCGTGGAATGTCTTTATCGGGATCCGGGAGCCACCCGCTTCTCCTTCTCTTGTCCAAGCGATCGCGGAAAGACACCTTTCCATCTTTTGTCAGACATCTCGGCCCTTAATAGCTAAATTTATTTGGTTTAAAGCGGCCTCGGGAGAAGCAGGGAAGGAAAATCTTTCGTCGGTCATTGGGTGGCCCAGATAACAAGCTTTAAAAGAGAGAGGGGAGAAGAAAGTAAAAAGGTTAATGGACGAGGGGAGGGCTCGGAGGCGCCCAGCGAGGGGCTTTGACGGCGACCCTCCCCCTTATCGCGGCCCTAACCTACCCGCGGCGCAAGCAGTACATTAAGTCGCGTAAACAGCGCGCGGAGAGGAATGCCACCGCGGTGACCTTTCGTGCGCCGCCGCCGCGAGCCGACCTGCGCGCCGTGCTGGCTGCCGCCGGCGGGGCGGCGCGCGGGGGGCGCCCGGGGCTGCGGGGCCGGGGGCGGCCGGCCGGGCCCGCGGTCATCGCGCTCCGGGACTGGAGTCCGGCCGCTCGGGCCCAGGCGGGGCGCTGCGCCCAAAGTGACCGGCGGCGGGGCGAGGGGGTGTGGGCGACCTCTAGGCTGCGCAATGCTCCCGCTTCCGCCTCCACCTCTTGACATTTCTAAAGAGTATTTGGGGGGTTTCGAGAATTAAAAAATAAAAATAGAACAAAACAACAACGATCTCCTCCCCTCGAGAAACCACCGTCAGGACTCCGGGCGATGGCCCGCGTGGGACTGGCGGCCGCTGGGTGGGGGAGACACAGCGCCCGGACGCCGGCGGGAGTGGGGGCGCCGAGGTGACCTTGTGTCCTTGGGCAAAAGCGTCCCGAGGACAGGAAGAAATATAGTATAAGCGAGAAGGCCCCATAAATCTGGTTTTAAAAACACTCTTAATTTAAAAATATGTTTTAAGCCAGACGTTGTGTTCTTTTCCTTTCAGAAACGTCGCTGCAGCAGCCAGGAGCGCTGTAAAATGACAGCGCCATGAGCTTAAGTTTGCGCGGCGTCCAGGCGTTTGGTGACGAGGGTCCTGGGGTCTCGCAGCTCCCCCGGAAGCAGCGCGACTCGGCCCCCCAACACCCTCTCCCGTTCGGCAGAAACGCCCCCGCCCCCTGCCCAATTGGCTGCTGTTTTCTGGGTGAATTCGAATCGCGAGTAGCGGGGTGGTGCGGCTCAAATAAATCAGCCCCGGGGGGTGGGAGGGGGGAACAGGCCGCGCCCCGGAGCCAGCCCCTCTCCGAGGGTGGGGATGGCGGCTGGGGAGGGAGGGCTCACTTAGGAGGGGCCACCCCTTGGGTCCAAATAATCCGAAGAAAACATGATTTCGTTGCAGATTAGCAAACTCCAAAAGAGGAGACAAGCAGAAGGAAAGAAAAGGAAAAAAGGAAAGGGGGGAGGAGGGTTTAAGAAAGAAACCGCGACGAAAACAGAACTTCTACTAAGAGCCCGCCTGTCCACCTGGAACACTGGGCGGGGGTGGGGAGGGTGGGGGTGGGTGGGGGGGGGGCTCCCGCGTTTCTCTCCAGTTTGGGGTGTGCTTCTTTTTGCGCACCCGCTATTCGCTCTTCCTCCCGAGACCTGCTGGGAGCTCAGAGCACAGCGCTCGGCGGCCTGGGCCGGCGGGGGTGTCTTTGGAAGGGCGCCGCTCCCCGGGATGTAGTCCCCAGGGCCAAAGTCGATGCGTTGGGAAAACTGCATACTGGAAGGGTCAGGCAACCTGGCTTTCTGTCTGAATAAACTCTACGCATTAAACAGTTTTGTTTTATTTTAAAATTAACTGACAAGAAAAACATTTCCCTAACGATTCCTTCCCTTGGTTGGAAAACCAACCTAAAAACAACAACAAAAAACAATTTGTCACCCAGCAAAGGAGCAATGACCTTCCCCCCTCCCCCTCTTTGTTTTAGGCAATGCTAAAAAGAGATTGGGAATCTGGAGCGTAAAATGCCGGGTCCCTTCTCGAGCCCTTCGAACCCTCACGTTGGGGACCGGGTCAGGGTCTGTCCCGCCGCTCACCTATGTCCCAGCGGCGCCGGCGCCAGCGCACCCTCTCACCGCTGCGGTGGAGCTGCGGGAACGGAGGCCCCTGGGGGCGAGCTGTTGAACAGGGAAGTTCACACAGATACCCGTGTACTTGCAAATATAAAGAAACACACGGCAGGAATCATGGGTCCCGCAGAGCTGGGTCTCCTCGGGGCTCAGGCTCGGAGGCCCGTCACTGCCTAGACTCTAAGTAGCCAAAATATTTATCTGCTAACCCGTCTTCATTAAAAATCAGCTCACCAAAAATTTGAATTAAATAAAAATAAAACACTTTGGTTGTAAGAGCAAACCCGAGAAACATTTAAAACCAGTTGAACTCAAAGGAACTCCAATATCCGCAACGTTTCTGTAACTGCTTACAAAAGGAACTTCTGCAAATTCAGTCTATTTAAAAATGTGGTCGGGACTCACATAAAAACCAAAAGAAAGACACTGGAAGCCCAGGCCCGAGTTAAGTGCTGTCGCTTCTGGTAGTCGCCTTCGCTCGGACTCCGGTTAAACTTTAAAGCCCCCGGGCCCTGCCCCTGTCACCAGTCTCGTTCCAGAGTTTTCTACCTTCAGCCTTTCCCAAATGCGAAATGCGCTCACAATTGAAACTGGGAGCCGTGAGTGGGGGAGGCAGAGAGGACTGTAATAAAAGTGACTGAATTGGATGAGAACGGTTTACGCACCTTCTCGGTAGCAATTTAAAATTCACAAGTGTTTAGCAGCCGTTTACAACGAAGAATGAAACGGGGAAAATGATCACCAACTTCCTGAATTCTGATGCCCCCGCCCCAGCGCTGCCAGGCCCTGTCCCCGTCTGTCTCCCCCCAGGACACACAGGTTCACAGCTCACAGTTACCGGGAGAGGAATCATCCGCTTAGCGGCGAAGTCTCACAATCCTTACTTACAATGTCCCTACCGACCCTAGTTTAACTAGTTTAGGTTCCTCTCCCTCCCCCAACTGAAATACATAAAAACAAACAAAAACAGAGCCCAAATGCTTCCAGAGGAGACCGACCTTTAGAAAATCATTTACTTCGATTTACCTGGGGGGAAAAGTGTAAAAATCCATTCCCACACAACTCCTCCTGCCCTGGTTAAAATTCTCACGAGCCTTCTGGGGTCACGTCTGTCGGAAGAAATTCTCCTTGTGAGCGAAAGGGAGCGAGGCTCGATATCAGAGCTCCTGCCGAGGCCGAACCCGCGGCCGCGCGAGTCGCTGATGACAGATCGGCGCTGATAACCCCGCGACGTTTATTTCCAGCCCCTTTGCCGGCGACGGACCATATCAGTTTGTACACAGTTGTGATAACCCATTCGGAGGGAGCGAAGACGGGGTGTGTATGTGGGGGTGGCTGGGAAGCGATATGTCGCGCTGGGTCCAGAGGTGACCCCCCCTCTTTCCAACGACGTTTCTGAAACTTACCCGAAATTCTCCAGGGAAATCTGAGAGCAAACGGGACACCCAAACTCGGAAAGCATTTGCGTGCGCTACTGGCAGGGAAGCCTTTTCCCACCCTGTGCTCCTCCTTTACTAACACCAAGACCCCGAATTAAAAGTCCCAAAGGCTAGCTGAGAAGTGCCGACGTGAACGTCCCGAAACTTCCTAAGAATTTAATAAATTTCTAAAAATCAGGGCACAGACGGGGAGCTGGGCACTCGTGTTCCTTCTTTCCCACATCAAGGAAGCCTCAACCCTGAGGGCCACCACGACCCTGTGAACTCCAGGGTCCAGAAAAGAGGTCGGTCGGGGAAAGTTTAAGGTCGATCACACGCGAATGTAGAGCAAGTAGCTCATCTGACGTGGAGGGAGGATCGGGGAAGGCCAGCGGAGCAAAACCTTCCCCTCCCCCCGCCCCCTCATTCTGGGGGCGCGTTGACCCGGGAGCTGGCGCCTCCCTCCCACAGCGGTGGCAGCGTGGAGCTGTGCACCGCCAGTTCCTCCCGTGCCAATACCCCCCTACCCCGTGAATGTGCGCGTAACTAGGGGCGGAGGAAAGTGCTCCGCCTAAGGTTGGCTGTGGGTCGCCTGCTAGGTCTGGAGTTCGGCCACGTCCCCCCCCCCCACCCCCCCCCCCCCCGGCGTCCCAGGGCTCGGCGCCCCCTGGATGCACTCGCCCCCACTCCCAGGACTGTGCTTGCTGCTGAACTCACACCCTCAGGCAGCGTAGCGCTCATTGTCTGCTGGGGCGGCGCGCTCCCCTCCCCCTGCTGCCCCCTGTCTCCTCCCCACCCTCTTTTTTCTCCTCCCCTTGCTCCCTCCCTCCTCCTCCTCCTCTTCACCTCCAGCGCCCAGCTGCTCGCTGAGCGCAGTTCCGACCCACAGCCTGGCACCCTTCGGCGTGCGCTGTTTGTTTAGGGCTCGGTGAGTCCAATCAGGAGCGCAGGCTGCAGTTTTCCGGCAGAGCAGTAAGAGGCGCCTCCTCTCTCCTTTTTAGTCACCAGCAGCGCCGCGCAGAACCCGGACTCGCGCTCGCCTGTCGGCGCCCTCGGCCTCTCTCCGCGCTCGGGAGCACCCTCCGCCGCGGCTGTTCTCCATGCTCAGCTCCCACCCGAGGTTCGGCTGCTTTTTCTGTTCGTGTTCTGCTCTTTCCTTCCTTCTACCTCCTACCCGTCGCGGGCCCGGGCTTCGACTCTCCCGGCCGCGGCTTTGCGGCCCGCGGGCGGCTCCGAGGGTGTCTCCCTCCATTCCCAGCTGTAGCGGCTCCTAGGTTCCCGGGACAACGCGTACCAACTTCTGGTGTCTTTTCCTCTCTCTCCCCGAAGCGCTTATCTGCGCGCAGCCTTATCTCCGAGTTATCTCGGCGCGAAGGGGCGGGAGCCCCAGTCGGGCGGGCAACGAGACTTCTCTCTTGCTATCTAGCCCGAGTCTGTGTGTGAGCATTCACTTTAGTATGGCTATTTCCGAGGAGCCCCAGCCTTTGGAGAGGCAGCCCGGAGGAGGCCAGCCAGGCTGCATGAGTCTTCCTCCGCCACCCCGTCCTTGTCTCCCTGTCATTCTTCCTGCTCTCTCCTTTGGGGTGGCTTCGTCTCCGGGGCGGTCTCACGTCTCCCCCTCCTCTTCTCTGAACTCCGCTCCACCCCGGTACGTCCGATTCCGGAACGGTCTCGCCTTTCCGCGGCTGGGGAAGACCGCGGGATGGGACGGGTGGCCCGGCAGGCGAGAGCGCACGCGCTGGTGGTTGGAACGCGAGCCGCGTGTAAGGTGTGCTGTGCAGCCGCGGGCGCGCGGGTTGGGCGTGAGACTCGGCCCCTCGGGCGTTCGGCACTGCCTGTGCCCGGAAGGTCCGAGACTGCCGTCCCCGCCCCAGGCCCCACCTTCTCAGGGCTGAGCTGCATTTTTCTCTGGGGCTTGCGTTCCGTCTAGTCAGCGCAGTCCGGGGAGCTCGGGGAAAGCCACTGGGAAAGAAGGCGGCGGTTTCGTTTTCGGAACAGGTTGCCACCCGTGCGCTAATGGTTTTCGAGCGGGCAGTCTTCATACGGAGGCATTCTGGGCGAGGGGCACCCGCGGGGAGGCGGGATAAGGCCACCCCTTAAAAGTCCTTTTGTGTGTGAACGGCCGGGAGGGAGTCACTTTGGGGAGAGGTAAATCTTGGCCGGTCTCGCAGTCACCCTTGGGACCAGGCGTGCGCGCGCGCGCGCGCGGAGGAAGGATGCTGCGGAGAGGGTGAGCGGGGAGGGAGAGGGGACCTGAGAGGTGCGGGCGGTTGATCCCGGGCTTGGAAGGATTGGTGGCGGCTGCGCAGGCCACAGTCCCCCTCTCACTCACCAACTCCCAAGCCCAGGGCGAAGAGGGATCTTTGGAGAATCTCATTAGTTAGGAAAGGGAGTGGAGGTGAGCTGTACAGCTTGCGCTTTGGGTAACCCCTTTTTACTTCTCCCCCTGCCCCTGTCCGCCTCAGGAGCTAGAGGTCAGCGTGCAGCGGCGCCGGTCCGTGGATGGCCTTGACTGACAGCGGCTGGTGCTTGTCGAAGCGCGTGGGGGCCGCGGCCGCGGACGCCAGCGATTCCGGAGCCTTCCCATCCCGGGAGCCCTCCACGCCGCCTTCCCCTCTCTCCTCCTCTTCCTCCTCCTGCTGCTCCCGGGGTGGGGAGCGCGGCCCCAGCAGCGTCAGCAACTGCCGGACGCCACAGCTCGACACGGAGGTGGCGGCAGGACCCCCGGCCCGGTCGCTGCTGCTCAGCCCCTACGCTTCGCATCCCTTCGGGGCTCCCCACGGACCTTCGGCGCCCGGGGTCGCTGGCCCAGGGAGCGGCCTGGCGAACTGGGAGGAACTGCTGCTCTTCACTGACCTCGATCAGGCCGCGACCGCCAGTAAGCTGCTGTGGTCCAGCCGCGGCGCCAAGCTGAGTCCCTTCGCACCCGAGCAGCCCGAAGAGATGTACCAGACCCTCGCCGCCCTCTCCAGCCAGGGGCCAGCCGCTTACGACGGCGCGCCCGGCGGCTTCGTGCATTCGGCAGCCGCCGCAGCGGCGGCGGCGGCGGCCAGCTCCCCAGTCTACGTGCCCACCACGCGCGTGGGGTCCATGCTGCCCGGCCTGCCGTACCTGCAGGGGGCGGGCAGCGGGCCCGCCAATCACCCGGGCGGCCCGGGTGCACACCCCGGCTGGCCGCAGGCCTCGGCCGACAGCCCCCCGTACGGCAGTGGAGGCGGCGCGGCGGGCGGCGGGGCCGCGGGGCCCGGCAGCGCCGGCTCAGCCGCGGCGCACGTCTCGGCGCGCTTCCCCTACTCGGCTAGCCCGCCCATGGCCAACGGCGCGGCGCGGGACCCTGGGGGCTACGCGGCGGCCGGCGGCGGGGGCACTGGCGGCGTTGGCGGCGGCGGCAGCTTGGCGGCCATGGGCGGCCGGGAGCACCAGTACAGCTCGCTGTCGGCCGCGCGGTCGCTGAACGGGACGTACCACCACCATCACCACCACCACCCGAGTCCCTACTCGCCCTACGTGGGGGCGCCGCTGACATCCGCCTGGACCGCCGGACACTTCGAGACCCCGGTGCTGCACAGCCTGCAGAGCCGCGCCGGAGGCCCGCTCCCCGTGCCGCGGGGCCCCAGCGCAGGTAAGGGTCGCGCCTCGGCGTGGGGGTTGGACCCAGGGCACCGGGGCGAAGGTGGGTGTAGAGCTCCTTTACTTGGGCGCTGTTTTCAGGGTTTTCCTGTGTGTGTGTGTGTGTGTGTGTGTGTGTGTGTGTGTGTGTGCGCGCGGGAGGGCGGGGGCAAAAGTCAGCCTGTAGCTGGGCGACCCAGAGTCTGGCAGCGTGGATGTGGGGCTTCTAATTTGCGGATTGTCTCGGCTCGGAAAGAGACCGAATGCGCGTGTACAGTATAGATACCTCAGTGCCTTGGAGAAGCTCCAAGAACTTGAAAAGTAGTGAATGGGTTGGGTGCTAGGAAGGAATCAGCCCCGGAGGGAACTGACAGGGCCCGAGCCCCATGGAAGACTCTGGTTTTGTGTGAGTGGAAGAGCGAGACTCCTTTTGAGGGTAAGTGTAGGTAGGAGAAGGCTGGATGGACACTTGAGTCATCCTGTCCTCAAATACTGTCTCACTCAATTCACCTCTCCAAAGGTGAGGGGTTGTTTTCCCCAAGGAGAGTATTTAAAAGGGCTCCACGGTGGAGCAGCACCTAAGGCAGTGATGGTGAACCTTTTGAGCTCGGCGTGTCAGCATTTTGAAAAACCCTAACTTAACTCTGGTGCCGTGTCACATATAGAAATTTTTTGATATTTGCAACCATAGTAAAACAAAGACTTATATTTTTGATATTTACTTTATATATTTAAATGCCATTTAACAAAGAAAACTCAACCAAAAAAATGAGTTCGCGTGTCACCTCTGACACGCGTGTCATAGGTTTGCCATCACTGACCTAAGGACACCCACACTTCGACCTCAGTGAGAAGGAGAGAAGAGAGAACACATGGACTGGTCAGCCTGTGACTGTCCTGAGGGAAAGCCGGTGGGGCACCCTTTGGCCTGGCATCCTTGGGCGGGTGTCTGGGGCTCCCACATCTGTTTTTCCTTGAGTTCAGCCCACCAATTTTTCAGTTTCCAATTCTATCATGGCAGTGTCTGGGGCAATTTTCGGATGGACTGGGGAAAAAAACAATTGCCAGATTACCTGGGAAGAGCCCATTTTGAAGTGTTTTGTTCACTGAAGCAGGGGAGGGTGTGAACTGTGTTGTCTGGCCTGCTTAGGTTAGCTTCAGCATTCTGGTGCTTTCCCAGGTCCCTCTCACTTTGTATGGAACCTGTTTGATAGCCTGACAGACTCCTAACACCAAACATTTTTTTGTGGTGGTTGTGGGGGGGGGGGAGAGACACTGTTTGTTTGTTTGTTTGTTTGTTTGAAGGGATCTGTGGGAGTCGCAGAGGAGGCGGGTGAGCTTAAATTATTTTCCCCTGGTGCTTTCACCCCAGGTCTGAGCGCCTCAGCTCTCTATTTAGGGACAGGAAGTTTTCTAGGGGTCCTGTTAGGATCAAGTGAGACATTGCCAACCTTGTGTTCAAAAGACATGCTAGAAACTCTAGTGGCCTGAAAGCGAAGGTTCTCTTCCTCTCTTCCCCCACCCGTTCTAAGACTGGTCTCAAAATTCCCTCCTCTTCCCCTGCGAAGCCAGCTCTGGAGACCGTCATCACTTCGTGGGGGAGAGGGGCCCTGCAGGCTTGCTCCTTTGAGTAGAGACTGCAGAGCACAGCACTGCCACCCTTCCTGCTGCATAGGGACCCACGCCGGGCTCTCAGGAGGAGAGAGAAGGGAGATGAGGGCTCTTCAAAGGATGGGCAGGGGATGGCAGTGAGGGTGTGAGGGTTTTGTCAGTCGGGAGTCTAGGGGGTGGGGGGATCTCAAAGGATGTGGGAATTGGGTGGGTGGGGGGTGCTGCTGCAGTTGGAGCAAGGTCGTGTGGCTCTGCCTGTCCCATGACACATCTTAGTGTGATCTCCATGTTCCTTTCCCCTCGGCTTCCAGCATTTCACTGGACCTAGAAAGAGAAGTAGTCCAAAAGAAAGACAGAACTGGAGTATTTAAAAGTCACTGGTTCTGTGTGGAAAATCCTTTTAGAGGCAATAAGGTACGATTGCAGGAAAGTTAGATTTTTTTTTTCTCATTTTAAACTTAGCCTATCCTGCTTTGGCTGGGTAGTTGATTAGAGCGTTGTCACTTTATGCCAAGTTTTTGGGTTCCATCTCTGGTCCGGTCAAGGCACATACAAGAAAGCAACCAGTGAATGCATCAATAAGTGGAACAACAGATTGATGTTTCTCTCTCTCTCTTAAAAAACTTAGCCTATCCTTTCACTAATATTTTTACTTTCTGGAAAGGACACTGCAAAATTAGAAAATTTTTCTGTAGACCCTATTTTTTTTTAAAAAAACCAAACAGCCAAAAATGGGAAGGGGTTTGGGAACACCCAGGCTTTTGCATACAGTCTGTTAAGAAGGTGGGAAACTACTGAGCGAGAATAAGTCAGTCTGGAGGTGGTGGAGGCGAATAACCCCAACCTTGCTTGTCCTCACAGGTGTTCTCTTGCTAGAGAGACCTCGACCCCCCAGCCCCTCTCCTCCCAGCTTCCTAGCTAAATTCCCCACTTCTCCACTTGGATTTTTTTTTTTTTTTAAAAAACCAAACCATTTCTGGAGGCACTCTTTAATTGATTGGGGCAAACAGGAGGGCTAAAACCTGAGTGCTGAGCTTTCCCAACCTGCCCAGGGGAGGTTTCTGAGAAACCCGTTCCATACATCTCTCCCTGGTTCTGGTAGTGAGTGAGTGGGCTGTGCCCACGGCTCTTCAGTCCCCAAGCCCAGCCCTCTCTTAAACCCCAGATAACTGTGTTCCATTCTTTGGGTTCTGGGACTACACTTGCTGGCTGAACCCTTCTCCCCCGTGTCTGCATTCCCCAGGGACACTCAAGGCAGCCATGTTAGGAGGGAGATGATGATGTGTAGGCGGAAATTGATGAAGGGGCTACCAGTGCCATCGATTTTGTAATTTTTATTTAAAAACATTTTTCTTACTTTAATCAGTTACAGGATTGTAGCTGCTGGGTGAGGAGTGAGGACAGGTCAGGATACATGGGAGCTGTAGATTTTACTTACCTAAAAATAAGCAAGCTTACTAATATTTTTTTTAAGTCCACAGTGATCTTTAAGTTTTTGTCTTGGGGTTTTCAGATGACTGAAAAGATTTACCTGGAGAGTTCACACTGTCTTCTCCTTATTGTTCCCATCTTGGGGAAGGCGGCCAGGCACAGGGCTGGGTTCTCCAGGGAATGCCCCACTCCTCTATTGAGAGAGGCTCTGATAGGTAACATTTTAAAGTCAACAACCAAGACAAATACCTTGTTTAACTTCAGTGTCCTTGAAGTCCTGAGCATTTTACTGATTACCGTAGTCAATAGTGGCTTTTAGGGCAGAGAAGAATAAATCTTTGTGATGTGTTGTAAGTTGCAGTATCCCCATGACAACTTTGAACTCAAATTATGTAGGATGCTAGTTTCTTTTAAACTTATTTCTTGAGGAAGGATAGTTAGTTGTTTTGTAGGGTAAATAGTATTAGTGGAGTTAAAGACTATTTTATGCCAAAGACATATATAAATATCTTTACAATAAACAGTAATGGTAGAAACGAATGGTAAACTGCACAGGAATGGGGAGGAATAGAAAGGCTCGATAGCTCACATAATCTTCAAGTAAAACTCTAAAGTGTTATGTTTATTTACTTTAAAAATTGGTTCAGAAATGACCCTTTAAGAAAGCCAAATTGGAACATTTAAACCCCCTAGAATATTAATAGCACTAAACAGGGGATACCTATGGTTTTAAAAAGTCTATTTAATAAAAAGTACTTATTTAATTAATAAGTACTTATCTCATTTTAGATACTATTTCTTCATTCATATTTAACCAGTGTAGGGTAAGTAACAACCGTTACAACCATTTATTCTTAAGATTGTTTTAGATAGCAGTTTTAGGTTAGTTGTGAACTCTGAAAACTATCCAAGTAGAAATGACATAAACACAATTTAGAAAGATTGCATAAGTTGAAATTTCAGTGTAGGAAAAGAGGAAACAGTTTTATTTAGCACTGGGATGGTCTTAGTGATTTTTCTGAATCAATAAAATAGCACCCGTTTGTAGAAATTTTACAGGTAGAAACAATTAGACCCACTTTAAAATCACAATATTTTACTATTTGGTCCTGTGGCATGAAAACAAAATTTAACATTTATCTCTGCTTATTAACGTTATTTTTCCCCTGAGGAGATCTGAATCATTTTCTAATTAATTGGTGTAAGTGCTCGAGAACAGTATTTCTCATTTCACCGGTCTATTTTTTTATTGGGGAAAAGGAAGAGTAGCAGATACAGGAAATACTTTTTAAAAGAAAAAAAGGAAGATAAAAGAAGTAAGGCGGCCTCCCGGGCCCGGGGGTCCGGGGGTACCCGCGGACTGGAGCAGGGGTCGGTGATCCGTGCCAAGGCCCTGTGCTCTGCTCGGGGTTGGCAAGTGGCGTCCTGTAATTATGATGGATTTCAGTTTTGAAAAGCTTGTGAACAGCCGGAAAGAAGGGGTCAGGGGACCCAAATCGATCTCCCCACAGCTCATCTCCACCCTGAGGTCCTTGGTGGTAGATGGCAAATGACTCGGGCCGGGCTTGCAGCACTGCCTCCCACTTTCCTAGGTGTTTTCTGGGCGCGCCCAGGGGCGCAGGGAATAATGGTAAGCAGGTCCCTAGGACATGGCCGGCCGCCCGGGCTTTGGCTGTTGAGCAGGAAGGTCCGTGGGGAAGGGCGTGGGCAGGGAAGCGGGCCGGCGTGGTCAGGACCAGCACCATGGGGTGCGGGGGCGGGGTGGGGTGGTCTGTGGGGAGCCACGGTCGTGGGGCGCGGTCTCACCCGCCTTTGTCCCCGCTCTCACCGCAGACCTGCTGGAGGACCTGCCCGAGAGTCGCGAGTGCGTGAACTGCGGTTCCATCCAGACGCCGCTGTGGCGGCGGGACGGCACCGGCCACTACTTGTGCAACGCCTGCGGCCTCTACAGCAAGATGAACGGCCTCAGCCGGCCCCTCATCAAGCCGCAGAAGCGCGTGGTGAGTGCGGGCGCCGCCCTCCGCCGCCGGGGCCTGGGACAGGTGCGGAGGCCCGGGGTCCCCGGTCTGACCCCCGCGCAGGGCTGGAACTTGTACCCTGCACTCCCCCTTGGCTAGCGCTGGCCTGGAGGTAATCCCGAAATCAGGGTCTGGGGAATGCAAACAGCCTCCCCCCCCCCCCCTATTTAACATAGGGAATGACATCTTACATGAAAGAGAAAAAAAGAAAGTAGGGTACTATCGCTTTATAAGTACAAAAATGTGTATTTACACATCTCTGTATTTGTAAATGCACCGAAATAATTCTGGGAGTAAACACAAGAAACTTGTAATGGCAGTAGCCCAGGGAGAGCGATTGAGTATGCCCAGGTCAGGTGAAGGAAGGAGATTTTTTTCTCTATGCATTCTCTGATCTGGTTTGGGTTTTATTCTTGAAAAACCACTCTTTGACAGTCCTTCTCCCCGCACCCTTCATCCCCGACCCCCACTAGAACATGACAACAAACCCACACTCCCCTTCTCCCTGCTGCCTCATTCGCGGTTTCTTTGATTTTGTCCCTTCTACCTCAGGGTCCCTTCTAGCTCTTCTCCGAGTGAGACAGGGTTTAGCCACAAATTCCACTCGTCTTTTGGATTGCCCTTGAGTCTGGTGAAAATTTACTTACCCTAACCTTTGTTATTTTGAAATCTGGCTGTTCAGATAAACTGCACAGAACTTGAGAAATATGCAGTCTGTGTGTTCTTCTCAAGTTGAGTATTTTCAGCAATAGGAACCTGTTTTACTATGTTTTAATGTATGGGAATTCTGAATTTCTTCAAGGATCAATCTCTTATTGTCATAGTTTGTGTGTGTGTGTGTTTTAGGAGAAGGTATTTACTACTGTAGTGATTAGAAAAAATACTAGGAAAACTTTCACAAGCCCCACTGTAAGGCTAACATTTGTTTAGCCAAGCACCCATACTCTAATACCTTTTAAAGTAAAATACTTTACAGTTAGATGCCAGACATCTTAAGTATCCAAGTAATTTATTTAATTGTTATACTCTAATTAGCAGGGACAAATGCTACACATGTTGTTTGTGTTAAACAGATTAGAGTGAAATTGCATCACAATGTAAGTCTGACACCTTAAGGAGAAGCAATTAGTTTTATGGTTGTTTTGTTTTTAATGCATTTAAAATAAAGTGGCCAAGGTTAATTTGATGAGTGTATGCGCCTTAAACTTGTTACAACCTCCCACAGCTCAGGTTCTTCAAAGGCCATCCGTAACTTCAGTGTCTGACTCCCTACGGTGTTCATTTTTTCTACATGCACAATATTAAGAAAAGAAAAAGTAATGGCTGGAAAATATTCCAAGGAAGTTCTTTGTTTGCATGTATTAGCCCAGGGGTCCTCAAACTTTTTAAACAGGGAGCCAGTTCACTGTCCCTCAGACCTTTGGAGGGCCAGACTATAGTTTAAAAAAAAACTATGAACAAATTCCTATGCACACTGCACATATCTTATTTTGAAGTAAAAAAACAAAACGGGAACAAATACAATATTTGTATTTGCATGTGGCCCGTGGGCCGTAGTTTGAGGACCCCTGGCCTATATATTAACTATGAGACTATTATTATTATTACTTTTGGACATGAGCATTGAGCTGAGAAATAGCTGAGCTCAGAAAAGTAACATTTTCACGAGATGGAGCAAAAAAAAAACTAGTATAATAGCCGTTTTGGTTCTCGTTGCATTATAAATTTAATCTAGTATCATTCATATTTAGATGGTGCCATTTGTTTTGTACTTTTACAAGTAAAAAATAACCAGAAAAACAGTTTTAACCAATTAGTTTCCCTTCTATGTGGCAACTGTGTTGGCAGTAACCAAGGTCAGCCAATATGCTTTATAAATGGGTTATAAATGATCCGGATTGAAGGGTGTGTCTATCAATTAGTTCTCCTTGTGGGCTTCTTATTTATGATTTTGATGGGCCTACCTTAGTTATCAGAAGTAGAATATTGAACCCAAGTTTGTTTAGCCAGCAGTTACAGAACCAATCACTGAATTTGAACTTGTATTACATTGCAAAATAAGAGATTTATGGTTAACTTGAATTCCTTGTCAATGATGAACATAACCAAGAGATCGCTTGTTACAAGGAACTTTTATAACCTACTCACCTTCATTTCACATGTTTATGAGGACTGGCTTCACTCATGATCTGCAGTTGACAGTCATAAAGTTCTTTGTTATAATGGCAAATTCTGATAACAACTTTGCTTCACATTGGCTCAAATTCCACTGGAAACTGTCATAAATGACCTGTTTCTAAAAGGAATCTTCCTGTCCCTAGTTTTTTGATCATGCATTTATGAAGAGAAAGGGGTGTTCTCCTAGGAAATGATTTTCTTTTGACCTGAAAGAAAGAAACCCTGATGCGTAAGGTTTTATATCTTTTCATCAGTTTAGCAAAGCAATTTCTCAAATAGTTCTTCTGTCAGCCAAGCCAAGCATATTGATTACAACCAAAAGTCAAATTGATTTTTTTTCTTAGCACTAACTTCTTAAAATGTTGTAGTGCTAAGAGGCTTACCACTGTCTCTTTGTTTTATAACTTGTCTGTGAAGAGTAATGCTTAAAGTAATACAACAGGATGTGAACTGTAAATGAGAAATTCAGTTGTATCTTTTAAATTTGCCACCAAAGGATTTGGAAATCTCTGTCCTTTTTAATCTGTGAGTTTTCAATAGTACTCAATTTTTCCTTCTTGTTGTGCATTCTTTTTTATAACTTCTTTTTTTTTAATTAATTAGTGTAGCTTACTTACCAAATTCTGTGACCTTCAATTTGCTTTGTTTCCTGTATTTTCCCTATAGTTTTTTTTTTTTCAGAAGTCATATGGCACCGTTTTTTTTAGTTGCCCTATCTAGGTTATTTAAAAACAAATTTAGATTTTTTGCCATTCTAAGGAGGAACTTATACTAGGTTAAATTCTCATTCTTTATAATTCACACGTAATTTAGGGGAAATAAGTTCCCTTTAAAGATGTTATGGGCATAAAGGGAATGTGGAAATCAGAATGCTAGTAACAGAGGGTTGACCTCTGATTTAACATTTAACCCTTTGTGTGAACAAAAGTTCATTATTATACAGGCAGGGTAAATAACATATATTAGTATCATTGTATTTAAGACAATGCTGGCATTAAAACAATGCCATAAAATTTGCTTATCCTTTGCAAAAATGAATAATACAAAAATTCAGGCAGCATTTGATCATGATAATTATGGAACCTATTAAAAATATACTTCTTTACAAACATTTTATACATTTTCCAAAATCCATTTCTGTTAATAGATTGGTTCTTCTAAAGTTTCTGATTTGTTCCTCTGCACAAATCTTGGAAATACGAGCTGATTATCTTCAGTTTTCATGTGAAGCGGAGACTGTTCAAAGCCACTGAACATATTGGCAGGCAGCTATGATTGCATTTCAATATCCTTACATTGGACTTCTGACCACAGTAGGTGCAGTTATTAGCCAACATTATGACTGTGTTTTGGTTATTCTATAATCTACACTAATAATTTGGAACAAATCAGATGTATGTGTGGGATAGAACATACTGTAAAACTTAAGTTTCTTGGTCCAGGAAGGTCAATCTAATTACACTTAAATTTTTTTTCCTCAAGGGACCTCTTATTTATAATAACTAGGTTCATGCTTGTGGATGACAGGGACATGATACATTGCAGTGTGTAGCACAGACATAAAATCACTTATCGCTGTACACTTACTTTCTTGTCCTTTCTAGCCTTCCTCCCGGCGGCTTGGACTGTCCTGTGCCAACTGTCACACCACAACCACCACTTTATGGCGTAGAAATGCCGAGGGCGAACCTGTGTGCAATGCTTGTGGACTCTACATGAAACTCCATGGGGTGCGCCACGTATTCTGCTCATATGTATACATGTTTGGTATAGTTTGTACATGGTTCCAGTTAAGAAAAAAGTCGGCAAAGGAGAAGGGATGAAAGTGAAAATTTGATTGTCTATATGCATGTTATTGATGACAAGTTAAACTATTATCTTTAATAGCAGTAAGAAACAACAAAAAAAAATGCTGTCAATTAAATGGCCACACGTATTTGTTGTAAGACATCACAATATTGGAAATATTAAAATGCGAAAAATGTATATTTTAGAATTGATAAAATGGTAGTAACCCTTAAACTGCAAAAGAGGAAAACATGGAACCAACTAGAAATCCATAATAACTAGTTTATAATAACTTAATTCTTGAATGCAATCAAATAAATTTATATAAAGAAGTAATATATGTATTTTATAGTTATAGTTAGAAAGATTGTATACTTCATTTTAAGGACAGCACAAAATATTATAAATATATCTATCTTAAAAAGGAAAATAACCTATATGTAGAAGGAAGAGAATACATGAGCTCCATGAAATGAAAATATTCAGTGGTTTTACTCTGTAATT
The DNA here is from genome assembly GCF_963259705.1 of Myotis daubentonii. NCBI lineage: Eukaryota > Metazoa > Chordata > Mammalia > Chiroptera > Vespertilionidae > Myotis > Myotis daubentonii. The sequence continues at coordinate 56,123,229 of NC_081847.1, read as the reverse complement.
GAAATTGTTTAAAACAATAAACATTAATTGAAGGAATAATATCTCCCTGGCAAATCACCTCATTTTCCCTGCAGGAATCTGCATTTGATGGGGTCTTTGTACAGTTGGAATCTATTGAAAAAATATAAATGGTATTGCAATTTATGCCAAGTTCTTTTAAATGAGGGCCTTCAGTGCTGACATTGGTTCTTTGGCTAAAGTTTGGGTTTTCTTCAATATAATATTAACTGTATGGCCTATGTGAAATTTTTTTAGGTGCCCCGACCGCTTGCTATGAAAAAAGAGGGAATTCAAACCAGGAAACGAAAACCCAAGAACATAAATAAGTCAAAGGCTTGCTCTGGTAAATATAATAAAATGCTATTTGATTGTTAAGTATTTGCTAACCTTAACAGTAGAGTATACCTATATTTACGAGGTTAATTTTGACTGTTGCAGGCAATAGTAATAATTCCGTTCCTATGACTCCATCTTCCACCTCTTCTAACTCAGATGATTGCAGCAAAAATACTTCCCCTACAACACAACCAACAGCCTCAGGGGTAAGTGTTAAAATAGTATAGACTCTTCTAACCTAGTGTGTAGTCTCCAGTTTATTATCTCAAATTTTATCTGATAGTACAATAGTCTAAACCAACAGTTCAGTTTAGTTGATACCTAAGAATAGTTTTTAGAGGCAATTACATTTAAATGACAAACATAAGTACTTTGCAATCCTCTTAATTAAGATCTATATCATATTTTTATGGTTAAATTAAACCAAGTAAAAGCTAGAAGTTTTGGTTTGAAGTGCTTTTAAGTTGTTTTATTTCCAGGTTTTTATCTGCGTTTATATGTATTTCTAATGTAGACAAAAAAATCTGTCAGCTCAGTGGTTTCATATGCCCCAGAGCCCATGGCATTTAAATTGCTTTTGCTTATCGTATCAACTCTTGCTTTCAATTTGCTTTTCTCAAACCCTTACCTTTGCTTTCCTTCCTTCCTCTGATCCCCCTTCCTCCTTTCATTTCTTCCTTTCTTCCTGTCTCCCCAAAACATAGCCCATCATAATGGGTCAGGTGCTGCTGTCGTCACTGATCTTGCTTCACTTTACTGTCCTCTTGCTGGGAGGCCTGCCTTCTTTCAATGCACCTTAATCATACCCAGGCTTCTTTCATTCAGCCTTGCTATAAACCTGTGAGCGATTTGGTTTGTGAGTGAGAGTCTTTGTCAAGATCACACACAGAGTTTGTTTCTGTAAAGCTGTGATTGAAACTCAGTTTTTCTCAAGGGAGGAGCATTTTCCCACCTTGGTATTTCCCAAATTTATCTGGAATGTATGTATGCATGCATGTATGTATGTATGTATGTATTTATTTACTTATGGAGTGCTCTTTAAAAACAACTGAGTCTCACCCTAGATCTCATTGAAATCCAGGGTGGGCTTGGGCAGTACGCCCCAGGTGATGGTAGGGTTATACTGAGACTAGTATAGGATGACACACCAGCATTAAAGTCTCGATTGACACAGTATTTTCTACAATTAATCTTGCCCTTTTAGGGGTACGTTGAAACACTACAGCTTTCTGGGCCCCACCCCAAATTTTCTGAGTCAGCGTCTCAAAACAGTTTTGAACTGTGCTTAAAACTATATTTGTTTCTCTTCGTCCTCCGACCCAAATTCATTTGGGCTTTTTCTTTAACAAAACAAGAAATTCAGTCTGAGATTCACAAGGGAAAAAGCCTTTCATTCCTTTTTGTTTGTTGCATACAGGTTAAAGGATGTTTGTAGCCTTTATCAAGGTGGACTCCAGTGCATCATGTTTTGACAGAAGGGTTACATGTAGTAATTATAAAGATCTAATGTAGTAAGTAGAACAGTTCCTTGTAGGGAAATAAGATGGAAATTATTTAAACATTTTTTTTTTATTATGCCTTAAGTCCTCAGAAGCAATTATGTGGCTAAATGAGGCAAAACAACATTCTGGTTCTCCAGAGCGTTTAGGGAGCAGCCAGGTTTTTGGCCGCAGTCATTTTTAGCAGAAATGAGGATGGCTGCCAGCTCCACGTCACTTCTGTTGGTGATACAGTCCAGCTTAAACTTGGCAGAGGCCAAACTTGAATGATAAATGGCAAAGAAATAGGTATTTGCCAACAATGGGCTTTGGGGACTTGGAACCCTAGTGGGTGGAATCCATATTTTGCTCTTGTGGTTTTGTGACGTGAAATTTCAAAACTGGCTCTGCGCAAGTCCAATCGTTTGCCTTCCCAGGGGAGAAAAGGCAGTGACTGGCTCGGGCTCTGGCGTGTCTGCAAGAGGAACCTTGGGAGTTCTGCTTTGGTGTCCCAGCGTCTGTCACCTGGGACCCAGCACCCCAGAGGTGGCTCGCCAGCCAGTGCCCTGCGGAGGAACTCCTAGTTCCCTCCTAAAGGCCAGGAGGCAAAGCGGCAGGATTTTAGAGACGGGGGATTTGAGAGCTGTGTCATCCACCCTGTAGTCTGGTCAGCCTCAGAGACCGGCTGTGTGATCTGCCGTTGGCCTCAGAAATGCTTTGGGACAGCTTTCCTGGTGGGTGGGGGTGTGTGTGGGGGATTGCCCGCCATCCTCCCTTCATCCCAGCGGCTCTCCTGGCCTGGCTCCACAGGCACTCGACTGTCATCTGGGTTGTGGGTTTTTCCTATGGATGGTGAGCCCATCACGAATGTCCCCGTCCGCCCCTACCTGCCATACCTGTTGTGGGGAACTAGGCCTGCTTGGCAGAAGCCAGTTTGCTCGCTGCCTTTGGAAATTGTGCCCCTCTAAGAATAATTGTAGACTCCAGTGGTCTCCCCCTGTTACTACCAAGGAGTGCCAGTGTGTGCCCGTTGGTCCCTTAGCAGTTTTGAGAGCCTTCTCTGGGTGTGCATGGCCAGTGTGGCAGCAGGGGCGCTATAAAGAACATGCTAGAGGAGTTAGTCTGTGAGCTGCTGGCAGAAGCATTTGTGAAAGGGGGTTGTACTGACAAAGATGTGTTTCCCCCATTTTGATCATGGTTTATGATGTTGGAGGGCAGTTGGTGTTGGCACTAACCACTTACAGGATTTCGTGAAGGACTGGACCTAAGGAAAGTGTTATATTCACATAGTAAGGTCGGATCTGGTACGTAGTACATGGCACCTTCATTGGCTCAGTGTTTAAACTTCCTATGTTGATGGGTACATCCCATTGATCTCCAGTGGCCCCTTTGGCGGAAATTAGGGTTATCCTACCTTCATAGGGACAACTGAGCTACAAAACAAAGGACAACCTTAGGCACACTCCCAGTGGAACACTGGAACTGGGGCCACCTGTTCTTCCACTGAGATGTAAATGGCAGCGTAACCGCTCCACCTTTCCTTAATGATGGCGAGTTACAGCATGGATGTCAGACCGCTGAGGCAGTCTTAATCAAAACTGCTGATTATTTTCATTCTCCCTGAGAAATCAGCTCTAGATCATCAGTAGGCATTCCCAGCAGGTTCCTGGTCAGTCCTGATGTCCCTGCCCTGCATGTGGGCAGGTGGGGGCACCAGGTCACGAGCCGGCCTGGTTCTTGAGCTAACCTGGCAGGGGCTGAGTATTCTGGAGGAGGCACTCCTAGTTGTCTGCTGCTAAGAGAGGAGGCTCCAGGGCTCCCTCCCCAGCAGGGCAAAGGTGTGGGCAGGGCTCCTCGTGCACAGCACTTGGCATTCTTCCAGGACAAGTGCCAGGAAAATAATTTTTGTGCTGCTCTGAAGCTTCATTTCTTTGACTTACTTGCATGTCTAGTGTATGTACTTGTTGCTACTTTGGGTTTTAACTAGACCCCTGCCTGGGGAAAAATGGAAACATTCCTTCTGATGATCTTCAGGTCAATGACCTGGCTATCTTATGACTCAGTTTCTCTTTGTAGGCTGTGGGTGCAGTGGTAAGAGTGTGTGTGTGTGTGTGTGTGTGTGTGTGTGTGTGTGTGTGTGTGTGGTGGAGGTAGAGAGAGAGTTGTTTGTTCTGTCTGAGATTGGGAAGAACTGCTTCCATGCAGCCCAGGATTAAAATTGCCCCTGTCTTGTTGCTTTGGAATCTTTGTTTGTTAATAATGAATTAAACTTAATTTTTGAGACAGTTGATTACATTTTGTGACTTTTGAACTTAAAGATAAATTTCCCCCAAATACTCTTTCATTGTGTCTAAAATAGTCTAATACATGTAGTTTTACTGAAAAATGTGTGTTCAGTTGGCATTTATATTCCGAATTGTAAGAATATTTAAATCTTGCATTGATTTCAATTTATTGGCTGAGTTATGTTTTATAGGTTTTTTATTCTGGTTATTTAGAAGGGAGATATAGTAATGTATTCTATTTCAGCAATTCTCAAATACAATCTAACAGTTTATAAATATTACTATTCTTCCTATGACTTGTAACTAAAAATCTATAAAATTATAAGATACTTTTTATATACAGGGGTGGGCAAATGTAAGTTTATAGTTGTGAGTATGTGAAACATAGTTTATTTTTGTATTATTTATTGTGTTATTTATTTGTATTATGTAAACCTACTTTTGCTCACCCCTGTATAGTTCATCTCCATGTATTTCGACGTTATATGTTTGATGATGACTTCAATACTAAATCTGCAGTTTTAATACGAACTTAAGTAGGCTTTAATTTTTAATAATGCTTTATAGAACTACTTTTAGGCAGGCAAAATATGTATGTGTATATAATATATAAACTTAATAATATATATGTTAATCCCCAAGTTGTATTAGGTAAAAGGTATTTCTTAAATTTTCTTTGGGATGAAAAGGTTAATTTGGAAATGAAATAAGCGCTAAGACTTAATGTCTGAGAATAAGAAATCACTGAACCTACAGGATGTGGCCAAAGTAGGTTTTCAGTTGTGAGCAAGTGAAATATTTTATTCTTGTATTTTTATTTTATTATTTTCCTTATGAACAGCTGTGGTCCTATTTTTGCCCCACCCTTTATATGACAATTCCTTGCTTTACAGTCCCATTTATGAAGCACTGTGCTATGGGAGGCCCTGTTTATAATGGGGTAAACTAGGTCCCTGATCTTAAACTGTTCAGAAGGTGGTGGTAGTGGAGGGGGCAGGTATAGACAGATGTTACTGCTGGTTAGATTTGGAAGTATGTTAAATGAGTGACCAAGTGACAAAGTGTGGTAGTAGATAAAAGGTGAATTCTGACTGCAGAATTGGAGATGGCTCCACAGAGTAGAGGAAATTCAAATTAGTTGGGTAGGATTTTTGTGGGGGAAACAATGGGCTAGGAGTCTCCAGGAAGAAGCGGAGCATGTGTATCTGGTACTTCAGGGACAGTTTTAGGAGTTCATTGTGGCTGGTGTGCAGGATGTAAGAAGCCAAAGGCAGGAGATAAGGCTGGTAAAATAGGTGGAAGGTGGATCTTTGAAAGGATTTAAAATTATTATCAGGTCAGCCTTAAGAAGATTCCAAACCACATTCATTTCTAAATGATGGACTTTCTCTAAGCCCCACTGCAGTCACAAATGTGTTTCTGTCTATGTTGGAGCCCAACAATTAAGACATTCTTAGCTGGGAGTATTTTGATAATTGATGTAAACAAATGCTGGCATGCTCCTACTTGTACATTTTACAAGCAGGGTTTCCCCTCACAAACAGTAAGAAAAAAACCTTTCCTTGGAGCCTGTGACATGCCCTGACCTCACAGCCTATAATGTTTAGTTTCTTGGTCCCCAGGGCTCCTCAGGGCAAGCTGGGTTAGGGTGGCTGCCGCGTGGCTCTTCCGAATGGAAATGCATCAGGCATGGTGTGTTAGTGACAGGAAACAGTTTCTTCACTTTGTGGTTCATCGCTGGCGATAAACTTCCACAGAGAGGCAGACGTCTTTAGACTGAGACAAGGACTCACCGCCTGTTCTCGCTGGCTGGTTCTGTGCCTCAGGGTGGACTTACTCTTCTGGGACACGATGTTCCTCGCGAGACCTGCTTTCTTACTGCAGTCACCCCTTGCTAATAACATCATTCAATGACCTTGTCAGACAGTGTACTTCTGAGCTGTGTGGTGCTAAAACTTGTGCTAGAAGTGGTTTGAAAGAGTTAATGCGCGCCCGCAAGGGCTTGTAGCTGACAGGCTGTGATTTAAGGATCGACACTGTTAGGATATCTGGATGTCTTTGTAAGACCTTCTAAAGCAGTGGTTCCCAACCTTCCTAATGCTGCCACCCTTTAATACAGTTCCTCATGTTGTGGTGACCCCCAACCATAAAATTATTTTCGTTGCTACTTCATAACTGTAATTTTGCTACTGTTATGAATCGTAATGTAAATATCTGATATGCAGGATGTATTTTCATGTTACAAATTGAACATAATTAAAGCATAGTGATTAATCACAAAAACAATATGTAATCATATATGTGTTTTCCGATGGTCTTAGGCGACCCCTGTGAAAGGGTCATTCGACCCTCAAAGGGGTTGCAACCCACAGGTTGAGAACCACTGTTCTAGAGGAAGGTGAGGTATTTTGCAGGTTAATATTTTAAAATCTTTATGTAGATTTTATTTCATGTATTGCTATTTGCACCCCATGGTAAAAATTGGAAAGCGCCACTTTTGTCAAGTAGCTTCTTTATTGGCAAATTTATGCTCTACTTTTTCTGCAAGCAATTGGATTTACTGTCACATTATGGTCGGCCACAAAGTAATAGTTCTTACTATTATTAACTAGTCCTATAATAATTCAGTACCTGAAAGGTCATTCGTACAGTGTGAGTTGCTTTCACTTAGAGGAACTTGGCTCTGAAGAGAGGATCTGATTCAAGAGGCTGCTAAAACGGGACAAAAATGACTGCTGAGCCTATAACTGGACGATTCCACAAGGGCCTTTAGCGTGCTTGAGAGCCAGACATTAGTGGATTAACCTAGTATTTGATCAGCCGTACTCTTGCTTTTGAGAAGTTTTCTCCCTTTCCCATATTTTCTCATTTATAAGATAGTGGACATAGGCAGGCAGGAAACTACTGAGTATGTGATATTGGAATTTTTCAAGAGAAGGAATAATATTTTCTTAGTGAAATATGAATAATTTTGATTAGTAATTTTCAGCATTAAACACCGTCCCACTGACACAGGTGGGAACAGAGTGCCAGAGAAGTGACTTGCTCGTGAGGCCATTGTAGAAGCTTTCTTGTTAATATACTTATTAATAAAATGTATCATAATACTAAGACTATGTGAGTTGGGTAATAGACAAATATTTAGTAAAATTTACTACTGTTAATGTGCCTAATGTGATTGGAAAAAGATTCTCTCAAAATATTAAGTGTAACATTGCAGTACTAAAATTCTTCTAACAGTGTGATTTAAATTCATACACAGTGAGTGCTCAGTTAATTGGAACTTTTCAGAGTGTTCAAATTGCCTTCAGTTAATTTTTACAAAATCACTGAAAACACATTTTTTAAATAGGCAAGTGTTCATTTATTTCCTCCCAGAGTTTATAGCCCAACAGACTCTTTCTAAATGAATAAAAAAAGAGTTACAAAGTCATGAATCTCTTACAAGGGCCTGAGAGAGAGAGTTGCAGTTAGACCTTATCATTGCCTCATTTATAAACCAGGGCCCAGAGTGACTCCGTAAGGTCACAGAACACGCCGTGTTGAAGCCGGGGCTGGAACCGACGTCTCCTGCCTCCCAGCCCAGGGCTGTTACCACTCCCAGGAGTTGACCAATCATCATAGTTATTAATATCCCACTTGCCACTTGCTACAAGCCATGAACATAAATATTTTGCTGGCATTTTATCTTCACGTTCCCTATGTGCCAGGCTCCCTTTCTTCCTTCTTCCACAGCCCCTTCTAATAACTCACGCTCCAGTCTGACCACACTGGCCTTCACTGTGAAAGTCACACGTCACCCTGGCCAGGAGCCTTGAAGCATGTGGAGTTTGCATACTTTCTTTTTGATCTCAAGGCCTTTTGTGGAATTCCCTCTTTTTCTTCGCCGGTGCGTGCGGGCGTGTGTCACAGGGAGGATGATAAAAAGGAGCAGTTAGGAATCCATGGTACTGCATTAATATCTGAGGGCTTTGTATGTATATTAGGAAACAGTAAAACGAATGCTCCTTACATAGTTTATAACATATGTGTTCACCCAGTTGATCACAGGACTATGATTTATTTAATACATGACCCATGATCACAATCTGAGAACTAGAATCCTCGGTAGAGTAAGGGTAGGCAGAATGTCATTTGCCTTTTCACATGTCCTCAGGTTAGAAGGCGTTGTCTCAGAACACAGCTTTTCTTTATAGATTGCAGATTCCTCGCAGTTCTTGTCCCCCCTGCCACCTCTATAAGAACATACAAAATTGTCACAAAACTGGAAGTAATGTTACGGGAAGACATGGCCAAATTTAAAGAAATTTGGCTTAGAATGCTCTGAAATGTTATTGGTAAATGCATCTTTGAAGAAAATGAATTCCTTTACTGGAACAGAAAGTAATTTATTATGCATTTCATGGGCGTCTGCCAAAAGAGTTACTAGCAATATGAAGGTCTAATGAATATGAAGTAAATACACTGTGTTAGCTCTGTTCATGTGTGCACCTACCTGTTCGTTTTCTCTGAAATCTTAACGATTTAAGAAAAGCATCTCCAAAGACAGGTGTTGGCATGTGTGATAATTCATGATGCTGCTTCTTATCACACCAGGCCCAGCTCTCAGAATTTGTGAGACTGAGTACAAAGAGATTATTTTATTGACTTCGGATTTTAAGAAAGGTTTGAACAAATAAACAACAAGTATTGATTTCGACGTCCTGTTGGAGTTTTGTGGGTTAAAACAGTTCCAAGTAAATAACTGCCGGCGTTTAAATGCTGATTTAATTTGGTGTGTTGCCTCTTTGGTCGCTGGTAGAGTGGCGTGGTTCCACCAGAGCTGGGGCACGCGCTCCAGCATCGTTTTTATCTTATTACGCACAAATAGTTTTAATTTAAAGTTCTCATTAAGTCTAGTTGCTTGATTGATGGTGAAGCCTGGATATGGCCTGAAGTTTATTTTGGGGGCTTCACAGATTAGCAGCTGGAAGGAAACAGTTTCAGGCAGCCAGGCGCTTAGCTGCAGCTCTGTGTGCGACTAGCGTAAGCTGCCAAGGTTTTGTAAAGCCTCTGTTTTCCTCCACTAAAGGGGAGAAGTAATTCCCACCATCTGGTTCTTAGGAGTATTGTGTAGCATAAGTGGGAGATGCCTATGGACCTCTTTGAAGCTCAAGAAGAGTAGCACTTTACATTTAATCTTGGAAGTTAATAGTGATGTGCTTTATTTGCATGACTGTGTTTTTCATCTCAGGACACTGGCAATAAATCCTTACTTTCCTAATGTGGGAAATAGAGAGATGGAGAGCTATTGTGCTAACAAAGTAACTATTTTTAAAGACTGCTTTTATTTCTCTGATAGCAGCAATTTTTCATTCCTTATGATACCAAGTATATTCGTCCTGCTTTCTTGTAAATGCTGCTTGGTGCATGGACTATGAGATGCTTTCTCTAATTGAGATAAAGACACTCATCCAAATCTCCTGAAAAACCAGTTTTGTTATAAAAGATCGTAATTCACCAGGTTTTAAATCTTGCCTCAGGGTTCTTTACCAGTTAATTTGAAGGCTAGAATAGTCATCTGCTTTGTTTTGGTTCATTTCAGAAGAAAAACTTTCTCTTTAGTATGTTAATGACTTTGAGTTGTAGAACAAACCCTCTCCTTTGCAATTTATATTTGTACATTCATATTTTACAGACAACCCCAGGATTCTTATAAATTTGGGGCCATGCTTTTCTTCGCCACAGCATGCTTTCTGTTTCAGTGCGTACAGATGCGCAATGCGATGTGCTCCTCTGCCCAGAGTAGACTTGCGCATCGAATTGTTCTGTCCTTGAAAAGCAGCATCCCAGGGTGTGGATATAACCTAGTTTGCTCAGGCCTAGAAGGGGCAAGAGGGGGAGAAGGGGCAGCCAGCAAGCTCTCCAGTAAGGAATTTGTTAAATTACAAAAAGTAACAATTCTGCTAAACACAGAGTTAGGTCATCAGCTCGTGACTCCCTTTTCTTGTGAGAGAAAGTGCTCCTGTTCTCTTGCTTTATTTGAGCCATTATGGGAGAGTTGGGGTTTGTTGTGACTGATGATTGTTTCCTGGCCTGGTGTTTGCGGGTCTTCCCGTGTTGCCTCCTCGTTGATTGAATCACATTTTGTCTGGTCCTATTACCTCCACTCAAACTGAAATGAGCGTTGTTGGGGTAGAAGTTTAGATTTATCTGAAAGTGTTTCTTTGTCGGAACGTATATACGTAGCTTTTACTTTTTCTTTTGAGGAAGGCCACTGTTAAAGCACTGCGAGAGTCTAACCGAGGGGCTATAAAAGCAGAGAGGAGAGCTTTGGCAATGAGGGACGGCTGGCTTCTCCTCACACAAGAAAAAGCCATAACCACAAACTTAGATGTGTAGGAAGGACAGATCAGAGGCCGTGGAAGCGGACAGTCTGAATCTGAGCTTGGGAGGCAGTTGTGAGCACCATCAAAGTCATGCTCTGGAAATGATCACACACTCACCCTCCACCTGCCTGGGGTGCAGTGTTTTGTTTCTTCAAATCAAGGCTGCGTTAAGAGGGATTGCAGCATAGAAGATTGAGTACATCCCTGTCGACTCCTTATTGGTCGTCTTTCTCAAAAATGAAATGCATGTTTACAATTCACAAGCCAGAGAACCTATGCTGTTCTTCTAGAAACCCTTTAAGGGTTTCCTTGGCTCAGATGTGTTGCCTTTCCAGGGTGGCCTTGCAGGAGGCTGTCCCTGGGCCTTTATGTGGCGTAAAGGAAAAGAAAGAGAGCTGGCCATGTCAGTGAGCCCACTGTGAGCCAGACAACTGCTGGGCATTGACTATATGCGTTCATCAAATCAGAAACCCTTGACTTTTCCGATATACAGGGGTGACACAAGTAGATTTTCAGTTGTGAGGGTTCTTTACCAGTTAATTTGAAGGCTAGAATAGTCAGTCATCTGTCATGCATGAAACAGTTTGTTCTTGTATTATTTATTAATTATTATTTATTTTTATTAATTATTATTTATTTTTATTACAATTGTAAACCTACTTTTGCTCACCCCGGTATGTCTGAAAATGAACAAAGGCTTATTCTCACAGGGGAAAAAAATCCAGTGATCTAAGGATGAACTCTGCCTGTCCACAGGCCAGTGGAGGTTTTCCGTGCCCCTGCAGCAGCCGAGTTGTCCCTGAAGTCATTTCTTCCTTTAGGAGGGAGTTTTCCAGCCCAGCCGCTCTGCCATCAGTTGTCTCCCACCTAACTTGGCCTGCGCTCAGCGCTAAGCCCAGGCTGGGTCTGGTGCTGATAACACATTTTTTTTTTTTCAACAGGAAGTGCCTCCATTTTCAGTTGTCTGTGGGAGGGTGGAGGGCAGATAAGCTGTGAATGGAAACACAGAACAGATTTCTGCTCCACCCTCACTGCACTTTGATCAGAGAAAGAGTGAGGACCTCCGCCTGCCTGAGCTGCCCTCCGATAGGAGGAAGGATGATTCAGCGATGGGCATTCCCAAGCGCTCTGCCCTCCTGTTGTTCAGAGGCATTTGGTGGAGGGGTTGGTTTAGGTTAGTGAAGTGTCTGGTTTTGATACGTTGATATATCTACGATCTGAACTTAAGTCCTTTCAAGGGTTTCAACTAGATGTGCTTCCCATGTGTCTTCAACTGGTTATTTGCAATTTATACTTGTATTCTTGTATTGTGTATATTGGGTCCAGAGTCGCAATAAGCTCTGCTTTTCTCCCCAGATTGTACTGATTCTCAATAGGTAGGTTTTAAATGTCACCTCTGAGGAAAAGGCCCTTAATGAGTGATATGACAAGCCAGGTTTCTTAGAGGAGTTGAGCCAATGACATCTGCAGTTAGAATACCAGCTTCAAAAGTTCAGGTTCCACTGGTGAATCCATGTAATGTGTTTGGTGCTTTAACTTATATGAAACCATGTTTCACATGGGCAGGGACGACCAGGTTCTAGCCTATGCCAGGTGGCATGGAGGTGACTCCCAGGGTGCATGAGTCCCCTTCCAATCCTCCCTTCTCTCTGTTGGTGCTTCCCCTCTGATTCCTCCCTATTTTTTCTGGCTACTTTTTGACTATCCAGCCTCGCTCACCCCTCAAGTGCTTGTGCCCCATGTTTCTGGTGCTAGTACCTACTCTTACCACAAAGTTAGACTGTACTGTGCCATTCAAATGAAAATATTCAAAGAAAGGCATAGATGGCTAATAGGTTGGACCCTCTTAAATGGTCCCCTGGCCCCCATGCTCTTCTGGGTTTCCTTTGCGTGTGTACGGACAAGTTGTAATTATGACATAGAATTTTTATATCTTGCTGTTTTTCACCTAACATTACATTAGGGGATTTCCCCCCCCATTTTGCCTCATGATCTTTTTATTTTTGATAATTGCATAATAGTTCATCGAGCGGATGCACTCTGCTTTTCTAAACCATTCCCATATTATTAGACATTAGATTATTTCCATGGTTTCCACTATTATAAGTAAACTTGCAATGAATGTCTTCCTGTGTGGAGCCTTTCCCTTCTTTTGAATTCTTTCATTATAATAGCCCTGTAATTTCATTTTCCAAAATGAAATTACAGAGCTAAGTAGGGTATAGAATTCTTGATATCTCTGCTAACTACTTTCTCAGGCATGTACCAGAATATAGCCCTACTGGCTATGGATGAGCGTACTGGGGCTATCACAATGTAATCAGATCTCAGCATTATGATTTTATGTATCTTACATAAAAATCACAATTTATATTTTATTGAGATATGATTGACATATAAAAGTTTTACATTGTAGTATTTCATGTTTAAATAGTATATGTCCATATACAAATATGATTCTCAAGCTTTGGGCATAAGTACTTGCTCTATTTTTTATCTGAGAGACTCTAATGTTCCTTTTGCTTTCAAATGAGCTGATTTAAAAAAAAAGTATTGAATTTATTTGGGTGACATTGGTTAATATAATTAGATAGGTTTCAAATGTACAATCCTATAATACATCATATAATTCTATAATACATCCTCTGTATATCGTATTGTGTGTTCACCACCCCAAGTCAAGTCTCCTTCCATAAACATTTATCCCCCATTTACCATCTTCTCTCTCCCCCAGCCCCCTTTCCCTCCGGTAATCATCATACTGTTGTCTGTATCTATGAGTTTTTGTTTTGCTTAATCCATTCACTTTTTTCAACCCAGCTTCCTCCCACCCCAGACAGCTGTCAGTCTGTTCTCTATTTTGTTTGTTAGTGTATTTTGTTCATTAGATTCCACATATAAGTGAAATCATATAGTATTTGTCTTTCTCTGACTGGCTTATTTCACTTAGCATAATACTCTTCAGGTCCATCCATGCTGTTGCAAAGGGTAAGACTTCCTTCTTTTTTGAGGCTATATAGTATTCCATTGTGTAAATGTACCACAACTTTTTTTTTTTTTTATCTATTCATCTACTGATAGCCACTTGGGTCACTTCCAAATCTTGGCTACTGTAATAAAGTTGCAGTAAATATAGGGGTGCATATATTCTTTCGAATTAGTGTTTCAGATTTCTTTGGATATATTCCAAGAAGGGAATCCCTGTGTTATAAGGCACTCCCATTTTTAATTTTTTGAGGCAATCCATACTGCTTTCCACAGTGGCTGTACCCATTTGCATTCCCACCAACAGTGTGTTCCCTTTTCTCCGCATCCATGCCAACACTTGTTGTTTGTTGATTTGTTGATGATTGCCATTCTGACAGGTGTGAGATGATATCTCACTGTGGTTTTAGTTTGCACTTATCTGATGATTAGTGACCTTGAGCATCTTTTCATGTCTATTGGCCTTCTGTATGTTCTTTTTGGAAAAGTGTATATTCAGGTTCCTTGCCCAATTTTTAATTGGATTGTTTGCTTTTTTGGTGTTGGGTTGTGTAAGTTCTTTATACATTTTAGATATTAACCCCCTAGAGCTGATATATTCTTTTAAGAAACTCTTCACTCATGTAATTTTGAGTTTGCCTGCCCTTTGACAATAGGACTCTTGGCCTGCTATAAAGCTTAACATTTTTGTCTGAACTAAGAAGACAATGGGTATTTCAACTGGTAGCTTTTGGGATTATTGCTCAGGTATAAGAATAATAATCAAGGTATTAAGATTTCTTTATTGAAAAAGGGACAGTGAGCCGTTTGAAGGGCTGTGGAAGCACTTTTTATTTTTTTGCGAAGTGTTGTCCGTAACAATTAGAATAAGTCATTGTTGAAGTGGGTGGTTTCCCTTAGCTCTAGATGAGTTCCACTGCTCCCACCCAGTGATGGTGCTAACTCACCTGGTGAAGGATGGAATTGGAAGATTAAATTAGGTCTACACTCCTTATCCTTAACAATAGTAAAATACTAATAATAGCATATACCTACGTACAGTTTACTAGCTGATTTAATTCTTGCAACAACCTTACACATAGATAGGTGCTTCTTTATTTTCGTTTTCTAGTAAGGAAACCGAGGTACAGAAAGTGCTAGTTTAGGTCTTCTAGTTTATCTCTCCCACATTTTCTCTTACCTCCTTTGCTTAACACTTCTGTTTTAGCTGGTTTTCCTGTGAACAGGTCTCCCCATGTCCTGCTTACCTCCCACCTGAGCACCCTTTCTTTTAATGGAATGTTTTAACTCATGGCAAGACATCATGCTGATGCTTTTACAAACATCTCAATGAATTGACTCAACCATACTTGGGGTAGGTGAGGCAAGGGCAGGTTGAGGAGGAGGCTCGGGAGGTGACCACACTCAGTGGGTGGCAGAATCAGGACAGTACTTGAAAGCCCACGCTTGTCCCCCCAGTGCAGGCTGCTGTGGCTCTTCTCCAGGAATCCTTCCCCCTCTTTGGTTCCTTTTATGACCTCCTACCGCACCTCCCTGTCTCAGCCACTCATTTATCATTTACGATAGGCTGTTGAACAGTCTTACTGTCGAGTGTGTGAGTGTCCTGGCTCCTCATGTGGCCTGGGAGCTGGTCCAGGGAGTAACTATCTCTTAGGGGCTCACAGTCTCAGTGCCTGACTCTCATGGGTACCTTGCTACTGTTCCTTGTTACTGACTTATGGTGACGACAGACTGCTCTGCTATCTCAGCACGTCTGGTTATTTGAGGTGGACTGTTTCCTGGGCCAATCCAGGCACCCTCTTCATTTCAGAGAATAGCACTGGCTATGCTGAAGTCAGGGTTAGTCAGATAAATGCACATGTGCTTATTTTGGGGGAATAAATCAATCAACACAAAGTTGAGTGTGGCATAAGTCATTTATAAAGGAGCTTACTCTTTCTACTAGTTGAATGATAGCTATTGAAGACTCTAAAATGAAGAGTCCTTTTGTAACTTAATACCACCCTTTTGTTTATTGCTCTGGGAGTTAAGTCTGGATCCAGGTTGGCTTTGCTAATTGTGGAGGTTCTGGATTTAAGGGCTGAAGTTAATCACCATATTTCTATCTGCAACCAAATCCATAGCTTTAGTGTGTTGACAGGATTATTTCAGCTATTTCATAAGAATCTATTTTAAATTTTAGGCATGTCAATGACTTTTTGAAATTTGCTTTTTTATGCACCTAAAACCCTCAGTTTAAGTCTTTAAGTTTGTGTTACTTAAAAAGAGGTAAGGGTGTGGGGGTATTGTTGTTGCTAGATTTTAACATGCACTCAAGTTGGCTAGGAAAAGAAAGGATACCTATACAGGGGCTGGCTTTGGTCTGTCCAATTAATAGGAAGTTGGGATGGGAAAACAGGAAGTCATATGTATAGATCTCCTAAAACCTTACATCCTAGCATCATGCAGATATTGTGAGGATTAGAGAGAAAACCAGATTTTATCTGGGGAAGTGTAGGACCACATTTATTTCCAGGCCCCAGGAACCAAGGGGACTCCATGCACCTTCCAATCAGTTCAGCCTGGTATCTAGGTGCCCTGTGTTTCTCAGAAGTGAATGTAACATCAATCCAGCCAGACCCATGTTTCAAGAATTTAATGGGATTGTGTATGTAAATGAATGCTTTGAGAAGTAAAAAACATTCCTCCTGTGTCAAAAAACAAGTATCCAGTAATTTATGGGGTAGAATCCTGAAAGCACAGAAGAAAATAATGGGTTTATGTGATTATGCCTGGATTTTAAAAAATGTATTATTATTGATTTCAGAGACGAAGGGAGAGGGAGAGATAGAAACATCAATGATAAGAGAATCATTGAATGGCTGCTTCCTGCATGCCCCCTATTGGGGATCGAGCCCACAACATAGGCATGTGCCCTTGACTGGAATCGAACCTGGGACCCTTCAGTCCTCAGGCTGACGCTCTGTCCATTGAGTCAAACCAGCTAGGGCATTGGCTGGATTTAAACAAAAAACAACCCAATGCACTGCTTTCTCAAGCCATAGTCTAAACATGATTTTAGTTATTTTAGTTTTATTCTGCTAAATTATATCACATAAATTGTATGTTTTCTATATGGCCTTTCCCATGTGGATAGAAGGAATGAATGAAACAATGTAAAGGTCACCTTTTGCTTTGAGAAATAATTGCCACAATCATGACGGATAAAGGGTGTTTCCATTCTGGTTATAGTGTGGTCTGCTTCAAACATAGCCCAGTCTTGGAAAGAATTAAGGTAAATGAGTTAGATACTAAATCTGTATATGCATGGGTTAATTTTCCATGAAGTCAGTGCTCAAAAATTTCATTTATCAGGCCTTGCTGAACTGTGTAGCTTTCTCTTTTAGGCTTTGACATAGCTACTAAACCTTATGGCTCTGCTGTGTGTGTGTGTGTGTGTGTGTGTGTGTGTGTGTTCGATGCTCTGCATTTTCTCTTGAAATGATTAGATTGTATGGCACTTTTTACAAATAGGTTTCTTCTTCCAGTTCCTTTTCTACTTTTGTCCAGCTGAACATGTTGCTGTGTGGTTATTGCCATGAGTCCTCAAGATAACAAGGGCATATTTGTGAGAGTTTAAATCTCCAGGGCTAGGTCAATGGCATTGGGCAGCACAGTGAACTGCCCTGGCCAGGCTGCACTGCCCATCTCACTTGTCCCCATGTGTTGACCTAGTAGGAGCATGACACCTAACAAATTTATGGATATAACTCTCTCCTCCTCTCTGTCCCCATCTTCTGCCAGGCGGGTGCCCCGGCGATGCCTGGCACAGGAGAAAGCACTAACCCCGAGAACAGCGAGCTCAAGTACTCAGGTCAAGATGGGCTGTACATAGGCGTCAGCCTGGCCTCACCGGCCGAAGTCACGTCCTCCTCGGTGAGACAGGATTCGTGGTGTGCACTTGCCCTGGCCTGAGCCTGCTGCCGCTGCTGGAGCAGGGAGGCCCTCGGGACCCGCGGTGATTATGCCACACTGTGCAAACTGGGGCGAGTATGCTGACAGAACATTCCTCTGATGTGTGATTTCCGTGCCTTTATTTTGAAAGAGATGCATTTCCCAAGAGGCTTGTGCTGCCTTACCAGCCAGCCCCTGTCAGTGAAGAGCCAGGGAGAAGATGGAGCGCTTCCTGGGAAGGCCGGCGCAGCCCACAGCACGCGGCCTCCTCCCTGGCTGCGGCCACTTCCAACCAGCCTGCCTCTGGGTCTGCCAGGGCACCCGCTGTGCCACTTCCAGAAACCTGGACTAGGCCTGGGGCCTTGCCTGCTAAGGAATATTGAGATTTTCAAAGAAAGGTTTTATGTGTATTGCCCCAAATCATGTGCTTCTTCTGATTTCTTAATACCTTTCCACACCCAGATTTCACGTGCGTTCACGGAGAAGACCATTTGAGGCCATTTGGTACACACCTCTGGAGGCTGAGTCGGTTCATGAGGTCACTTGTCAAAAATATTGCTGAGTTTGCAGGACTGCATTATAACTGTAACATACACTGTGACTGGCGTTTCTCAAAGTTCATATTGTGTGACTGACCTGAAGTCAGTTGGAATTTGTAAACAGGGTAGCAAACAAGATATTTTTCTTCCATGTATACAATAATTTTTTTAAAAAGTGCAATTTGCGTTGCAGCAATCAGTGTTAAATCATTTGCATAAGATTTAACAACATTTTTTATAATGAATGTAAACATTTTAACTTAATGGTACTTAAATAATTTAAAAGAAAAATGTTAACTTAGACATTCTTATGCTTCTTTTACAACTACATCCCATTTCTATATTCCCAATTGTTAAAGAAAAATATTTCAAGAACAAATCTTCTCTCAGGAAAATTGCCTTTATTCATTTGTTAAGAATTCTTATACAAGAACACCAATATCCCCCCTGTATTTTACTGTGGAATATGTGCTGGAAAAATTGCAACAAAACTTTACTACCTAACAGACAATATTTGTAAATATTCTAGGTATCTGTACACACTAAGGTGAAGTCTCTACAGTGTGACTAACCCATAGGCAGGTTGGTTTACATTAATTTTTTAAAATGGGATGTCATATGGAAACCTATTTCACCAGAGTTTTAAAAATAAAAAGGGTATTGTTTGTCTTCTGTACAGTGAATTCCTTCCCTTTCAGTTTCATTTTAATACTGTATAGACATTCATATAAAACAAGCACATGTGATGTTTTTTGCAAATTGCCTTACGGCCTTCATGTCCATGAATTGTCCTTTTGGAGCTGTTTTATAGCTTGGTTTATTTGAAGTTGGCACATGGAGTTATCACTTTCAATTTGCATTGGGGAAAATTTTTATAATTAAAGGGACCCAGTAGCAGATCACATTATCTGAGATTAATAAGCATTCTCTTTAGGAACAGTTCTTGAAAAAAATTGAAAAAGTCTAGAGTTTTCCCCCCTTTGAACGAAATACTTTATAGTCCAGAAACGGACGATCTCCTCTCTGGAACCTCCCTTTTGCAAAGTGCCACCAAGTCTCAGAGCTCATCTGAGGTTGAAGTCCTTCCACTCACCAGAAGGTATAGAATGATCTGAACTATCTCTACTTTCCTTCACTGTTGGGTGGATTTCAGGAAGTCAAGAAGCTGTTCCACAACACAACATGGTGTAATTTCATCTTGGCTCCAAGGTGTGGGCCACTTTTCATGCACTGATTACAGCCATTCTATGGGGTCCAGTTAGATTCAAGAGAAGGGAAGTCTTCCTCTGGTGGGTGGTGCTGGAAGTCAGACATAGGGCTGGGGTATGTGTGTGTCTGGGGAAGTCACTGAAGCCTGCATGCACCCTAAAACCATAGCGTGAGCTAGAAACATGGACAGAGGGCTGGATTTGGAGTCAGATCACTAGGCTTCCAGCCCTGCTCTGCATGCATGAGCTCTGTGGCCTTGGGCAAGTTATCCAACTCATTTTCCCTCAACTGTAAAATGATGCCAGTAACACACAACTTCTAACTCAAAGGAGAGCGTCCATATAAAGTGCCTAGCGCAGGGCTTGGTGCACAGTAAGCATTGAGTGTGAACATGACTGAAAAAGCGTGGCAGGAGCTCTTAACAAATGGGTGTTTGGGATGTCTAAGGCCTTTGCAGAATCACAGGGACTAAGACACCCCTGGCTCACCTGCATTTCTTCCACAACGCTGAGGAGAGTGATGCGAGGGATTCCCCTGCCCAGGGGGTGGCAGAGATGGATGGGGAGGATGCTTGAAAGACCAGTGTGAGTTCAGCGGATTGTTTAATAGGACAGGGCTGGTCTGACGGCAAAGAAAGTTATTATCCCTCGTTTTTTTCTCCCTCATTCCTCTTATGGTTTTCATTACTTTGAGTCCTTTCTGGTGGGTTGGTAGTTGTTGAGTTAATATCTTTTGATTGGAAAATGAATTTTTCTTATTGAGGCTTCCAAATCCTTTTTTATGGGTATGCTGCCGAATGTTGCTACTTCCAACCCTAAGGTGCCATTCGGCTGCCCAAGCTCCTCTTCAGAACACAAAGGGGGAGGAAGTACGGCTGTCATGGAATGCCCAGGGGCAGAGGAGAAGGCGGGGACTGTTTTATCACAGTGAGCTCCGCTGATCTGGGCTTTTTCAATGGTCGCTTTCTCATCCGTGATTGTGCACAGTGGAAGTCTGATCATTTCTAACAAACATACAATCAGCACCCCTACCCAGAGTATGATAATCAAAGAAAAGTCATTTCTCGCATTGGTCATTGTGGCTAAGTTGGCTGGAGTGTAGCCCCGTGCACCGAAGGGTCTTTGGTTTAGTTCCAGGTCAGGCCACATGCCTAGTTTGAAGATTTGATCCCAGTTGGTGTGGGAGGCAACCGATCTATGTTTCTCACGTGGATGTTACTCTCCCTCTCCCTCTGTCAAATCAATGAAAACATATCCTCAGGTGAGGATTAAAAAACAAAACAAAGCACAAGTTATTTCTCAAGAATTGCATTGACATAGATACACCTTAGCTTAGAGCAGTGGTTCTTAACCTTCTAGCCCTTTAAATACAGTTCCTCATGTTGTGACCCAACCATAAAATTATTTTCGTTGCTACTTCATAACTGTAATGTTGCTACTGTTATGAATCGTAATGTAAATATCTGATATGCAGGATGGTCTTAGGCGACCCCTGTGAAAGGGTCGTTCGACTGCTAAAGGGGTCGTGACCCACAGGTTGAGAACCTCTGGCTTAGAGAGTGCTCAGACCCATTACCGAGGGCTTCAGAAAGTATGTCCTCTGCCCCTCTTGGCTGATGTTAGGCCATCTTACATAACCGAAAGCTCTGTTTGAGGTTTCTCTTCAGGGTCACTTTGTGTTGTTTCCTGGTGCCTATGGGAGGGTCAGGAAAGCAAAGGGAGCCATTCATTTCCCCCTGCAAGTAAATTAACTTCTTGCTCATGGGCAATGTTTTCCCCAGTCCTTGGAAAATTGATGTAATTTCAGATTATAGATAGGTTAGCTGCTGGAAGGGCAATACAGCAGGTCCTCGTGACTCCGCCAGATTCCAGGCTGCTCTCATTTCGAGGCAGCGTGGTGCCTTCGGTGCGTTAAGGCCTCTCCTTGCCTGGGCGTTGTCCATGGGGTCTTCAGATCCCTGTACTCTGAGGAGGAAGTGCTAGGTGTGTGGGAGGCTGGAAGGGGGACGTAGAATAAGGCAGCCCTAGCTAATTAGAATGTGTTTTGTTTCTGGGTTGAAATAGTAAGTCAGTTTGGGAATCTCCTGTTTGGAAGCTTTAAAGGGCAGTCAGATATGAGTTGGTTATTTTATATGAGAACGATTAATAAGTTTGTTAGATCAAATCTTTGAAAACAGGGTCTGTGGGTAAAGATTCTGTGCAGCTCTGGCCACTTGGGTCCTCGAGATGGATTCTGTGTGGCTGAACCATTAGCTCCAGCTAACGCACGCCTGTCTGCTATGGGTTTTGGAGGCGGGGACAAGGTTGGGGTCAAGGTGCTAGCTCTTTGTAGGATCTGTAGAGGAAAGGAATCATATGGTGTCTTCAGTTTCAACTATAAGATATTACAGGCTGAAAGCCTAAGTTCAGAGGAACTTTGGGTAGATAAATTCTGGCCGATAGTTCCAAATGCTTCTAAAGGAGAGTCAGGCTGTTGCAGGTGCACGTCGACCTCTGAGACTCACGGCAGAGTGAGTGATCACGCCCCCACCAAGTCCACTAAGGCAGGTCCCAAATCTGCACTGGAGGACGAGCAGGACAGCTGGTCCTCACTGTTCTCCCTGCTCAGCTGTCACAGGGACATATCCATTCCACAGTCAATATCACTGTTTTTGTTAAAGAGATACTCATTCTCTTTGTGTTTTTTTTTTTTTTTAAAAAGAACAAACATTTAAAAATGGCTAAACTACAGCAATTAAAGATGAACTAATGTTTAATTAATTGAAAGGCTTATATTTTGGTCATAAGCGGTCCCCTGTGGTAAGATAATTATCTAGATATCCCTTGGCTTTTGAGCGAGTCACTTTTCTCTGGGCCTCAGCGAACATATAATAGAGAAATCAGGCGGTGTGTTCTGAAGGTCCCTTCCATCTGTGTTTGCTGCCCATCGGCCCATGTGCAGATTATGGGCAATGAGGCGATGGTGGGTCTGGTCTGGTCTGAGTCCCCGAGTCTGAGGGGCCTCTGCAGGCTGCTCCATGACTAGGGAAGCTGGTGGGATTGGAATCTCCTAGCTTTCTCCTGGTTTTCTCAACTCCCCAGGCTTGGATCTATGGAGGCCAAGTGCCCCTGTTGCCTTAGGCCACAGAGGGTGAGAGTCCTGGTCATATTTATGAACACGGACTTGGTAAGAGGTGCTGCCACCCCCTAACCCAACCCCCCAATAGAAAACTTATACAGTGATACGTACCCAGACCGGAAAATGGAAACGTCTGGCAGCCCAGCAGTCCGCAGAACAAGGAAAAAACAGCTTTGCTTGGCTTGGCCCATTGCTTCAATATCTTGTAGTTGGTTTTTTATTTCTTGGAAACAACCAACTTTTCATTGTTGTTTGCCTTCTGTGTCTTCCCTTTAGCCATTACAGAGTTTTCCTCTCCGTCTCTCCACCCCTTCCCTACCTCTTACCCTTATTTTTGTGGATTCTATTCTGTTAACACTCCAAGACGGGTCTGAAATAATAATAGCAAATATTATTGCTTACTATGTGCCAGTTTTATACAAAGTGCTGCACATGTATCGATTGATCTAATCCTCATACCACGGTAAGTGAGGTGTTGCTGTCCCATTTTACAGATGTCTTTACAGAGGTACAGAGAAGTTAGTAACTTGTCCAGTGTTACACAGTGGCAGTCTGGCTCCAGAGCACATGCTCTTAACCATGCCACCGTATTGTCTTTTCATCTGGATTGAAAGGGAAAGAAATTGAGAAACAGAGGGGAGGCAGCACTGTCTGAGACTTGAGATTATGTCCTTTCTCCTCTAGCATCTCAGAAACACACAGTTGTGATTTGCAACACAGGTATGCTGAGATTGAGGGAATCTCAAAGTATACATTTCTTTGATTGATAGGTTTCTTATGAATACATAAAGTCATGTGTAGTTAGCTGAGAAGTATTGAGTTCGGAGATGTTGTGCTGTCTCTGAGCAAATCACTTCTCTTTTTTAAAAAAAATATATTTTATTGATTTTTTTTTACAGAGAGGAAGGGAGAGAGATAGAGAGCTAGAAACATCGATCAGCTGCCTCCTGCACATCTCCTACTGGGGTATGTGCCCGCAGCCCAGGTACATGCCCTTGACCAGATTCGATCCTGGGACCTTTCAGTCCGCAGGCCAACGCTCTATCCACTGAGCCAAACCAGTTTCGGCCACTTCTCTCTTTTTCATGTAACTTCAAGTAAGGCTTGTTATGCTCTTACTTAGCTCAAAAGCATTTTACAAAGTTTAAAAAGCTGGTGAAATTATTACCAGTGATTAAAACTGAACACCAGAGAGAACAAGGACTACTTCGTTGTGATGTAAAATCATTCAATCACCTGGTGGTTGTGCCAAAGAATTGTTTTCAGGAACACTTGTGCAAGATTTTGGCAGTGGTGTGTTAGGCTTTATCTTTTAAAATAAGTATTCATTACTGCTGACATCATTGTTGCTATTATTCTTTCGATAAGTTTGCTTTAATAATGATGCTCTCTGTCAGGGGTTCTCAAGCTTCTAGGTGCACAAGAATCACACATAATGCTTATCAAAATCGCAGAGCCCCCGACCCCTTCCCCAGAGAATCTGATTCTGCAGGGCTGGAGACTTTTTGTTTTGTTTTTGTTTTTTTGCCTTTGCATTAGTTAAAATGTCTGGAATAGTACAAAATTCAAAAAGCTATAAATTGGAATGCAGTGAAAACCAATCGTCCTTTTTACCCCTATTCCCCGGCCCCTCAGTTTCTCTCCCAGGTGCAACTTCTTATTTCTTGTATTGAATATATGCGTTGACGATCACAATGCATACATAAGCATGTACAAGTATATATAGTCCATGTTTTTTTTACATATGTGGTGCTATACTGCATACATTGCTTTGCATTTTGCTTTTTTTCACTTAGTATATTTGGGTAGTTCATTATTTAATTGGTGTCCTGTTGGAGAATATTTGTTTCCAATCTTTTTCTATTTAAACAACACTGCAATTATTATTCCATATCTTGAATGCAGATATGGGATGAGTTTTAAGAAGTGGCATTACTAAGTCAAGGCGTATCTCTGCTTTTAGTTTTGGTAGATATTGCCAAATTGCTCTCATAGAGGTTGTTCCAATTTGCACTCTGCCAGCCAATGTTCAAGAGTGCTTGTTTTCCCTTAGTCAAATATCTGTTATCAAATACTCTGATCTTTGTCATTTTGGCATCTCTGAGTTTTGTTATGCATTTATCTTATTGTGAATGAGGTTGAACATCTTTTCCTATGATTGAGAACCGTTTGTAGTTCCATTTATGTGAACTCTTTGCTCAATTCTGTTCATATTCTCTACTTATTTTTTCCTATTGAGTTACTGGTTTCATTGATGTGAGAAATTCTTTGCATATGAAGGAAATTAGCCTTCTATCTGAAATATACTTTAAAGATATTTATTCCTGGTTTCTCATTTGA
The DNA here is from genome assembly GCF_963259705.1 of Myotis daubentonii. Taxonomy (NCBI): domain Eukaryota; kingdom Metazoa; phylum Chordata; class Mammalia; order Chiroptera; family Vespertilionidae; genus Myotis; species Myotis daubentonii. The sequence continues at coordinate 56,098,639 of NC_081847.1, read as the reverse complement.
CTTTGTTTATACAAAAACAATCATGACGATCTTTTTTTTTTTTTTTTAAAGGTAATTCAATTTATCTATCTTATCTTTTATGGCTTTGGAGTTTTGTATAATATGTAGGAAAGCCTTCTCTGCTGTTACAATTGTTTTTTAAAATTCCATGTTTTCCTTTAGTACTTATTGGTTTTGCTTTTGAGGTTTACATTTTATTTCCACCTGGAATTTTTGTTTTTGGTTGTTGTAACATCTAGAGTATATATTCAACCTTATGTTTTTCCAAATGGCAGCCTACTTGTCCCAGCATCATTTCCTGAATAATTCATTTACTTCTCATTAATTCAAATGGGATTTCAAAAAATATGTAGATTCTTGTTATATGAATTCTTGTATAAATTTTTATGTGGATATATACTTAATATAAATTTTTGGATATATTTGGATATATTTCTGGATTTTCCTATTCTGTACTAATGATCTGTTTATTCATGCTTTGATACCAAATTTCTTTGGCTATTATGCTTTGCAATATATTTAGAGGGTTAGCCCTGTCTCCTTAATGTTTTAAAAAAATAAGAATTTGATCATTATTTTCACTTATTTACTTTTCCATACAAACTTTAGAATTAGCTTGTTCAGGTTTTTTAAAATGCTGATGATATATTTATCGGAATAATATTAAAATTTTAAATTAACTTAGGGAGAATTAGTAGCTTCACTTGTTAAGTCTTCCTGTCCAAGATGAAGCATATCTTTTCATTTGTTTAAGTATTTTTCTATGTTCTTTATTAGCATTTTAAACTTTCCTTCATATAGGTCTTGTGCATGTCTCTAGTTAAGTTTATTCCTAGGTATTTCACACTTTAAAAAAAAATATGTTGTGTTTTTTTTTTTTTTTTTTTAAATTGCTTTAGAGCAGTGGTCCTCAACCTTCTGGCCCTTTAAATACAGTCCCTCATGTTGTGACCCAACCATAAAATTATTTTCGTTGCTACTTCATAACTGTAATGTTGCTACTGTTATGAATTGTAATGTAAATATCTGATATGCAGGATGGTCTTAGGCGACCCCTGTGAAAGGGTCGTTCAACTGCCAAAGAGGTTGCGACCCACAGGTTGAGAACCGCTGATTTAGAGCGAAGGAGGAAGTGAGAGAAAGATAGAAACATCAGTTAGCTGCCTCCTGCACTCCCCTTACTGGGGACTGAACCGCAAACCAGGCATGTGCCCTGACCCAAATCAAACCTTTGACTTCTTGGTGTATGGGTCAATGCTCAACCACTGAGCCACAATGGCTGGGCAGTATTTCACACATTTTGATGTTAATATATCCCTTTGAATGGTTATGTATGCTAAGAGTACGCATTAAGTTTGTTTCCTAGGATCATTCTGAATTTTCATATCTTCCCCCCCCCCCCCTAGTTGATTCTCTAGCATTTTCTGAGGGGAACATGCAATTTCCATTTGCATTGGTGGTTTGGGTGTTGGTGGGAAACCTTGCTCTTGGTGGTGTCTGATTAAGGAAATACATACCTCCTAATGCACTTATTCACTTAAATATGGATTCATATAACTTTAGAGATGGAAGGGACCGACCTTCCTGAGGTCCGGTTTAGGAAACTGAGTCTTAGAGATTAAGTCTTGCTGGTCAATACCTGAGTTTCCAAACTCCTGGTTCAGTAGCGTTGGCTCCAGGCTAGGCTGAGAGGTTACTGCATGAGACTGGAGGATCAAACTGTGAGCAAAAGTTTTGGCAGAGGCTGGTAACTTTTTACTATTCTGAGCGTTGCTTTGTTAATCAGTTTAGGAATTAACAAGCTACTGAGACTTGCACCAATATGGTTTTTCAAAGGTTGCGAATGTCCCCAAACACCAGCTCTGAGTTACTACCTCCAGGGAGTAGCACAAATGACGATTGGTCTCCAGTGAATCATCAAGCTGCATTTGCTGGAATAAATGAAAGCATTGTGAGAGCAGGAAATCAGGACAAACACCTACACTTGCTAACCCAAACAGCTTCCCTTTCTGAGCCCCTGGAGATCAGTTATCACCAAATGGACAGATATACTCTACAAAGTTTTTGCAGGCTTCACAGCTTGTAAATAAGAGGCTGCATTCTTCATGCTCCCCCCTTGTTGAATCTGGCAGAGGGAAGATCTCTGGCTCCAATCAACTGGGCAATGACCAGGAACTGGGCTGCCTGGGACAGCAATGACTCCAATTGAATGAACTTTATAAACCCACTATACTTAATTGAGCGCACCCTTTATTTTGATAACACAGGCATCTTGTCACTGGAACATCATTGGGAGCACCTGATATGTATTGCCCACCATTTATAAAGCCGTGCCTCATACCAATTTATCTGTGTGGAGCACACTGGTATAGATGACACAGTATTTAACATTTCCCTAACTCTTGTCCCATTTACTTTTTCTTATACTCTTATTATTCTATGCCCCTTTACCAGGACTTTCTTTTTGTTTATCCTAGTCTTCCATTTACATTTTGTTGAGGACTTGAGAGTGTACAATAAACATTTCTGACTCTTCGATACCACTAGATTAAGTGGTGGAATTTCCAGTTGGGTCCTTCCAGGAGAAATTCCCGTCCTCTGCTTTATTAATGGGTGAGAGATCCTTTTATTTTTAGAACTGACCACAGGAAGCCTTTGGTGGGTGGTAGTATCTTGGGTTGGGGCAGTGGAGGGAGCTACTCCCAGGTTAACCTTCTTTCCTTGACCTCTTGGAAGCATTTGACATTGTGGCCCACTCCATTTTTCCTGAACCCTTCTCTTTTGACATTCACGATGTTGTATATGAATCAGGGTTGTGTTGAAGTGGAAGACTGTGGACTTTGAAATCATGCAGATGCGGGTTTGAATCCTGGCTCTGCACACCAGTTCTGCGGCTTGACTGAGTTACTTAACTTTCCAGGCTGCTGTGTTCGGTGTTCAAAAAGGAGAGCAACATTACCACCTCATAACCCTGTCATCAGCCTTGAAGCCTTACTCAGCTTCAGCTGTGTGAGGGGTGGAGCAGCATTTGTAACCCTTGGCAGGGTGCTAGCACGGTGCCTTCATGAGATAGACACTCACTATTTAGTTGCTTTCTAATTTTCATGTGCAGCCTAGAATGACATCATTCATTCATTCTCCACCCATTAGTCTGAGATCTCCCGAGAAACAGAACCATGTATGTGTATAGTGTGTATGTGTATGTGTATATGTATGTGTATCTGTGTGTATATCTTTATATCTATCTATCTATCTATCTATCTATCTATCTATCTATCTATCTATCTATCTATCTACCTATCTACCTATCTACCTATCTACCTATCTACAGAAAGGTATTTATTTTAAGGAATTGGCCCACATCATGAGCAAGTCTGAAATTCACAAGGCTGGCCAGCATGCTGGTGACTCAGATTAAGAGCTGATGTTGGAATATTGAGCTGAATTCTGCAGGGCAGTAGTCTGGAAACTCAGGCAGGATTTCTATGTTGCATTCTTGAGGAGGATTTTTTTTCTTTGGGAAACCTCCTACTGATTGGATGAGGCCCACACACATTATGGAGGTGAATCTGCTTTACTCATTTACTGTTTAACATTTACTGTTTAAATGTTAAGCACATCTAAAAACCTTTGAAGCAACATCTAGACTGGTATTTGACAAAACAACTGGGTGACATCACCTAGCCAATTTGACATACAATTAACCATCACATGCCACTACATTGGCCATTGATCCTTAGCAACTGGATCTCAGTTCTCAGTCTAAGGTTAAAAGGCTTAATTGAAATGATGACACAGCTTGGAGGGGGCCTTAGGGACCTGTTAGAACTCATTCAGGGTCAGTGATCGGTGTTGGCTATTTCTTGAGGACACAGGTAGGGTGGTGGTGGTAGTGGAGGGGGTTTTGCAGAAGGGGGTGCTATTCTGACATGCGGGAGCTGCCCACTTCCATTGCTCAGCCTGGGCTTGGCTCAGCATGGTCTGGCTGTGTGACCCTGGGGATGGCACGGGCTCTTCTGGGCCTCAGCTTACTTGTCTAGAAAGGGTGACATTTAGACTTGATGCACTTTTAGTTCCCTTCTTACATTTTAACATGGTTTTCTCCGCTTCTCTTGTTTTGGTACGTGATTTGCAGAGACTTGTTAGGAATTTACAGCTTGTGATTGCTTCACTCTTTTGGAAATGGCTCCATGTTTTCAGAGAGCATTAAGAATTGACATCACACATATGTTGACCAGAAAAGTGACGCCTTTTTTTTTTTAATTGCTGTGATGTGATGATATTATTCATCTATTGAGTGCTCGATAGGTGCTTTTTGTATTAAAAATATTTTTTAAAGTTTGTCTCATTATAAAGATATGTTCAGCAGAAGCGTCAGGGTAATGATAGATAGACTTACCATCTGCATTAGCCTCTCGAAATTTAGGGACTTGCAGAGAATATTGGAAAGAACTGAGGCTTTGGAATAAGACAGATCTCGACTTAAATCCTGGCTTTTCCACTTACCAGTTTTTCGAACTTGGTCATAATATTTAACTTCCCTGAGCCTCAGTTTATTCATCTGTAAAGTGGGAGCAATGGGATGTCCCACAGGGTTGTGAAATGGAATGAAATGCTGTATGTGAACTGCCAAGTGACACAGAGTGAACTTGAAATAAAACTGAGTTTCTTCCTCTTCCCTGGGCTTGTCTCTGAAGTTCTGCAGGGGCACTAGTAAGGTAGAGACAGGAGGCTTACTTTCAGAGAGAGTATCTGCCTTTAAGGTGAGGTCACCTTCTGAGCTTGTCACATATGAAACGGGAGGGGTAAGCCATGTGGCACTTCACTTTAATTTAGAAACAGACAGTCTGTACTCGGACTGGCATTTCTTCCATTCTAGGAAGAAGTGATGAATCATTACAGGAAACATTATTATTTTTTTCAAGTACCAATGAAAGTAATTAAAAACAATACTTTCAGTTGAGAACAATTTTGGGAGGAGTCAGAGTGGAGATGGACATTCCAGGGCTGGAGTCAACATCTTTGAATTAGTTAATCCTGGGTTTTAAGCCCTATTACTATCTCTCCAAGGCCTCAAAAGGATTGTATATTGAAAAAGAAACTTAATGAAATTCAACTCTGTAACACTTAGAATACCATCAGTGATAGAAATAATGGTAAATAACTAACTAGAAATAGGCCTCTCCGGGTGCTGGAGAAAAGGTCTTCCCAGCTGCGGAAGACAGCCTGGGAGGTGGGAGCTGCTGGGAGGCCCCTCCACTACCCTCCACAGGGTGAGCACAAGGCTCTGGCCACTTCTCCCAGCATCACTTGTGCTGGGCCAGGATGTATTCACCCTCTCTCTCCCCACTTGGCTTTATTCAAACCCTAAATTGCTATTAATTACCATTAACCAGTTTCTTTCAACTGTCCTGCTCTTCAAAGAAGATAGGTTTTAAATTATCCTTTCCTTTAATTGTGGCTGGGGTCACTTTAATACACTCTAAGTTAAATGTGATTTTAATTGAAACTCCCTAAGTAGCTGCAGTTGGGACTTGGTGTCACCCACGCCCTTCAACTCATGTCTTCTTGGGTTGGTTGCCACACACCAGCCAGGTCAGCACAGCCACTTGTCTCAACTCCACGCTCATATGGAGGAAACAGCTGTTTCAAATGGGGCTGATTTTAACCCAGAGCCAACACGTTGGGGCTCCCTGCTTTTCTTTTCCAAAGTGGAAGGCAGGCTGTGTTATCACCTCACTGGATCTTTCCCTGCAGTGGATGCTTCCCTACGTCTCAAGCCTGAGCAGCACTTTCAGACTGATCTGTGAGCTGACATTTATATGGTGAGAGAAAGAGTGAGAAAAGAGAGAAAGAGCGCTAAGGAGACACTGAGTGAGTGGTTTCTGTAGACCGTGCGCCCTACGGTACCCTGTTCAGTGCTGGGCTGGGCTACAAGAGGCCGTAGCTTGTTGCCTGTTCAGCAGCTTCAGTCTCTCACTTGGGGTGGAGGCCACGGTAGGTGGGCCCTTGGGAGGGAGTCCTCTGTGTTACTCACCTGATCTGTCTCTCTCTTTGGGCAGTGGAGGGCAGGGGGTCCCTGTGGCTCAGACTCACTGCTGAACACAGGCAGGCTGAGATGGCCCGAGTCCTGTTCACACATTTACTTCTTGAAGGTTTGCTGCTCACATTCCAGCAGGGTCAGGAAGCAGGAAGCCAAACAATGGAAAGAGGCACAGAGGAGCAGACCCAAAGAGACAGGCAAGAAAAGATACACTCACAAGGCTGATCTAGTAATTGGCTGATTCTGCAGACTTTAGGGAGAACAGCAATGGGAATAAAAAGACTTTTAAAACTAAATATTTTTACTTTAATGAAACCCACAAACAAAAGAGCATATATATCACCTATAGTCAGTTTAATGAATAATAATAATGCAAAAGCCAGACACCCACCACCCAGTTTAAGAAATGGAGCATTACCAGTATCTTTGAACTCCTTATGGGGCTAAGGAGCAGTTTTCAGTTACCTGTGGCTACTTAATCCATAGCCAAGTGTCTGAATCCACCATACATTTACATTTAAATATGTCAAATTATCACCTCTTTGACATTCTCCAGATAAGAATTGGTTTTAATTATTTAAAGCAGTGGTTCTCAACCTTCCTAATGCCACGACCCTTTAATACAGTTCCTGATGTTGTGGCGACCCCCAATTTCATTGTTACAAATTGAACATAATTAAAGCATAGTGACTAATCACAAAAACAATATGTAATTATATATGTGTTTTCCGATGGTCTTAGGCGACCCCTGTGAAAGGGTCGTTCGACCCCTAGAGTGGTCATGACCCACAGGTTGAGAACCGCTGATTTAAACGATTCCCTGCTTTCCCAAAGCCTTCTCATGAACTTCTCCCCTACTCCAGACACTATTAGCAATGTCCCCCAATTTTGTTTCCAAAAAAACGGGTTGATACCCATATAGGGCAATCTATTTCTGTGAATAACATCTATTTAGCTACCTGATGCTTCCTAAATCCTGTAGATATAGAGCCAGGAATCCTTTCAGACTCAAGTACACAGCAAATGTTTCCCTTTGCAGCACAAATAAAGTACTCTATATTTTTAGAGCTTTCAGGGAGGGGGATATGGAAGGATAGGTTGCAAATATGATTTTTCTCTTTTTAATACACAGGCGCTGAGGCTTGCAGCAAAGATTTCTTCTTCCTTTTTTGGCCTTTTCCAGAAGGATTAGTAGAATGGTTTTGTGTATTCTGTATGGGAAACCTTGGGACCTACCAATCAGGTGGGTGGATGGTTGCAGGTAGGTTAGATCACCTTAAGACAGGCACAGCCAAGAATTCCTTGACCTTGAGCTGTTCTGAGTGCCTACCTGCCCCTGAAGGTCAGGAAGCAAGTCATTTATCAAAGTTGGCTGTGCCCCGGCCTGGTGGCTCAGTTGGTTGGGGCATCGTTCCATACACCAAAAAGGTTGCCAGTTCGATTCCTAGTCAGGACACATACCTAGGTTGTAGGTTCAAGTCAGGGTGCTTATGGTAGGCAACCAATTAATGTTGCACTCTCTCTCTCTCTCTCTCTCTTAATAAAAATATCCTCGGGTGGGGATTTAAAAAAAAGTGATGATACTGCCTCCCCATACATTATGAAATATGTGTAGGTGCCAGCCCATCATTTTCTGGGTGTCCCCAGACACTGTTTCTAGGATTTTGAGGTGCCTTCCACCCCATTTCTATACCATCGTCCACTGGGCTAAACCTGGACCAGCTGTCAGCTCTTCTACCTTTTGCTGCTCCCCCATAGGGCTTTGAGAACGATCTGGATATGAGACCAATTCTATATTCCTTGACCTTGTTTCAGAGTGGCCTTGCTCTTCTCAATCTATTTCCCAGAATTCCCATGACCTTACACCACCAGGTGGAGCTTTTTGGTCCTGGACCCAGTTGAACATTTGGGCTTAGGGCTTTTGGGGGGATCCTTTTTGGATTTGGCAGTATCACTTTTGGGCAGGGCCTAGGCAAAAAGAGAAACCCCTCATTTCTCTCATGACAATTCATGCCACTTTGCAGAAGGATAGTCCAGAGAGCTTCCGTGCCTGAGTGTGGGACCTTGTCCTGAATCTTCTACAGCTTATAGAGGAAGTCAGAGCCATTCATGATGACCAGAGGGTGAAGTCACCAGTGAGTCATCTGGAGGCCAAAATGTCATCTAAGAGCTGGTCATCTTGACCTGAGGCCTGCATACATTGTTTGTATGCAGGTATGTGCATTTTTCTAAGGAAAGCTTCATTGCTTTCATCAGATTCTCAAAGGTACCTGTGACTCAAAGTAGATTAAGAACCAGTGATCACTTCTGATGGCTGGTTTGCAATACAATGAGAAAAATAGAAGATATAATTGAGTTTTTTATTAACTTAAAATGATGAGCGTGCTCTTTATTCTGGGATTATGTTTTTTGGAATCTTTGGTATTGCATATTCTTTTCACTTATGGGACGACAGTGATAGTAAATAGTAACTATAGATAACAATTCTTTCTTGACAAATAAAAAGTTGATTATACCTCCAATTACAATCCCCCCCCCCCCCCGCCCCGGCCTGTGAGATCCCACATTCTGGGAACTCACTCATCCAGACTGCCTTTATATTTGCACATGATTTTGGAGTGTGCTGCTGCATCGCTCTCCTCCCACTGTCCCCCTACATGAGAGCTGTCTTTTATTGTGTACAAAGCTGATTTGAAGAAAGTGATGTGGTACAAAATAAACTTAGGCATATTAAAAATTTTAGGAACTTATTTGAGCAAAATTTGATTTGAATCAGGCGGCGCCAAACCAGAAATAGTTATGAGCGCTCCGTCCACAGGAGCCAGGGACAAGACTTTTACAGAGAAGGCGCAGAAGCAAAGCAAGGCAGTCATTTGCTTGGCTGTAGCTCAAGGTGGGCTGCTTGTGTTTGGCTGTCCCTAGGTTTCAATTTCTTAACCTTGAGGCGTCTGCAGGCTTAGGTTTTGCCTGACATAGGCCACTAAGGCATCAGTACAGCCTCAGCCCAATGGCCTTCTTTTTAATTAATTAGACTCAACTTCTCCAGGTCCCCAGGAAAGGTAACTATCCCTTTGGGTAAATCACCTAATCTTCATGGACCTTAATTTTTCATAAAAAAAAGAAGGGAGTTTGGTGAGACTTTTCAAAGTCCTTTCAGAATCTAACATTATGTAATTCAAATGAATCCATCTGAGGCCAAGAGGAAAAGGCGGCGTGCAGATCGAGGGAGAAGGTGAAGGGCAGGGGGAGAACCTTGTTTCTCAATTTTTAGCAAAAACTGGAGCGGGAGAAAACATTTTGGAATACGTTTAAAATCTGCAACAATGTCTGGCTTTTGTCTAAAAGTAGTGAATATGCTTTCCATATAGAGATGGGTAGAGGAGAAACGGATCAAAATCAGGTACAGGTTTTCTCCGCTCTCTGAAAGTTTCATAAGCTGAAATGGCATAAAGCAAAGAATATCCTTACTTTCCTAAAGTTTGGAATGCCACTTTGCTTTTGTGAAAGGCCTACATTAGGACCCCTGTTTTCACTAACCGAAAGACATGCAGAGAGGATTTTCCCTTCTATGAGAAAAGGCTGTGACTGTACTAATGTTACACCTGTATAACAATAAGGATAACAGCAACGAAAAGAACAATATTCACAGTTACTGCTCAGCTCCTGGAGCACTGGCTCTGAACAGAACTTTGCATTCATGATCCCATTGAATTCTGAAAGGTAGGCTTGGATCATCTCATTTTTATAGATACAATCATTGGCTGGCAGCCAGTAAGGTGCAAAACTATGATTGGAACCCAAATCTACTTAACTCGAAAGCTCCCACTCCTGCAAACACACCTGGAAGCCAGAGCTTCTTTCCTCCAAATCCAGTCTGATGGCCAGCAGCTTGGGCGTCACCTAGGACTTTGTTGGAGCCGATCAGGCCCCACCCCAGACCTAGTCCGGAAAAATCTGTACGTGACCACACTTCAGGGGATACATATTCACGCGGAAATTTGAGAAGCTTGGATTTAAATGACCGTTTTTAAAAAAAACTTGTCCCACATGTCAATACACATTAAGTGTTCCCTGACGTGGTGGTTGAAGAAGCAAAGACTGGCACTAAGGATGAAAGAGGGACATTCAGGCTGCGGAGAGTGGAGTCCTTGCTTAGTGATTGCTTTGTGAATTTCTGAACCCCTCTTGCCTCTTTCCTCCATGAGGACTAAATGTATTATGGAATGCACAGCCCCAGTAGTGAGCCCCCATGTAAACGATGGAATCCTACTGATGAGGCGGTTCATCGATTGTAACAAATGTCCATAGTGGGGGAGGCTGTGCATGTGTGGGGACAGGGGTATATGGGAACTTTCTGCACTTTCCACTTAATTTTGCTGTGAACCTAAAACTGCTCTAAAAATATGTATTAAAACAACAGCAATAATTGAGTATGTGAGCCATGGGCTTTGCCAAAGATGGCACAGCCAGTAAGATAAAGCCCGTTCAATTCTTTTTTTATCCATTTGGATAAAAGGTGCTTTTGAAAGAGAGGGTTTTGTCAAGTGCCATGATCTCATCATCTGGCAACACCGTTGGGAGAGGATCCAAGGGAAACCCAGGGCGTTGACGTGTGGGTGACTCAGGGGCCCGCATGGCTGACAGCGAGCAGCCCGGGGCTTGGAGTTGGAGGGAGGAGGCAGGAACCTGCTGGGCCCTTTTGGGCAGTGCTGCTGGGTAATGAGAACCTGGAGGCCTGGCTCTGGGCTCCCGCCTGCCCAGAAGTGCTGGGCGCTGCTGTTTGCTTCTCTTTGGTTATCTGAGCTGTGTTCCCCTTTGTTCTTCAGTATAGACTTGTGACCTGTGGTGGGTCTTTAAAGGGCTCTGCTAACACCAGGCTGCCCTGGAGCTGGGTTAATATGCATTCCAGGCCAGGTCCATGCTGTACGCTTGACGGCAGTTCTTGGGGGTGGTTAGTATGCCTGCAATGCACCATCTAATGTGTTTTGCTTGCTGTTGTTTTTTTTTTTGTCTGTGTGTTTATTTAATGATATTACTAACCTATAAAGCTTTAAAAACATTTTATTCCTGTATCTCATTTGATTTTCATGACTGTGTCTGATAAATAGATGGGTGAGTGATAGAATTAGGGAGTCCGGGTGGGTGTCACTCATCCTCTGGATAATGAAGAAACAGAAGTTCAGCGGGTGAAGTGAGTGACTTGCCTCAGCTCCTTCCGGCGGGTGACGCAGGTGATGTGAGCTACAGCTCCCAGGCCTCTCCCTCAAGCATCCCCAGGTTTCTGGCTTAGGCTGCTTAAAGACTAGCGAGGTCAGCAAACTAGGGGATGCTTTCCTTGTTAGCCTCTGAGGAAGACAGTTAACCCAGTGTGTATTTGTGGAATTTCCCAAAGTTAGCACTTTTACAGGAGATTTAGGACCAGGGTGGAGAACAATATGACAAAGCAGTTCTGTAAGAGAACATTTTTTTTTTTTTCCTTCCCATTTGGCTGTGCTGTTGTGGCCGAGCACTTAAATAGCCTTTCTTATTTTTATCCAGGGTGCCACATTTTAAGAAATGGAACACGGAGGAAAACAAGGCTGAGAGAAATGGTTAGGCTTGGCTTAGGGATGCTCAGCTCAGGACTCATCTGAACAATGAACGGTGAACTACGAGGAAGCCAGGGAGTTGCTGACAAGACAGGTTGTCAGAATTTGAGACAAATGGTCCAAGTGGCTGTTTAGCATCTTGGGCTTTCACAGCTTCGATTTCAAGCCAATAACTCACTTGGGGAGAGGGGCCCCAAGTGACCTGTGTTCCACACCTGGAGCAGTTTTCCCGGAGGTGGCTTACTCATTAGCAAATGTGCGAAATTACTAATTAGCACCCTGCGACTGTGCTAGAGCAGTGTGGGTTATGGGTGGGTGTGAGGAGTACCCCTCCCCTCTTCCTGCCCTCTTCCCTCCTGAGATACTTGGATGGATACTTGGATTGACACTGGCAGGATGTCTCTGCTAATGAAATCACCATAGCAGCCAAGACTTTTAAAACTGAAAGGATGGGTATCAAAAGAATGCTAAAAAAACTTCAAAAACAAGCAAACAAAAAACCCCCTTAACACTACCTTCCTAATGTGATTGCAGTATTTTTATATTTGCATTTTTCTGCTCTTTGTCTACATACACATTTATTTGCCATTCTGATAAGCTCATTGTAACACCTATGTAGCGCGGTGCTTTTTCCTCCTAGTACTATACCAAACATACTGCTCCAACTTATACATTGTCTTCAGAAGGATCATTTTCAGTGTCTGCACAATAGTCACCACACTGCCACCTCAATGTACTGACCTGTCCCTTTGGGGGGGTGTTTGCGTGTTTCTAGGTTTTTTATTATTGAGGTGGCGAGGAACATTTTGGTGTGTAGTTCCTTTTTTTCTTTGAAAGTGTTTTCTTTAAACATATTTTTAAAATTTATTGATTTGAGAGGGATAGAGAGGAAGGAGAAGAGGAGAGAGAGAGAGAGAGAGAGAGAGAGAGAGAGAGAGAGAGAGAGAGAAGAAGAAGAAGAAGAAGAAGAAGAAGAAGAAGAAGAAGAAGAAGAAGAAGAAGAAGAAGAAGAAGAAAGGAGGGGAGGGGAGAGGAGGGGAGGAGAGGAGAGAGAAATTTGTTTCACTTATTTATGCATTCCTTGGGTTGCTTCTTGTATATGCCCTGACCAGGGATCGAACCCTCAACCTTAGCATATTGGGATGAAGCTCTAACTGAGCCGCCCGGCCCGGGTGAAATTGTTTTCTTAAAGAAATACCAGCAGTGACAATGAAAGACGGGATCTGGGCAGGTGGTGCCACTCTTCTGCTTCTATGGGGTTGGAGGGAGATGCTCAGTGCTTTCCAGCCGTCTGCTGGGGCTTCTCTTTGAAGTGCTTTCTCAGACCCTTGAAAATATTCCTCCTGGGTTCCTACTTAAGCTTCTACCTGCATTTCCCTCCATTCCTTCTCTGACTATCTTTTCTCAGCCCAAATCTGCTCCTTAGACTTCTCCAGAACACCTATCTCCCTATCCCTGGAAGGGTCTCACCTGAATGACCCTTCTTTTCCATCCTGGCTCCTTTCTGAAGCCCAGCTGCCCTCTGAGGGATGGAGAGGAGAGGGAACAACACATTTTGAATCTTAGCCTCTGGATCTGATGTCTTATCTAAATATTATTTCTTATCCTCCTTACATCACAAGCCCACAAGGCAAGGGCCCTGCCTTTACATGTGCCATGGAGAACAGAGAGCGCTGCTGGCACTTGGCAAATGTGGAACGTTGTGTTGTAAGGTGCTAATAACTGGAAGATGTGAGTGGATGTTCTGGGGAGGTAGGATCTGTGCTGGAAATGAGTGGGGCTTCCTGAGAAGACCACCAAGGAAAGTCTTCACAAGAAGAGGGTGGTCACCCATGTTTTCAGAAAAGTGTCTGGGGCTTCTGCTACTGGGAGCTATTGGCATTCGAGTAGGTGTTTGAATGGGGTGCTGTCCACCTGAACAACACTTCATGGAGCAGCTCAAGTCCTGCCAAGTTGAATTCAGGGCTAGAGACAAGGGATTGATGCGCAAACACCTCTGAAATAACCCTTCAGTGACATTGGGCAATGGGACCCGGATTTTTTGACAATTTCTACATTTTCATAGTTGAAGTTTCTGAATAGAGGGTAAATGTTAGAGAGGATTTTTCAAGAATAAAAATCTCTTGTTGGGTCAAGCAGGTGGGACCATCCACTCTCCATTGACATCAACAATGGGTAAACATTTATTTTTTTAAACTTTATCCTAAGATATTAATGATATATACCTAACCTCCCTTGACAATTTTAGGTAAGGTTTTTCATTAGTTAAAGAGAAATTACATCAAGAAGGATAGAAATCAAAATCCTATCTGGTGAGGGCTTTTCACATCAGGTTTTAAAGCAACTTAGATAAATAGGCTGTTTCTACAAATGGGTTCTTTCTAATGCAGAGTCTGTTTTTGCTTTTGAAATGTGTTGATGGTTATAAATTTGCTATTATTTTTATACATATTGCATAGGATGGATACCTATAACTATTTCCATATTATTCTATAGTCCAACAAGTACTTTAATATACATTTTCTCTTTATTCTTACAACAACTTGTGAAGTAGAGATAGGTCTGCTTCCATTTTACACAAGTGGACACTGAAGCAAAAGAAGCCAGGGACTCCGGCTGTCAGTTTTTGAGTCAGAATTTAAACCAGGCATTATTACTGTCTAATGACGTGCTATCTGTCTGATATGGGAAATGATGGCACATTTCTGTTGTAATCTCATCTTTCTTTCTTTTTTTTTTTGTCTTTATGAGTATTCTGTGACTTGCTCTCATTCTCTCCTCATAGGCTTTCTGTCTATCTCATGGGTATCATTCTTGTGTTGTTAAAATTCCAGAGAATTCATTGGATTTTGCATCGGTGAAATAGTGCATGCGGCCCCAAAAGGGCAGCCTCAGGTATTTTCAGGAAACAGAACTGGAAGACAGGGGAGCAGGAAAGCCCAGGCAGCTAAAAGCGCCAGTAGACACCACGGAAAGCCCACATGAGGCATTACACAGAAATGCTCTGACGTGTGGGTTGAAGAAGAGTTGGCACTTGTAAGTCATCGTGGGCTGTCCTACCTGCTCCAGAAGTGCTGCCAAGCTGCTGTGCTAATGCTGCTTGAATGTCCAGGGGATTTAGGCTCCCCTCCATACACATGTTGGGGCCCTACCAGGAATGAACATTTTCATCAGTTTCTAACAGATAAACATACTGTTTAAATTGCATTTTAGTTCAATTACATATATTGCTTATCTGTGTCTTTAGAGTCTCTTGGCATGTCTGCTGTTACTATTGTGTGGCTTTGGGTAAGCGACTTAACTTCTCAGTACCTCAGTTTCCTTATTTATGAAATAGAAATAATATTAGCCTCTACCACCAGGAGTTAGTATGTGGATTGACTGTTGAAACAAGATCCCTAATGAGGGACCAATAAATGTTAACTATTATTGTTATTATAAAAGCTAACTTGTCTGTAATCTATTATAGATGTTAGGTATGTTCTTCAGCTAGTAATGAGTACATTTCTTTTTTAATTTTAAAATATTGTGGTAAAACATACCTAGCAAAGTGTACCATCTTAGTCATTTCTAAGTGTACAGATAGATGTGTGGCATTATGCACATTTACACTGTTTTGCGGACTACATTTTTAAAAGGGGGAGTGGACCAGGGAAGGGATGGTGTGGGTGCCGTGTGTGCAGGGTTCACAGTGAGAGGCCCGCTCCACGCCTGGCTGCCTGTCCTGGATGGTGCAGTGCAGGAGCAGGCAGGGTGACTGGGCCATGGCGAGCAGGGCAGGCATCCGTGTCCCACTGTTCTGTGAGCAACTGAGAGGCTGCGACTCAAACAGTTTCGTCCTGTCATCGCTCCAATTTGTTTTTATTTGCTTCCCTGGCTGGCTTCTTTTGCTCCATAAGTTCTTTGACCCTGGGAGGATCCATTTTGTAGATATCGTTTGTTTGAAATGTCAGCAAATCAGTGGCTGAGAGAACCATTCAGAAGTCCGATTGGAGGTTCACGACTCAGGTCTTCTAGGACTTACGGATTAAGCATGGAACTGAACTCCGTGATTTTACTGCAATCCTTAAAATGAACAAGGCCAGAAGTTTAGAAAGTCAATTGCTAAAAGTCATGAAGATATGGAAACAGACTTTAATAAAAATGGGAAGTCTATATCCCTATCTTTCGGAGCTTTTTTCTTCAAGTTGGTGATATCATGAGTCTGGTAAATATGGGATTAGCTGGGAAAGCAACTGACCTGAAGCTTGGCACACGTGTCTGCGAATTCAATGGAAAGAGATATTTTTTATTTATTGCTTCCTTCAACAAATATGTATTGAGTATGAGCTGGAAATTGTAGTGGTCACTGTAATTCCGCATAAAAGGATTTCATTCTCTTTCAGAGAAGGTTTATTGTAAAAAGTTTCTAATGTGTAGCTTTTTAGGCAAATGCCTGTTATACCTAATGTTGAATTTGTTATTTAACTCTTCTGGGCCTGTTTACTTTGCAGGTGTTAAACAGACACAAGGTTTTAAATATATGTGGGAGACCTCAGGTTGACAGAAGGAGCCCAGCTGTCTCCAAGGTGGCTGCTTCAGTAGTGACCTTGAACTCACAGAGTAAACTATTTGCAACCGAAGGGTTCCATGTGGGCACACCTAGACACAACCACTGAAGGGCTAGCTTTACTGAGATATAATTGACCTATAACATTGTGTGCAATGTAGTGATTTGATATATGTATATATTGCAAAATGATTACCACAATAATGTTAGTCTACACACCCATCACCTCACATACTTTTTTTTTTTTGCCTTGAGAACTTTTAAAATCTATTCTCTTAGCAACTTTCAAGTATACAATACAGTATTGTTAATTATAGTCACCATGCTCTGCATTACATACCCAGGATTTATTCACCTTATAACCGGAAGTTTGTACCCTTTGATAACCTTCACTCATTTCCCCCACTATCTATGTATGGACACTTGGGCTGTTTCCATGTCTTAGCTATTGTAAACCATGCTGCACCTGGCTGGGTAACTCGGTTAGAGCATCATCTCGATACACCAAGGTTGCAGGTTATCAGGATGACGATACAAGAATCAACCAATGAATGCAAAAATAAGTGGATCAACAAGTCAGTACCCTCCCCCCTTCCTCTCTCTCTCAAATCAATAAATAAAAATTAAAAACAAAACAAAATACCATGCTGCAATGAACAGAGGGATGCCTATATCTCCTTGAGATAGTGATTTCATTTCCTTCGGATAAATACCCAGAAGTGGAATCATAGTTCTATGAACCTCCCTATTGTTTTCGGTAGTTGTTGTACCAATTCACATGCCCACCAACAGCGTGCAAGGGTTCCCTTTTCTCTACATCCTCACCAACACTTGTTTTGTCTTGTCTTTCTGACATGAAGATATTACTTTAGCCATTTTTTCATCCATCCATTCATCCAAAAAGCAATGAATATGCTCATAGGCACTGGGAATGTTCCCGAGGGGGGAAACATGCCTAGCATTTCCCTGTCTAGTCTGACTATAGAACCCCATGTATTCTGTGGAGTGAAGTTTTGAAAACATTAAAAAGCAAACTGTGCAATACTCTTGAATTCCCTTTAGTACCCATCCTATAAAAGCTAACCTGATTAGCATTTATATCTCCTGGGTGTATTTGTGAAGAGTAAGCAGGGACTAGAAATGGTTATACCCACGAGATGTTGTGAACTCCATCTTTTCCCAGTGATTTGAGAAGTTGACATTTTAGTTTGGATGAAAAGAATAGTGAAACAGCGTTCTTGAGTATGCAAGTCCTTCCCTCCTGATATTCTAGATAAACAAAAACTGCCACCTTTCTTTCATGCAGAGCCACCTGGCCTCTGGCCTCACACCTGGGATGTTTCATCTCTAGGTATCTGATTGACCTGCCTTTCCACTCTCTGCCTCCTACTCCCAACTGGAATCCAGGGAGACGGCAGGAATTGCGCTACCACCTGGAGGTTCGGCAGGCACACCCCTGTGATGTTTGTGTTTGTGTGAAGCTGTAGAGGTCCTGGCTGGAAACTCATCTCTTGGATTGGGTCTAACATACAGGCAGTGCCTAGAGAAATCTATCCCCAGTCTCCTGGGTCCCCAGCTTCCACCCTCTCCCTGAAGCCACTTCTCTTCCCCACCCTAAATGGGGTAATGGGGTCGTGGGGGAGGGGATGAGGAAGGATATTTCCCTTTATGTAGTCCTTGAGGGTCAAAGAGTCATAAGAGTTTCCTCTGCGGAAGAACACTACTTCCTGACATGTTGCTCGCCTTGCGATCAGGTTTCTTGGCAGGAAGAAATAGCTTCTCCTTCCCTCCCACAGACGTGCCAAGGTGTGGAGATGGTCATGTAACAGAAAATAAGACGAGACGAGCTTCACGTCCCTTCCTTCTAGAGCAGTGGTTCTCAACCTTCCTAATGCCGCGACCCTTTAATACAGTTCCTCATGTTGTGGTGACCCCCAATTTCATTGTTACAAATTGAACATAATTAAAGCATAGTGATTAATCACAAAAACAATATGTAATTATATATGTGTTTTCTGATGGTCTTAGGTGACCCCTGTGAAAGGGTCGTTCCACCCCAAAAGGGGTCTCGACCCACACACAGGTTGAGAACCACTGTTCTAGAGGAAGTAGAAGAGTGAACTTACAAACAAAACAGTAATTTCCCTAAACTTGTAATAACTGCATTTGTAAAAATAACAAATGGCTTTATTGTCTGGTGTGATAACATGCTGATTGGCATGCTTAGAGAGCCACTTGGATTCTAAGGGTTTATTTTTATGCACGTGTGTGCACCATCATTATCAAAATGAGATAATGCATGTGAAAGTGCTTTGTGAGCAGTAAAGGAAGTACATGTAGGAAAGTGATTCTTACTGTTATTGCCCTGTTACTAACACCAGCTAGTAAAGCTCTGCTTTTTAAAAAATATACATCCTATCTAATAAAAGAGAAACATGGTAATTAGCATACGACCACTACCCCTCCCATTGGCTAATCAGGGCGATATGCAAATTAACTGCCAGCCAAGATGGTGGCCGGCAGCCAGGCAGCTTGAAACTAACATGAGGCTTGCTTGCTTCAGTGATGGAGGACTCCAACGTTCCCCGCCTGCCGCTGCAGGCCTCTGAGCTGCAACTCTAAGCAACTATGTAACAAATATAGAAGCTAAACAAAACCCCAGAAACCTGCTTTAGTCCTCCGGGCTTCAGCCAGCAGGATCGCAACATTGTAAGCAAAGGCCAGAAACCTACTTTCAGCAGCGGAGGCCTAAGAGCTGGAGCCAAGCCTCAAAGCTAAAGCTGGCCCAGAATAAAAAAAAAAGAAAAAAGAAAAAAAGGAGCGGTTGGGAGCTTCAGTCACCCCCAGCCTGAAAACAGCCCTCAGCCCCTCACCCAGACTGGCCAAGCACCCCAGTGGGGATCCCCACCCTGAAGGGTGTGTGACCAGCTGCAAACAGCCATTATCCCCTCACCCAGGCTGGCCAGGCACCCCAGTGGGGACCCCCACCCTGAAGGGTGTGTGACCAGCTGCAAACAGCCATCATCCCCTCACCCAGGCTGACCAGGCACCCCAGTGGGGACCCCCACCCTGAAGGATGTGTGACCAGCTGCAAACAGCCATCATCCCCTCACCCAGGCTGGCCAGGCACCCCAGTGGGGACCCCCACCCTGATCCAGGACACCCTTCAGGGCAAACCAGCCGGCCCCCACCTGTGCACCAGGCCTCTACCCTATATAGTAAAAGGGTAATATGCCTCCCAGAACTGGGATCAGCGTGACAGGGGGCAGCGCCCAAACCCCCTGATCGCCCTGTGGCTCTGTTTGTGACAGGGGAAGGCACCCCAACCCCCTGATCAGCCCTGCTCTGTGCCTGATAGAGGGGAGCTCCCCAACTCCCTGATCGGCCCTGCTCTGTGTGTGACAGGGTGCGGCACCCCAACCCCCCCTCCCCCCCAGGCCCTGCTCTGTGTGTGACAGCGGGCGGGGCCACAACCTCCCTATCCACCCTGCTCTGTTCATGACAGGGGAAGGTGCCCCAACCCCCTGATCAACCCTGCTCTGTGCCTGATAGGGGGGAGCTCCTCAACCCCCTGATTGCCCTGCGGCTCTGTGTGTGACAGGGTGCGGCGCCCCAACCCCCTGATCGGCCCTGCTCTGTGTGTGACAGGGTGTGGTGCCCCCCCCCACCCCCCCCACCACCACGGGCCCTGCTCTGTGTGTGACGGGGTAGAGCCATAACCTCCCCATCGGCCCTGCCCTGAGTGTGACAGTGGCGGCGCCCCAACCCCCTGATCGGCCCTGCTCTGTGGGTGACAGGGTACAGAGCCCCAACCCTCCTGATGGACCCTGCTCTATGAGTGACAGGGGGTGGTACCGCAACCTCCCCATCGACCCTGCCTTGAGTGTGACATGGGACGGTGCCCCAACCCCCCAATCGGCCCTACCCTGAGCGTGACTGAGGGTGGCATCACAACCTCCCCATCGCCCTGCTCTGTTCATGACAGGGGGCGGCACCCCAACTCCCCAATCGGCCCTGCTCTGAGCCTGACCAGGGGCTGCACCTAGGGATTGGGCCTGCCCTCTGCCACCCGGGAGCAGGCCTAAGCCAGCAGGTGGTTATCTCCCAAGGGGTCCCAGACTGCGAGAGGGCACAGGCCAGGCTGAGGGACCCCCCTCCCCCCGAGTGCACAAAATTTGTGCACCGGGCCTCTAGTATATATATATTTTATTGATTTTTTTATAGAGAGAAAGGGAGAGGGATAGAGAGTTAGAAATATTGATGAGAGAGAAACATCAATCAGCTGCCTCCTGCACACCCCCTGCTGGGGATGTGCCCGCAACCAAGGTACATGCCCTTGACTGGAATCAAACCTGGGACCCTTCAGTCCGCAGGCCGACGCTCTATCCACTGAGCCAAACTGGTTGCAGCAGTTCTCAACCTGTGGGTCGCGACCCCTGAAAATACTCCCTGCATATCAGATATTTACATTACGATTCATAACAGTAGCAAAATTACAGGTATGAAGCAGCAACGAAAATAATTTTATGGTTGGGGGTCACCACAACATGAGGAAATGTATTAAAGGGTCGCGGCATTAGGAAGGTTGAGAGCCACTGGTAGGGCAAGCGCTGCTTTTTGTGGGCTGTCATGGCAGGTCCTTTTCTTTGGCTGGCTTTAACACTTAACAATGTAAATAGATACCCACCTGACGAAACGCTGCAGGCTCCTAGAGCCAAAATATCTCCTTGTCATGTTCCCTCAAATTCCCATCATTTATCCTGCTTTCATGCCAACTGGATGGGATGACATACACATGCTCATCATAATGTAGCTTCGCTGAAAATTTATCAGAGAGCAGACGGTTGAGGTGCTGGGGTAAAGGGCAGATCCAGTTTGACATGGGGAAGGAGGAGAGGGAGCAGGTGGCCAGGGGTCGGTAGTGTTCTACAGTGCCGGGTGTCTGAGAGGCAGCATGCCAGAACAAAGCAGAAGGATCAGCAAAAGCCTCGCTTGCTTTATATCTTTTCCCTGTTGTTCCATTTGAGTGACTCTGACAAGATCCTTGCAATTTAGAAGCTCATGATCAATGGTGCAATGGAGATACAAGCACATTGAACATATTAACAAATGCCTATGTCAAGGAAGCATTTCGATGATGGTAAATGCAGTCTGTGGGAGAGTGATGGGAAATAGTTTTCAGATAGGGTGCCTGAAAATGACTTCAGGGGTTTCGGAGTGACAGCCTGGGGGTTCTCGCTGAGCGGCAAGGGATTCCAGGCATCAGCTGATGCTCAAGAGAGGACTCAGAAATCTGGAATAGAAATTTGCAGGTTGATTGCTGAAATATGCAGAAGCTCTTATGTACATTACCAAGACACTGTCCTGGGTCAATACAGGAGAATTTTAATAGGTTGTAAGAAATGTTAATAAATATATCTTCCTTTCCCTAAACTTGCCGCAAATGCTAAGTCCTTTGGTACATGCAGAGCAAGCATGTCAAACTCAAAGGCTAACACAGGCCAAATAAACAAGGCATGCGGTCCATGGGCCATGAGTTTGACATGCTTGATGTAAAGTCTTACTGAAGGTCTGAAGGGGATGTGTCTGGCTTCTGAGCAGGCTTTCTGTGGCAGAGAAAATGTATTAGCTGAAGATGTATACCATCGAGTCTAGTTGGAGTTGTTGCTTGGACCACAGACTGTACAGTGCCGGCTTCCGGCACTGTGCTTTTGTCAGAGTCTCTGGGTGCTTCTGAATAGCTTGTTTGCTGTATAGTTCCTGACACAATAAGTCTGCATCCTGTGGGCTAGCAGGTGCCACTCCCTGACTGGTTGCTTGATTAAGCTAGTTTTTCTTTCTGTCTTGGACTTTGGAGAATTTTCAGATGAATTTACCTTGAAAGTGTTGTTTCTTGCAAGTCCATTGATATGTTCATTAAAACTTATGTTTCCAAATTCAACTACACATTTATTAAAAACCACCAGGATTCTGAAAACTTGGGCATTTGGCCAGATCCTGCCTGTGTTGAAGCTGATTCTCAGGAACACAGAGGAGAATGTTCAAACTCCCCAAGGCTCAGAATTGTGACTTATAATCGTGACTCCCAAATAGTTAAAATTCCAGAATATCCAAAGCCACTATTTTAAATATATAATAATTGCTTTTTGATGGGTGTCTAAGCTCAAGCTGATACCCGAGGGTGAACGTACAAGAGCCATAGACCCTTATTTCAAGGGTTTTATAACAACAAACCAGCCCATTGCTGGATACTGGAACCCCTGCCACACAGGCAGTGCTGTCCCCGGGGCTGCGGGAAATACAGAAGAAATCGAAGTTTCTGTCCTCTGAGAGCTCGTGTCTAGCTGAACATTAAGATCAGCACGCAGGACACAATGGGTCCTATCTCAGAATGCTTTTGACTGCGAGAAACAAAAACATCACTCGAAACTGGCTTAAACAAGTAGTTGGTCAAGTAATTAGACATCAGAGTTAGGGCTGGTTTGAGGTCCAGAGGCTCACAAACATTATCTAAGACCCACATGCCTTCAGTCATTCTCCTCTGACAGTCCCAAGGCTGCTCCACCTTGGGCTGCAGGATGCAGCTGGAGGCAGTTAGCAGTCAGGGCTAAGGCCCCTTCTTCACATCCAGTGGGAGAGGGCTGGCATCCAATTGCTCTCGCAGAAGAGCAAGGAAATTCTTTTCCCAGAAACTCTCAGAAGGTCTCCTATCATTTTTCATTGTCCCTAATTAGTTATGCACCCAACCTTTGGCAATGGCGATGGCTGTAATTGGCTCAAATTAATCAGGGTTTACCACTGGAGCTGGGATAAAGATCCGCGTCCATTGAAGCATAGGACTGCATGGAGGAGGGTAGATACCAGAAACGGGTTTAATTGAAAGGGGGTCCAGGGATGCTGGGTTAAGGAAAATTTTGCTCTCTGTAAAATTTTGGGACAGCTACCTTCGGACGATGCTGAATGTCATTGGATGGACAGCCTCTTGTGGAGCAGTCTTTGGAAATGTGTCAGTTTTGTAACACAAGGTAGTGGGGGCTGACCGGCTCTACACAGTGGAGGGAAGAAGAATTTGAAGTTGGGGGGGTGGGTGGTGGAAGAGGAAAAAATCCAACCAAGAAAGAGGCGCCAGCAGGCATTTCCTGCAGTAGCGGCAGAGACAGAAATGCCCGGGGTGGTGGAGGGGGAGCAGCCGATGAGAAGGTTGCAGAGAAATGTCTAATAAAGATTTTTAAAGTTGCTGTGGGCGAGTGCAATGGAAACTCTTCCTCCTGTGAAACCCTATGAGCCCTTCTCTGAAATGCGATGTAAAGTTAATATTTTTTCAACAACCCTTTTGCTTTAGTGTTGAAGTTTAGGAATATTCTGCAATTATGCTCTTATTCTTCAAATTTGCCTTTCTGTGACTATTTTGGGTCACTTTTCTCTCCCAAACCGGCTTCTGTGGCGGGGAAGCCTGCAGAGGATGAGACACTGTCTGCCTTCCCCAGACCTCAGCCTCTTGGTTCTTCTCCTCAAAGGGAGGGATAGTGGCTGGGGGTTGCCCAGCAGAGGGGTTCCTTCTATCAGCAGAGATTGGCTCTGATGTCTCTCAGACCCACCCAGCGGCTTCTGATGATGGTTATGATTTATTCGCCGTGGACAAGGGGCACAAAGATTCCCTGGGCTGGCTTGTTGTGCAGTCCAGCATGTCTTTGTGCAGGGAATCACCTTTCTCTTCTTGGTTTCACAGGGGCAGTGGGAGTACATGCCTTCCCTCATTTGTTCCTTACAATAGCCCCATGTGGTCGGTACTCTTATTTCCCCCATTGAATAGATGAGAAACTAAGGATCAGATATATTCCGGCCACATTCAGTCAGAGCGAATCCCAGATTTACCCGGAGCCCATCGACCTAAGCAGTAACTGCATCTCCCCCTGCATTTCTGGAGGGATTTGGAGATGACCTTCCAGATAAATGGTGGAGACGGTAGGCCTGGAGTCTGTTTCCAGACTCACAGTCGGTGCTCACGCGATAGTCGCTACAGCGAGCTTGGGCCTCAGATGCTTTATCTGCAAGATAAGGAAATTATAGTAAATAAGGCCTTGCAGCTGTAACATCAGATGAATCTATGATGGGAGTGATCCTGGGGCCTTGGGTTACTACGTTGAGTTCCAAGACTGAGGTGAAATTTTACTTTTTCAGTAGCCATGGTTTATTAAGTTAAGTCCATTCTGTCAATATGCAACAAAATTTGAACATCTCCTAAGGGCCTTTTCTAGAAGTGCCCAAGGCAGATAAAACCCTCAGTCCATCCAGGTAACGTGCTTTACTAGAAGAAATGCACAGGAATGTCTTTTGGGGCAGGAAAGTGTGAGAGTTTTCCATTGTTAGCATTCCTTTACTGCCTGCCCTAACAGGCTGATTCCTCTTCTTCTTTGTAGGAGTCAGGACCTAGTTTGCCCTGATCTTACTTATTTTTCTCTTTCATGTCAGGGAATCTGAGCCAAGAGCAGGAGATTTCACTTGCCACACTACTTTCCTAAAACAAAGTTCATGGTAACGAGTTCTCATTCACAAGACTAGCGAGAGAAAGATGGCAGGACGGACTAACCAGCCCCCTCACAGGGCAGGCCCCTCACACAGCCTAGCAGATGGTCTCTTAGGCATGAACGAACAAATGCACTTATGACTACATGATGGGTTTTGCAGAAATTAGGCGAGGGCAAATGCATTCTGAACCTGTAGACTGAAAACTTTTCAGATGTCATTTCTATCTCCTCAGGTTTGCTGGGAAATTTCTCATGCTGTAGATCAAAGATCAAAACGAGCACTGGATTATTATATAGCTTTAGTGTTTACGGGTTCTCACTCATATGACCTCTTTATGTTTTGGAACTACATGATGGGAGCTGAACCAGTTCCTTCCAAACCTTATATGATCTAATCCAATTTATTCCAGGTCACATATGTTAGCAGATTCAAAAAAGCCTTAAGGAGACAAGAACATACACGAATTCAAATTGTTTCCTACCCTGTTTCTCCCTGTGTGACACCAGGGCAGCCCTGTGCTGGCAAAAAAAATCTGCCTTATTTTGGAAATGAGGAATGTCTCAGTAACCAACAGGGCGCATGTGTTCCTGTATCTTTCTTTTGTTTAATCCAAATATTGACACATTCTCTCTTACATATTTAAGATGCCTAATACAAGCCAAACAATATTACTCAAATTCCTTAAATCAATGATTCAAGATTTTTAATCTTGTCTTTCAAACAGCGCACTGCAACTGAGCCTGCAAGAATGGCTGCCAAGCCCAGTGAAGATATGAGTTGTAGAGAAACTAAAAAAGTCTTTTCTTCAAAATCCAAGTTAATTCTTGCTGGATGCTGATTCATAATAGATCTCAGTTTAATACCTTTTGTGACTTAACATATGGTTTATTAGGCATAAACCAACAAATGCACTCACGACCACCCTGAAGTCAAATCAACTATTGTTATTTTTGAATTTATCTCCTTATTACCTAATAGAGAATCGTAGGAATTTAGTACTGGGCAAGACTTAGGAAACTTTTTATTTATATCAGACCTAAAAGTTGGAGATCCAAGAAAATGAAAAATTTCTGATATTTCTGAGATAGTAAGTGACCGAGCCAGGAATGGAAGCCAGTTTTTCTGACCTGGACTCATTGATTTTCTTCCACCAACATGGCAAAGCCCACTCCCAGCCACGACCTTAATGATCACTCTGAGGGAAGCAGCCGCAGACTGCACCTGGAGTTAGGAACTCATACAGGCGAGGCACCTGTAGAAGCTGTGGCTGTCCTCCTGGGTGCCTCAACTGGGAACTTATTAAGAAAAGGGAAACATTTCTCTTTCTAAAGCCTATTCATTCGAGAGCAGGGCCTGAGAGTTTGCTTCAGAAGCATTTATCATCACCATTATCACCATTAGTAATAAAATATTTTACATTTTGTGGGATTAACTTTGTGGGATGTCAGAGCACTTGCATATGTGCTACCTTATCCTCATTGTAGCTTTGAGTGGCAGGTCTTAGTCCCATATGACTGGTGAGAAGCTTGAAGTCGGGTGTGTTACTTGCTGGAGGTCACACAATCAGTAGATATGGGTAGGTAGTAGGCATATGCTGTCACTAGAACCCAGGTCTTTTAATTCCTCTCCTTTATTCATTTATTTATATTAAAATTTCTGTTACTGAGATAACAAATAGTTCTATAACCCTGAGGGAGGAATTTAAAACTGTGATATTTAATTAATTAATTAATTAATTTATTTATTTTTCAATTGATTTTAGAGAGAGGACAGAAGAGAGAGAAACATTGATTTGTTGTTCCACTTATTTATGCATTCATTGGTTGATTCTTGTATGTGCCCTGACCAGGGATTGAACCTGTAACCGTGGCGCATCAGGACAACACTCCAACCAGCCGAATTACCTGGCCAGGACTAAATCTTCTGTGGATTATGTTGAAAAATTATTGGATTATTTGATTCCTATGAAGCCACTCTGTTTGGCCTCTGAACTTCAGAAAGGACAGTTCATGACTGGTTCCTGTTTGGAAGGTTCACATTCCGGTGTCCTCTGTGTGACCAGGACAGTCCCAGGGTCCACTGTGGCCCTGGACCCAGCTGCACCTCAGTTCCTCTCAGGGAAGACCCTGTGTCATGCTGGCCATTGGCCTTTAGTTCCCAGAAGGCATTAGTGCCAGCAGCACTCCAGATAGTCTCATGTGCATTTTCCAAATCCTAAAACTTGTGGATTTCTTGAAATTTCTCTTAAGATCTCAGTGGCTTATTCAAATGGTTACACAGGGCTGGTTGGGCCAATTTCCTTAGGGCATGACCTCTCTTTGGGAGAACTCTGTGCACACAAATCATGGATGGAACAAGGAAGTATTTTTATTCATGCATCCTGCGTTGCCTTTTTTCTTTTGAGTAGTCTACCAAAGGCTTCAGGATTACCCCTCTTGCCTGCTCCTCGCCTCAAATGTAAACAGACCATAAATTCTGCAGTAAAGCAGTGCAAAGGTTTTAAAGACTGTGTTTACAACCAGGCTTGATCTCTAGAAACTGAACTTTACTCAAGATAGAGAGAAATCCAAGGAAGAAAGAAAAGAGAGAGATAGCTTGCATTGCATAAATCTCTCTTTGCACTTCATCGTCTCCTGATCAGAGAGAAACGCATTCCTGGTATTCAGAACCCGCTGTTTTCACCTATGGACATCTGCAATACAAAGTTAATGGCAGTTGGGTTGTTTGCACGGTGTCTGTCCACAAAATCTGCTCCTCACGATTAATGATCAGTTTGTTAGGTGTTTCGGATCTACAGGATGGCTACTGTGGATAGGAGAGAATATTCTGAGCTTCCAATGTTTTTGTTCTTTTTTTTTTTTTGAAATATAATCTTTTTAAAATATTTATTTGTATTGATTTTAGAAAGGAAGAGAGAGGGAGAGAGAGATAGAAACATCAATGATGATGGAGAATCATTGATCAACTGCCTCCTGCATGCCCCACATTGGGGATTGAGCCCACGACCCAGGCATGTGCCCTGACTGGGAATCCAACCATGACCTCCTGGTTCATAGGTCAATGCTCAACTACTGAGCCATGCTGGCCGGGCAAATATTTTTGTTCTTTCAAGAACTCAATCCATGGACTCAAAGGCTCTCTGAGGGTCAACTGTGGCTTCTGTGAGGCTGAACCCCGAGGGCTGTAATTCCTATAGAGCACTGGATCCTGCAACCACGCACCAGAAAGAGGCGCGAAGAGTGGCCATTAGAGGTGGTCCCAACATCTGGTCAACTTGCTGGGACCTCCAAAAACCTAATTTTCCCCCTTTCATTCTTGGTGGAAATATTTTCAAGAGACAGGCAAGTTGAGGTTGTCGGCAGTCCCTGGAAAAAATGAAAGGCTGAACCTGGGAATCCGGGGGTGGCTCCACCATTTAGACTCCTTGGGGAGGTGTCATCAGTTAAGAAAAAAATTGAGAAGGTTCCTCATGACCACTTCAATCATCTATCTTGGCAAGAGGATCTGAAATAACATTTACCTTTCCCATTGTTTGCAATTAGCAGCATGCAACAATGAGCGCTGGGTCAGCTGACCTTTCCCGCACCCGACTCCTTCCACATGAATCCCAGCTGGCCACATCCCCACAATCACTCCCGCG
The DNA here is from genome assembly GCF_963259705.1 of Myotis daubentonii. Lineage (NCBI taxonomy): Eukaryota > Metazoa > Chordata > Mammalia > Chiroptera > Vespertilionidae > Myotis > Myotis daubentonii. The sequence goes on along the minus strand of NC_081847.1, from coordinate 56,070,290 downwards.
CCCCTCTCTACCCAGGACTACACACAGCTGTGGCCACTCATACACTTTCTTTGGGTTATGTCTGCTTTTATTTCTCACCTGTGTTTGCCTTGTCTCCTGCTTTCGGGTGTAGGAGTCTCAGAATCATCAGAGTAGCACCTAACAGCACAGTGAAGGCCAGTGACTGACTCTGCCTTGTCACTGATGGAGAATGAGTGTAGAAGACTCTAAAATTCAGGTGTCAGGACAGGGGTAGGCTGGCAAGAGAGTCTTCTCTGTGCCAGGTACTGGGCTGAGGACAGTGGCTGAGCCAAAATGTGGATTTGTCATTGCTTCCATCAGTCCCATCAAGTCCCTGCTAACGCTACTCAGCAATCATGATAATACATATTAATCTCAAAATTACAATGGTTAATATTCAATTCTATGTGAAATTCTAAAGGAACTTTGCTTTTTAATATTTTCATTAAACTTGTCTCATAACTGTGCTTACTATAAAAATATTCCCTTACGGCAAGTTCCCCAATTCTCTCCTTTAAACCTCATCCTCTCCTATATAGCATTCCGCACCTACCACTGCCTACCTCAGTGGTTTACTATGATGGGATTTGAGGGGCTTGAACTCAAGAAAACTGATAAGTCAATATTGATCAATACCAAAACCTTCTCACAAGGCCAGCAAATGTCAGAAACAGACATTTTACTTGAAATGTCATAAATTTCAGGGTGTAGTAGAGGGACTGTGACTGATGAATACTTGTGTCAGAAGTGGGTGGAGGTAATTTTGCTGTGCATTTTCTGCCAAGCATGGGGTAAATAAATAACACCCAGCGAGTTAAAAATTTGTTTAAACAGTGGTTGTCTTATTGGGTATCGGAATCATGAATGCACCCGAGGTCCCTTTTATACCATCCTCTATGTATAACAATCCTGACCCCTAATTGAAACAGTTTTTGTATTGCTTTATTTTCTTTAAACACAAACTGTTAAGTGACAAAATCAGTAGTGAAAGTTAAGCTTTCAGCATTCAAAAACTCACTGGTATGCCCTAGCCTGTTTGGCTCAGTGGATAGAGTGTTGGCCCACGGACTGAGGTTCTGGGTTGGATTCTGGTCAAAGGCACATACCCTCTGTTGCGAGCTTGATCCGGTCCCTGGTCTGAGCACATGAGGGAGGAGACCAATCCATCTGTCTCTCTCGCATTGATGTTTCTCTCTGTCTCTCTCCTTCCCTTCCATTCTCTCTGAAAATTAATGGAAAAACAAACAAACCACAAACTCACTGATAGCAATGTAAACCCAAAATAAGTGAGTTCTTGGTGAGAACAACTGGCTCCATGCGGCCTGCTCCTGGGTGATCTACATGTTGTGTGTGAATGATCTCCCTCAGTCTTCATAGCACCGGTGAGATATGTGTGATCATCCCATTTCACATATGAGAAAGCTGAGGCTCAGAAGGTAGATATGTGCCCGAGAGCACAGAGCTCTAAGTGCTGAACCAGGGTCTGCATCCAGGTCCATTGGACAGCAAAGCTCTTGCTTGTTCTGCTGCATAATATTGACACAGAGTTGGGTTTGGCATGCGAGGGAACCAGTTGGAATACTATCTCAGATATTTTCCAATTCATTTATTTTAAAGGGACAAGGGGGAAAAGGTCGTAAATTGCTTTATTGCTTTTTTTCACCTCCCATTTTATTAGCTCCCCCCACCCCACCCCGATCAACTCCAATTCTTCTCTTGGTCACCTCAAGTCCTGCCTAGGTACTATTTTATTTTGTAAAAATACTTTATTTTAAAATAAGTTGTAACTTGACCAAGTGTTAAGAACCATACAAAGAAACCCTGTATCCCTTTCTCCCATATTCCCCAATTATTAACATTTTATATTTGCAAGCTTTTTCTTGCCTTCTCTCTCCATATATGTAGTTTGATTACACATATTATACACACATATGTAATTAATATAGAGTCTTTCTGAACCACTGGAGAACAAGTAGCAAACACGCTGCTCCATCACCCCTCATTATTACAGTGTGTATTTCCCCAAAGCAAGGACACTCTCCTGCATAACCATCCACGTCACTTTCAGACATTATCAGTTCTCCCACAGACTCCATTTACCGCTGCCAACTGTCCCAACACTGTCACCTCGTTCTTTCTTGTCCAGGATACAATTCTGTGTCAAATGTGGCATTTAGCTGTCAAGTCTCACAAGACTCTTGATCTGCACTAGTTCTTTAAGTCTCCCCCTATCTTTCAGGACCTTGGGTGGAGAGAGTCCCGGCCTTCTGTTCTCTAGGGTGGCCCATCCCTGGGTCTGCCTGATGTCTCCTCATGCCCAGACTGAGGCCATGCAGTCTTAGCAGGAATCCTACAGAAATTATGCCATGTGCTTAGAAGCTGTCAGCTGACTCACCACTGGCCATGTTAGCCTCCATCCCCTGGTTTCTCTACCATAAAATTTCCACTTTCCCTTCATAACTGATAAAGATTTCGTGAGGAGACCACATCAATATCCTATTCCCGCCAGCCTCAGTCTCCACTAATGACTCCCTTATGAGTCAACCCCAAGATGATGGTTATCAAAGAATGGGTTTCTATTTTTGTCATTCCTTCTGCCTTCTACTGACATTCTACTGCAAGCAGAACTTTCCCTTCTCCATTTATTTGCTTTCCTATATGAATGGATGCATGGATCCTTTTATTTCATCTATCACTATCATTATTTATTTTTGATCCTCAAAGTGACACATATCTGACCAGTGGGAACCTCTTCAAACTGGCTCCTGTCATGACCTCATCATTCTTTTAGCTTGTCCTTACTTTCCTGCACAATAAGCTGTTCCAGATTTATTGCTCCAGTCTAGGAATCAGCCAGAGGGCTCTCTGGTTTCCTGTAACGGAGGGTGGTGTTTACAAACTCAAGATCTGGCACACACACACACACACACACACACACACACACACACACACACTATTCATTTCTGTACATGTGTTATAAAATGAGTATATGCTGATGCATCTAATTTGAATCCAACACCTCAATATTTGTTCAGGCCTTCTCTCTTTCAGTATTTGTAGATTCCTTCTTGAATGATGAGAAATAGGCTCCCATGATCCTCGATACTTATTTGCTCTACCCCCTGTATATCACTGATCTCCCTACTACTCTAACTGCCTGTTTAGTCAACTACCTCTATGGTTCCCCATTTTCCCCATCTGGTCTCTGTCTTGGCCGCCAGGCATGCTACCAGCTCTGCAGTTTCCCTCTCCTTTCACCACTGCTCCCCAGGCACACCACGGCCTCCAAGCCCCCCACCTACACCCATACCGCCCCCCCCCCCCCCCGCCACCTCTGCTGCTGCCCCTGGGCTCTCTGCTGCTTCTGCACAGGGAAGAGGAGCACCTCCTATTCGGTACACCTACAATTTGAGCCCAAATAAAGATATACAAAAGGAGCAGCAAGCTTGATGCATAAAATGGAGCTTTATTTCCTTTTCAATTTTGCTTGAGCAGTGCTCAGTATTTTTGGATGATAGTGTTGTGCTGTTGTTTAAAATATATTAATGACCACCTACCTAATAAGCATGGAAATACTCTTCAGTTAATGAAGTGAACAAAGGGAACACCTTTAATTCATTTTAGGAAGAATTTCATGTACATCTGTATGATACTGACTTTTTTAAAAAAATATATTTTATTGATTTTTTACACAGAGGAAGGAAGAGGGATAGAGAGTTAGAAACATTGATGAGAGAGAAACATCGACTAGCTGCCTCCTGCACACCCCCTACTGGGGATGTGCCCACAACCAAGGTACATGCCCTTGACCAGAATCGAACCCGAGACCCTTCAGTCTGCAGGCCGACGCTCTCTATCCAGGGAGCCAAACCGGTCAGGGCGATACTGACTCTTAATACGACTCACAATGTTTTGAGTTTGATTTTATAAATACCACTTTATAGACACCACTTCCTGACAGCCAGAAAAGCTCAGTGCTCACTTTTTTTTCTTACATTTTATAAGTGTACAAAGAATGTTTCTATAAAATTTATCATCTGGCATACTAGGGAGGGAAGAGGGAAAGAAGAAGGTAAAACCCATATATAACTGGGGAAAAAGTGGAAGTCATAAAGTTATAAAGTTGAAATAAGATCAGCCATAGAAACCTCAGACCTACTTTCTATCTGTGCCTTTTGAGGAGGATGTGGGAGGGATGATGGACATCTGTGATCCTAAAACTGATTTAAACTTCCCTCCCCCAACTAAATTACTTTAGTAAAATCAGGACTTTGAAATCTGCTTATTTTGAGAGTTATTCTTATTATTTTAAGGGTTCTCCATTCAGAGTAACCAGTAAAAAGTTTTGAGCAAGTATGATCGTCAAGGTCCTGTTGGCATATGAAGGCTGCAGAACACGTACACAGCAGGAGAAGGCAGGCTTGGCCCCTGCTGTGTCACTGTGGGCCAATTACTTCATTTCCCAGTCTCAGTTTCCTAATCTATAAACGGTGGGTACTATTATGTAGGGATTTCCTGAGGAATTAAAAATAAACAGAGGGAGAGAGAGAATGGGCCGAGACTTCTTAGCACAGTGCTTGGTGCAGATGCAGGGTCCAGTGAGTGGAGGTTATAATTATGAATAAAGCCTAACACTTGGCCCTTGACCTTGGTTGCTGCAGTCTAGTTTAGTCAACGAGGTTCAAGTGCAGGAGTCAAAGCACCATCCTGTTAGCTTGTGTCAACCAGTGTTGCCACTACTCCCAAAGCACAAAAGAACTGGATATTTTAGAGATTAAGCACAACAAATGTTTCCCTGCTCTTCCCTCTGGCAGATGCCAAGGGCGTTTCCCTCAGTCCCCACCCGGCCTGTTTTAGAACAAGCTCCCCAGGGCAGGCCTCCAGAGAAGACATGGATTTATCAAGGGCGTGCTCCCTGGGGAGACAAGTAAGGGAGCAGGAGAAGCAAGACAGGGAAGCAGAGGTCCCCAAGCAAGGGTGCAGTTTCAGAAGTCCCAGGGTGTGGGATCCAGGAATGTAAGTTATGCCTCATAACTATCCCAGCACCTGTGGGTGACTGGGCTGGGCTGCCCGAGGGGCAGAAATTCCAGGCCCCCTGACTTTGGGTAAAGTGGCGCCATTAGCCTGAGGGTAGTCCACCAGGGAAGAGCCTGGGGGAGGTGCTATGGGATTGAAAGCACACTGAAGTGGGGGTGGGAGGGAGGAAAGTGGAGGCCATGGGTGGAGTAACATCGACCCTGCCTCCAGAGCCCACTCTAGTGCTCAGGTTATGGAGCCGACCAGGCTGAGATGATCCAAGGCGTCGGAGCTGCCCCACCTCCCTCTCCTCCCTTTCCTCTTTTGGGTTCTTCCCCACCCACAGGAAGGCAGTGAAAAGGCCTGGTGCCTCTGCCCTGGTTCCCTCCTCTTTGCCAGGCTGTACCATCAAAACGTGACTTCTGTTCTGCTAGCCCACTTCTCTTCCCGCCTCCTAAGCCCTAGATACTTCTCATTGCAATTATTACCACCAAATAGGAGTCATGGATTCACAGTAAGAGAAGAGCCATCTGCCCCTGGATGGTGCACGATGGATTGCCCGAGAGGTAGTCACTGTAATGGGAAGGCTGGTAGTGTGGAAGGGGAGTGCCTAGGGTGGGAGTTAGAGAAAGAAGGAAGTGCCCAGGCTTCAGCGGTCTGGATGGCAGGCTTGGGATTGGGAGATGAGAGAGGAAGACATTCTGGCAGCTGGACTGACAGAGAGGCAGATGCGTGAGGTATTGAGGTGAACCATGAATCGCCCCGTTTGTCAGTGGTGCCCAGTGGGGAGATGAGGGAATTACTGGCAGGGGCAAGGAGACCAGTGAGAAAGCTGAGCAGCAGCCGACCCCCCAGGACCCAGTTGCCCTGGAAACAGAAGGGACCTTCTTCAGGGACTCCTGAAAAGTTGGGCCAATTTTAGAGCAATTATTTTAGGAGCTACATATTAAACATCTAGACAAATTGTTGACTCATACATAAAATCATGACTTTGTGCAGAGGAGGGGAATTTTGACACTCTATCTCACTCTCCAGTGGGTTGAAGAAGGTAGAATTAAAAATAAACATTCCAACCCGGCTGGTGTGGCTCAGTGGTTGAGCATTGACCTATGAAGCAGGAGGTCATGGTTCGATTTCCTGTGAGGGCACATGCCCAGGTTGTGGGCTTGGTCCCTAGTGTGGGGCATGCAGAAGGCAGCCAATGATTCTCTCTCATCATTGATGTTTCTCTCCCTCTCTCTCTCTCTCTCTCCCCCTTCCTCTCTGAAATCAATAATATATATATATATTAAAAAAAATAAACATTCCAGCCCTGGCCAGTGTCCTCAGTGGTTAGAGTTGCAGCCTTCACACGGAAGGGTTGCGGGTAATGTACCTGGTTTACAGGTTTGATCCCTGGCCTCAATTAGGGCATGTGTGGGAGGCAACCAATCAACGTATCTCTCTCTCATATGGATGTTTCTCTCTCTCCCTCTCTCTCTCTCTCTCTCTCTCTCTCTCTCTCTCTCTCTCTCTCTCCCCTCCCTTTCTCTTTCTCCCTCCATCCTTCCTTCCCTCCCTCCCACCACCTGAAAATAGATGGGAAAAAATATCCTCAGGTGAGGATTAACAAAAACAAACAAAAAAATTCCATGAAATTATATTAATCTGATTTTTTAAAAGGGAGGGTGGGTGGGTGGGAAGTGATCAACCAAAGAACTTGTAGGCATATACGTATAACCTGTGGACACAGACAATAGGGTGGTGAAGGCCTGGGGCAAGGGGTGGGGACAGGCTAGAAGGGGTAATGTGGGAAAAATGGGGACATATGTAATACTTTCAACAATAAAGATTTTAAAAAGTAAGTAAATAAAATAAAAGTGAGCCTCGATGTCTGTGATCCTGACACATTTAAGAGTCAAATGGGGGTGTGCGTTGCCAGTCCCTGTACGTAGTAGGCACTTGACAAACAATTTTTGAATGATGAAAAGAATTTTCTTAGACCAATATTGCCATAGCTTGATTTTAATCTTATCTCAATCTTGTTTTGCACAAGTGAGGGCCTCAAGGCTGGGTTTCAAAAAGATGATGAGTGCTGAGAGAGCAGGAGGGGAGCTGTGGTTTGGTTTTTTGAGGGGGTGTTTTTGTGTGTGCCTAGAAGCACCAGCTCCCAAGAAAACAGGTTCTGGAATGGGAATCAGGAGGATATGTGTTGGAGGAAATAAATCACTTGGTTTGATAAATTCTTTAAAAATTTTAATCTTATTTTTGACACAAATGAGTGCAATAACAAAGTTCTATATATATTTTTTTCTTTCCTTAATATATTTTATTGATTTTTTTACAGAGAGGAAGGGAGAGAGACAGAGAGTCAGAAACATCGATGAGAGAGAACCATCGATCAGGTGCCTCCTGCACACATCCCACGGGGAATGTGCCCGCAACCCAGGCACACGCCCCTGACCGGAATCAAACCCGGGACCCCTCAGTCCGCAGGCCGACGCTCTATCCACCGAGCCAAACCGGTTTCGGCAACAAAGTTCTATATTTTAAAAATAAAAATAACTTAAAAATGGGTTAGAATGCTAGTGTGTAGATATGGCACAAAATTACAAGATATATGCATTATACACACACCATGTAAAGAAATCCTCCCTGTTGATCCATTCCTTAGCCACCAGGCTTCTTCCCCAGAGGGGACCAGTGGTGCCAAGGCCACATGCCCCTTGCAGCGAATCTCTATGCATCATGAGCAAAGTTTACACACAAGTGGCTGCATAATATAGATGCTATTTTGTTCCCTTTTTACCCAACTGTATCTCTTAGAGATGATTAATCAGTACCTATGGAGCTGTCTCATTTTTTTGTTTGTTTTGTTAATCCTCACCCGAGGATATTTTTCTTTTCTTAAATATATTTTTATTGATTTCAGAGAGGAAGGGAGAGGGAGAGAGAGATAGAAACATCAATGATGAGAGAGACTCATTGATCGTCTGCCTCCTGCATGCTCCCTACTGGGTATTGAGCCTGCAACAGGGCATATGCCCTTGACCAGAATCAAACCTGAGACCCTTTAGTCTGCAGGCTGACACTCTATCCACTGAGCCAAACCGGCTAGGGCCCAAGGATATTTTTCCATTGAGCTTTAGAGAGAGTGGAAGGGGGAGTCAAGGAAGAGAGAGAAACATTGATGTGAGAGACATATTGGTTGCCTCCCACATGTGCATTCAGGGTGCTGGGGAAGGAACCTGCAACCCAGGGACGTGCTCTTGACCAGGAATCAAACCCCAGACCCTTCCTATCATAGGCCAACACTCTAACCACTTAGCAACACGGGCCAGGGCAATGTTTCATTTTTTTCACAGCAACATAGTATTGTAGCCCATAACACGAATGTACGGTAATATATTTAATCTGTTTATTAGCCATTTTACATATACGAAGGGTATCTGTTGGGTAAATTCCTAGAATACCCAACAGATACCTCTCCTGTTCTTCCACATTTCCTTATCAGTCCATTCATTCCTTTACTCACTCCTTTGTTTATTTACTAATTCTTTCAACCCTGAAGCCTGTCATATGCTGCCTATCACTTTAAGTTCTTGACTAATTTAAGCCTAGCTTTCTTTTTCTAAACATAAAATTATTTTGTAAATAGACAAAGACTTGTTTGATGGAGAAGTTAAAGGCCTTCCTATCTATTCCCTACTATTTGCTAGGACCACCCATACATTATTCCCATCAGCTGGCAGGGCATAAACCCTCAAGAGAAGAGCATGCCCCAATGTTCCTGAATCCCAGGGGCCTCTTGGGGCCCTGCTGTTCAGGCCCACCAAAACCCAGCTTCTCTGTCTTGCCTCTGAGTGGGTTTGGCAGTGTCTGGGAAGCAGGTCAATTGTGTTCCAAGTGCCAGATGAGTAGGAGAGGACTCTCATGCCAGCCAGCCGGTAGGTAAGTATTAGTCACACAGGAGCACAAACAAGTCTCTAAAACCACATTTAACCAGCTGTGGCCAGCGGTGTCCCATGGTTGCCTGCCTACAGACACCTCTGTACCACATTAAGAAAGACTTACCACTTATTGCGGCAACAAAACCAGCTGCTGGGAATTAGGTGGCAAAGCTCAGAGGAGGAGGGGGTGGCTGCAGGGACTGAAAGGGAAGGCCAGCCACTCCCTACACAAACAATTCCTTCAGCTCTCCTCCAAATGGGAGTTGGCACCAGAAAAGGAGGTAGGTCAGAGCAAAGGAAGGCAGCTCTCCAAACCCTCACCACTAATTCATTAAAAGGGGGAACCAGTGATGAGGAATAGTCCGGATAATGAAAACAGGGGCCTCAATGGGAGAAGATGGGGTGAGGTAGGAGGGCCCTGGGAAATCTCAAAATGCCCCAAATTCTTTTCTCTTGCATATGAGGTGAAAGAGTATTTTCTAACATCTTAGCTCCTGCCCTCACCCCCAAAAATCTGGATTAGAAATATTGTGTCCTATTTCTCACTAAGACCTTGGGTTTCAGGGGTGAATGCATTCGTCTCTACCAATACTTGAAGAATAAGTTGCAAGTATTCCTTTTCTTGTTTTGGGTGTGATTTTTGAATTTAAATCTCAGAGTACAATTTGTATTTTTAAAATTTTCAGTCTTAAGGAAGTGAGTTACTGTATTCCTCCAAACTGATTATTTCCTTAGTTCATACTCCCAGAAGTGGATAAATATTTCCAAAGTGCTTATAGAATAAAGGCTGTGTTTTCACCTTGAAAGACTTGTTCACGATTCTCACATCTTTCATTCATTCACTGATTTATTGATTTAATAAGCCGTTAAGTGAACATTAATCTAGTGCTTATTTTGGGCCAGACAAAGCTCTCTGATTATTATTTTGATTAGGGAATCCAGGGAGGGCTTGAGGAGGATGTGGCATTTGGATCTGGGCCTTGAGGGATGAACTTTCATGTTCAATCTCAGGGGTTCCTTGCTGGCAAAATAAGGTTGGACTAAGCCCTGATTCAATGGGAAATAATGCAGCCCTATTTTAGGTTTATATGAAGACTTCTTTTTTTTTTTTTTATTGCTTAAAGTATTACAAAGGGTATTACATATGTATCCATTTTATCCCCCCGCCCTAGACAGTCCCCTAGCCTCCCCTATCCCCCAGTGGAAGACTTCTTTATTGATATTATTTATATTAAGACTTCTTTAATGTAAATTCCTGCCTGGGAATATTCAGTCCTGGTTGTGTATGGTATCCTGTCTCTGTGGGTTGGAGAGAAAGCGTGTTGTCCATGCCCCCTTTCTGAAAGGTATTCCTAAGTTTCTCTTCATAGATTCCTAAGTCATGAGGCTTGTGTCTCCTTTGCAGAAGGCACTGTTTGGATGAAGTTACTCTGCTAGGGTCATGCCTATAAAAAGCCCATTCCTAACTAATGGAGAAGAACTGCTCTGACAGTGGACTTTCCCCCTCACCCCAACCAGCCCCATCCTTCATAATTGGAAGGGGAGAGTGAATATTCTTTGCTTTTTATCAAGACATGCCTCCTGCCAGGAGCAAGGAAGGATGTGTAGGAGGGAATGTCTCCGATAATAACAATACCAAGAGTAATGAGTAAAAGTTCGCAACAGGATCTTGGGCAACTAAGCTACCCAGACCATTTATCCATGTTTACAGTGTGAGTGTTTTTTTCTCCAGCTAACAATGGCTCCCAAATGCCTTCCTTCCCTGGGTCCCCTCCCAACCATAGTGAATGGTCCTGTCTGAACCAGGAGCAGCGTTTCCCCCCACCACCACCCTGCTTGTTTCTGGCAGTGCATAAAGCTAAGTGGGGCACCATCAGCCTTTGGTTATGGGAGAGCAAGGCACCAGGGTGCCTGGGTTCGGGACTTCATGGCTGGGAGTGTCATGTGACCTTCTTGGGCTAACGCAGCCCCTTTTCCAAGTATTTGAAGAAACCTTTCCTTCAATTCCCTCCTCTCTCTCAGCGCTGAGGTATTCGGAGTGCTGATCATCATGTTTAAGAAACAGACTGTGACTTCAGCAACAATTAACTGACTTCCTACACATCCCTCTCTACCACCTCTTGGGTGATTTGAAAGGAAACAAGATTTCCTCCTCCCGGGCTCCACTGGACAGAGCCCCCTCCAGCCTGGGTCAGCCCAGCCTCAGCAATGCAGTGGCAGGAAGTGTCTCTCATCCTCCGCACCCCCTTCACATCCTGGTAGCAGGAGGATGAGCAGGAAGTGGAAAGTGTCAGGCAAAGTCTTTCAAGCTCACAGTGGGCTCCAGGCAGCATGTGGGCCTTTAGGAAAACAATACAAAACTTTCCAAATGGTTCTGTTAATGGCTCTCTACAAATACTTTATACAGTTGTGTCACTAAGTTTATACATTAGTCACTAACACCCTGGCTTTTTATTTATTTATTTATTTTAATTTTACTAAAAGAAATATAAGTCAAGGTTGAGTGTTTTTCTCAATATCTCTTTCTGGTTATTTGGGATACTTTTTAAAAAACATATTATTTATTTATTATTTTTTTGTTTGTTAATCCTCACTCTAGGATATTTTTCCATTGATTTTTAGAGATAGTGAAGAGAGAAGGAAACAGAGAAACATCAATGTGAGAGAAACACATCATTTGGTTGCCTCCTGCATGCACCCTGACCAGGGCCCGGGGCAAGGAGGAGACTACAACTGAGCTATGTGCCCTTGACCGGACTCCAACCCAGGACCCTTCAGTCCGCAGGCTGACACTCTATCCACTGAGCCAAACCAGCTAGGCCTTTTTAATTTTTTTAAATAGGTTTTTATTTTTAGAGAAAGAGGAAGTGAGAGGGAGAGAGAAAAACATTGATGAAAGAGGAACATTAATCAACTGCCTCCTGCACACCCCCTACTGGGGATTGAGCCTACAACCTGGGCATGTACTCCGACCAGTGACCTCAGGAATCAAACCAGTGACCTCTCCGTACATGGAATGATGCTCAACCAACTGAGCCATACCGGCCAGGGCTGCTTGAGATATTTTTGACAATAGATGGGACAGGCCTCTTGTATGAGGGAAAAGCCCATGGCAGCCTTTGTGCTCAGGATCAGGAAAATTGGTTAGCCAAAATTGATGCTTTACATTTGGGGAAATGCTCCCCCTCCCCCATATACACACCAGGTGCCAGCTGCCAGGTTGTCTTGAACCTTTGGACACAGCCTCAGTGTCCTCATCTATAATAATAAAAGCATAATATATTAATTAGACCAGACAGCTGAATGACCTTCTGGACGTCATTCTGAATGTCTTTCCCGACGAAGCCGTGGCAATGGGGGCGGAGGCAGAGGTGGTTAGGGGCAATCAGGCAGGCGGTCGAGCGGTTAGGGGTGATGAGGCAGGTAGGCAGAGGCAGTTAGGGGCGATCAGATAGGCAGGCGAGCAGTTAGGGGCATCAGGCAAGCAGGAAAGTGGTTAGGAGCAAATCAGGCAAGCAGGTGAGCAGTTAAGGGCATCAGGCAGGCAGGTGAGTGGTTAGGAGCAATCAGGCAGGCAGGCAGAGTGATTAGGGGCAATCAGTCAGGCAGGCAGGTGAGCAGTTAGGAGCCAGCAGTTCCGGATTGCGAGAGGGATGTCTAATTGCCAGTTTAGGCTCTACCTGTGTGGGATTGGGCCTACACCAGCAGTTGGACATCCCCTGAGGGGTCCCGGATTGCAAAAGGGTGCAGGCCGGGCTGAGGGACACCCACTCTGTGCACGAATTTTGTGCACCGGGCCTCTAGTTTATAAAATAAAAGGGCTGGAATCATTAAGATCTAATATTCTCTGAGCCAGTGAGCCTCTGAGGAGACCACACAAGGGACCTCTGGTTTCTCTGAGGGCAGTAAACCTCAGGTATACCTCAAGACCCATTTCCAGAGCTACTTCTCTACGTCTTCCATCTTTCTTTCCTCTTCCTGTGGGAGGCTGACCTCTGAACTGCTCTTCAGACAATCTCCACTGACTTTAGCATAAGGTATTGTCCGGCAATAGAACTTTTACACAGTGGTCTTCCAGAGTCTTTATTAGGGCAACTATTTTTTTAATTTAGTTCTAGAATCACAGATTGAGCCAAGAGCCTTTTCATCAGCTTCTCTTATTTAAGTGCTCTTGCCCTTACTACTATTATTCCACTTACTGCACACACCCCAGTTGGAAAATAATCTGGTATGCTTCTCCCTGCCTTCCCCCACTGTCCATTCCTTTTCTTCTTTAGCTGTTGAGAGAAGTAATAGGAAAAGGGAGTTCTGTTTTGTTAGGGGGTTGGCATTTTTAAAAAATAACATTTTCCCTGACTAATTTTCAGATGCTGCCCATCAATTACCTTGGAATGTAAATACAGTATCTTTGGAAAGCAGACCTGTACTAAGGCACACCCCGACTGCCCAACTCCTACAACTGAAGATGTCAGGGCAATGCCTCTTTGATTTGGGGTGAGATTGGCATTCAGAAGTTCCATGAGAGGTGCAAAACCCCCAACTTCCTCTGATTCTAAGTTAAAGGCAATGGTACCTGTCAGAGTTACTTTTACCTGGGGCCTCCTTATATTTAAAAAATAATGGACCATGAGAAAGAGAAAGTATCAAAATGGAACTGAAACAGATCGTTAGAGAGTTATCTCTCTCACGTGATAAGGAAGCTTTTCATTCCTGTTCCAAATGAGACAGTCCATGAGAAGTGTCTGGCACAAAATAGGTTCTCTGCTCACATGAGCATCCTTCCCCATTCCCACTGCTTTCCATCTCACACAATGGGTGGATGCACCTGCTCAGAGGTGACATCCTAAAGGTCTAGGGGATGGCAGGGGGAGGAGACAAGGAGATCCATACCTGCTGGTTGAGAGCTCTCCTTTCCAGAATATAATTGTACATCCAAAATAGCCAGGTCTCAATGAATGCCTAGGGTAGTCTTTGAGCAGAAGGGGCAGCCTGAGCGATTTGATGAAGTTCTCTATGTTATAGAAGATACTTCTCCTTGTGTGTTCAGGAAAATCACACTCTGGTCAGGTTCTCAGATCTTTGAGGATCCCTGTCCTTGGCTGGTCCGTGCCCTATGCTGACCACCTCTCCCATCCTGACCAGGAACCAAGCCATTGGCTCTGGGCTGCAGCCTCCACAGCCTCCCTCTGGTTGAACTTGAGTGCTAATGCTCCTTTTGGTCCCCACCAACTTTCAGTGCAATGATTTCTATGTCCACCTTTTAATTTTTATTTATTTAATCCTCACCCAAGGAATGAGGATATTTTTCTATTGATTATCAGAGAAAGGGGAAGGGAGGGGGAGGGGGGCAAGAGAGAAGGGGGGAGAAAGAGAGAGAGAGAGAGAGAGAGAGAGAGAGAGAGAGAGAGAGAGAGAGAGAAACATCACTAAGAGATAGACACATTGATTGGTTGCCTCCCGCTCACACCCCCACTGGAGCCAGGGATTGAACCTGCAACTGAAGTACTAGTATGTGCCCTTGACCAGGAATCAAACCTAAGACCCTTCAGTCTTCGGTTGATGCTCTAGCCCAGTGATGGCGAACCTTTTGAGCTCGGCATGTCAGCATTTTGAAAAACCCTAACTTAACTCTGGTGCTGTGTCACATATAGAAATTTTTTGACGCCATCACTGCTCTAGCCACTGAGTGAAACCAGATAGGACTGTCCACTTTTTTTTTTATAATCTTGGGAAAGGAATACTCATTCTGTCTCCAGGTTTTTGCTCATAAACACTGTGGCCAGGAAGTCTGTCCTCTAGGTCAGGTAAGCAGAACATAGATTTGTGCCATAACAACCCTGTGTGGTGGGCACTCTGCTAGGTGCCAAGGGTCCAGAGAAGAAAGACCATCTCTGCTTTGAAGAACTCTCAGTCTAGGGGGAGATCAACATGAACATATCATTTCAAAACAATGTGGTGAATTGAGGGGGGCGTAGAAAGAAGGGATGCTCTAATTCCCTCAGATGTTTGGTTCTACCAAACCTGCTGCTTGTGCTCAGCCTCCATCCCACCTATTCTGAGTGGGTGGTGCCCAGACAAAACTAAATCCTCCTGGACAGAAGCAAGCAGTGTGCCAGTAGAAAGACTTAGTTCAGTCCTGGAACAGGAGAGGATGTGTACCTGAGAGTAACCTGAGTCAGGGTTACTTAGTTGATCACTTGTACAAGGAAGAAGAGCTAGTGAAGGAAAAGGGAAAAGATATACCAGTCAGTGGCATCAACATGAGCCCATTGAGAGGAAGTAACGCTGTGCACAGGCAGCCTCGGGCAATCAAGTTCCGGGGGTGGGGGAGACGAGTGGGGAAAAGGTGCTCTGTTAATGATGAGCAAGCTTGAGAGACACTTGGTCAGATTTTTTAAAAGGTCCATCTGGTGGCCAAAAGGAAGATGGAGTTGAGGGAGGCAAGACTGAAAAAGGAAATCTGTCAGAGACTTATTGCAACCAGGCGACCCAGGAAACAGGTGACCCATTTCTTATGAGGTTTTCCTTCTGTCCTCCTTCATAGTTCCCTCTTCTCCCACAGCTTCGAGGAAAGTGACTGAAAGGCCACCCTCCTCTTCCTCTTCCTTTACCTTCTCCTCCTTCCTTTTGTTTTGTACTTTTTTATTTTGAAATAATTATAGGCTCACAATAAGCTGCAAAAATAGTACAGAATTCCCTCTAACCTCCCCCCACCATCCCCTCGTGGAATCATCCTGCACAACTTGAGTATAATACCAAAATGAAATGTCAGGAACATGACATTGGGATAAAACTGTTAACTAGGCTACAGATTTTATTCAGATTTCACCAGTTTTTACGAGAGAGAGAGAGAGAGAGAGAGAGAGAGAGAGAGAGAGAGAGAGAAAGATTCAGTTTTATCACATGTGCAGATTTGGATGGCCAGCACCTAATCAAGGTCCAGAACTGTGCCAGCACTACCTGGAACCTCCTCATGCTGCACTCACCTCACCTGTCCTGAAAGCCATTCTAATGAACTAAGCTAAACCATATACTCAAACTGCCGCTAACACACACACACACACACACACACACACACACACACACACACACACACACAGTCACAGGACTCTTCTTAGCACAGTGGTTCTCAACCTTCCTAATGCTGTGACCCTTTAATACAGTTCATCATGTTGTGGTGACCCCCAACCATAAAATTATTTTCGTTGCTACTTCAGAACTGTAATTTTGCTACTGTTATGAATCGTAATGTAAATATCTGATATGCAGGATGTATTTTCATTGTTACAAATTGAACATAATTAAAGCATAGTGATTAATCACAAAAACAATATGTAATTATATATGTGTTTTCCAATGGTCTTAGGAGACCCCTGTGAAAGGGTCATTCGACCCCCCAAAGGGGTTGCGACCCACAGGTTGAGAACCGCTGGCTTAGCACATTTAAGTACTCTGAGCTTTTCTTCCTTACTCTGTGCAGGTCACCTCTACCTCCCTGGAGAGCATGGATGTTGGGGGCAGACCCTATGCTTTGGGCCTGAAGCAGAATTGGCTTCATACTCTGGAGTGATTCAGAGTCCTGCCCAGGTTTCCTCTTCTTGCCTAAGCAAATGCCCCTTTCTTTAAAATACTTCCTTTCTGAGGTCTTTTAAATCCCCATCAGAGGATAGAACTGAGAGTCAGAAATGAGTAGAGTGGTTTTAAACTTATATTAGAAATGCACAAGAAATAAATATTATGTGAGAAATCCGCATTTATTTTACCAGCCTATGGTAAACAAGTCATATTTCATTGACTATTATTCTAATATTTCTTTAAAAAAGCCCATTCTTTCCCCAAAGATGAATCATTAATTCAATAATAGCCCCTCAGCCTCACTCAGCCTATTTTTTTTTTGAAATTCATAAATATCACTTATATGCAGACTGACCTCACCACAGGTGAATTTCTGAGACTTATATATAAAGTAAATGTTTCAATATTTATTAGTAAGTACAGTGAATCAAAGTGATTGTGACTTTGGAGATGTCATAATACCATCTTAGATTTGGAATAGTCTTTCAGTATCATCTGGTATAATTTTCGCTTCATTGAGGAACCACTTCCCTAAAGCTCGGATGTTAATGGGTGTCCAACAGCAGGAGCCCACTGGTTCACAGGGCAGCTGCCCACTCTGTTATACAGCTCGAATCGTGGGCAAATTTCCCTTTTTTAATCCGAAATCTTCCATCATATGAATTTCACTTATTGGTTATAATTCGTCCTCTTGAACTACTCAGGCTGAGTGTAATCCCTTTTCCACACACTGTCTCATTGGAGATTTGAAAGCCGTTCTTGTGTTTCCTTGAGACCTTCTTCTCATGTAAACACCCTCACTTCCTGTAACTGGTCCTTACAGGCCTCGATTCCCAGACTCTCTGCCCTCCCGTCACTTCCTCAGGAAGCACTCTCGTTTACACATGTCACTCTTAAAATGTGCCATCCACATTTTCTCTGTTATCACAGAAAGGAAAACAACAGTGTTGGGGGGACCTAACTATATAAACCACATGTAGGATATTGAATACCTCACACAGTATCCTGCTTTTGTGATGTAAAATCTCTACACTTAATTATCCCGGTAAATCCTGTGAGAAAAGCTAGTCAAATGAATGCCTGATCCATATCGTAAACACTTTATAAAGGCTCACTTTTATTATTGCTAATTTAAGACATCTAAGACTATATATTTTTTTAAAAAGCAAAAAACAAAACAAAACACCCCAAACAAACCATTAAACAGCTGCAACGTTACATGTTAAAGAGGCATGAATGTAGGGAAAAGCGAATAACTGAGACAAATGAGAGTTACTCACATCTTTATTTTAATTAAAATACATTTGACATAACATTGTGTAAATTTAAGGTGTACAGCCTATTAATTTGATACATTTATATATTGCTATATGATTGCCATTGTAAGGTAATTAGCACCTTTATCACATTACATAATTGTCACGTTTTAGTGGTTGGAATGATTAAATTCTATTTTCGTTGTCCTGAGCATTAGATCTCTAATGCTTATTTACTACTTGTTGCAAGTTTTTACCCTTAAACGACATCTGTCCTGTCCCCCACCCTCCATCCCTGGTAACGATCATTCCACTTTCTATTTCTGAGCTTGGTGTTTTTAGGCTTGCTCCACATGTAAGTGAGATTATGAAGTATTTATCTTTCTGTGACTTGTCTCACTTTGCGTAATGCTCCCTTTGGTGACTCAGCTGGGAGAGCAGAAAACTGTAGTACTTGCCCACATCTTAGATTCAGTCAGTTACAGTGAAACCTTCTGATGCTTTATGGAGGGATAAACAGTGCACATCAATTCATTATTAACATACAAGGGCAACAATCTTATTTCTTTGCATTCCTGAGATAATTTGGCCTTCCTCCCTCCCTTCCTTCCTCCCTCCCTCCCTTCCCTACTTCCTCCCTTCCTTCTTTTCTCCCCTCCCTCTCTCCCTCCCTCCCTCCCACCCTCCCTTCCTTCCTCCCTCCCTCCCTTCCCTACTTCCTCCCTTCCTTCTTTTCTCCCCTCCCTCCCTCCCTCCCTCCCTCCCTTTCTTCCTTCCCTCCTTTCTTCTTCTTCTTCTTCTTCTTCTTCTTCTTCTTCTTCTTCTTCTTCTTCTTCTTCTTCTTCTTCTTCTTCTTCTTCTTCTTCTCTCTCTCTCTCTCTCTCTCTCTCTCTCTCTCTCTCTCTCTCTTTCTTACAAAGAGGAGAAAAATTCTGTTTCTAGGTTTTAAAAATAATTTTTTGGTAGTAAGACAACTGTTTTCTTGTTTGATTAAGAAATACTGGTATCAAGAATCAGCTATTCCTGCCCTGGCCAATGTGACTCAGCTGGTTGGGCATCATCCTGTGCACTGTAAGGTCGCCTATTTGATTCCCGGTCAGGGCGCATGCCAGGGGTTTTGGGCTCCATTCCCTGTAGGGGGCATGCAGGAGGCAGCTTCATTTTTACATTGATCTCTCTCTCTCTCTCTCTCTCTCTCTCTCTCTCTCTCTTCATTCCTCTCTCTTTAAAAAATCAATAAAAAGAATCAGCTTTCACCCATTGAGGCTATACTGGGTCATATAAACAAATAATGAAATTCCTGTTTATATTTTATTGTTTCTTCGAAGAAGAAGAAAAAAAACTAACACTTATTAAACACTTTAGTAGCAGACATTATGCAAGGTGCCTTGCAGACAAATTCATTTGATCATTTTACCAGCCTATGGTAGATTGGATTATTGTTCAGAAATATTACTTCCTCTCCTTCATTTTCTTTTTAAAAAAACAATTAAATTAATTTATTTAATACCCTACTGGGGATTGAACCCTCAACTGGAATTGAACCAGCAACCTTTTGGTGGATGGGACAATGCTCAACCAACTGATCCACATTGGCCAGGGCTATAACTTCTTTACTAAAAGGTTTTTAAGCAAACTCTGTCCATTGTTCCTGTGCATGTAGTTTGACACACCTTTGAAATGCCAGAAGTAATCCTCTTTTCCAGACACCTGGAAGATGTAACCACCTTCAAGAGAGCACATAATCCTATAATCCAATCCTTGCCTTGCTTTCTCCCATCTTCTTGTAATCTTCCTTAAATTCCCTTCTTAATTCAAAATGTATAAAAGAAATTGCAAACTATCATTCTCCTGCACCTTTAAGATTTTGCTTCCCAGCATTGTCATCGGTTTGGCTCAAATACATTTTTATAAAAATTCTCTACAGATTTGACTATCTCTTACTGGTACATCAACAATACTAATGACTTTTTTATTTTCAAGATTGTAAATTGTTTATATTAATTTGTTCATGTTTCATTTCTTACTAGTAATGTCTCATTTTTTTTTATACTTTCATTTAGAAAGTATAAGAGCATCCTGTACATATATAGTTCATGTTCTAGAAAAAATTGAATACGGCATAAGTTTTGTTCTCATTACTGATTTTGTTAGCTTTCTTTCATTGAATTAGCCTTCTCCCTTGGCTGGCCCCTCCCTCTCTGGTGGCTTTGAGATCTCCTCCACCAGTTCTCTGGATTCCCCCTGTCAGAACCAGGCTCCAGGGGTTTTTCAGAACGTGGATCCTGCGGTGATTTGGGGATATCACAGACCAGGCCACAGAGCTGGCAGGCAGTTGGCTCAGGCCCTGGTGGTGAGGCTGTATCTATGTCCTTTCGTCCTCCCGGGCTTGTAGCTTGCTCAAAGCTTCAGCCCAGGCATAGGAGGCACTGGATTTCCCCCTCCTCTTGTCCTTTTTGGTCTGTTGCTATGGAGAGAATTCTTTGCTTGCATTAAGGGGATGCGGGGGAGGGGAATGCTATGGACTAAATTGCGTCCCCATCAGGCTGTGGGCAGTGGCAGCTCAGCCTGTTGCAACCACAGAGGTGACTCCACTCTTTGAAACCAAGATGGTGGCAGTGCTGATAATCTCTGAATCACCTGCGGGGTTATTCTTCCCTTTTCTTGAAGAACAACAAATGTTTGTAGTGGAATGTCTCCGTTTTCCAGTCCTATAGAATCTGAGAAGCCCAACAGTTTTTATTCATTTCTCTTCCCTAGTCCTGGCAGTATTTCTCCTGGTACAATATCATCTCTTCTTTGCGTCTTCTGCAGTCACTGATCAAATTTGTGGTTCACACCCATATCGACCTCCTCCTTTTGTCATTTTTCCCAATAGGAATAAACTGAGAATTTTTCAAATCTTCAAGTTCTATTTCCTTTTTGCTTAAAAATTCTCTCAGGTTATCGCTCTCCTCTCATATTTTGCTATCAGCGATAAAGGGAAATGATGCTACTCCTTCAAAACTTTGCTTAGAAATATCCTCAGCTAAATACCCAATTTCACTGCTTGTAAGTTCTAACTTCCACAAAACACTAGAACACAATTCAGCCAAACTTTCCCCCCCTTTATAACAAGGCTTGCCTTTCCTTCAGCTTCAGTAACATGTCCCTATTCCCATCGGAGACACGCTGGGATGGCCATATTTCCTTCCACATTCTGTTCATGATTATCCATGCATTTTCTAAGAAGATGGAGGCTCTCTTTCTAGCTTTCCTCTTTACTTTCTGAGTTCTCACCAGAATCACCTTTACCATCCATATTTCTACAATAATCCCTTCATGGCAATTTAGAATTTTTCTATCATGCACCACCAAAGCCACTTCCACATTTTAAGTATTTGTTACAACAGCATTCTACTTCTTGGTACCCAACTCAAGTTGGCTTGGGCAGTCATAACAAAATACTACAAACCTGGTGGCTTACACAACAGAAATTTATTTTTTCACAATTCTGGACTCTGGAAAGTCCAAGATCAAGGTTCCGGCAGGAAATAAAAAATAGTAATTCAAGAAGATATATGCATCCTTATGTTCATCCATTGATAGATGAATAGAGAATATATGATATACATCACACACACACATATACATATACATCACACACACACACACACACATATATATATAGATATAGATATATAGATATGTATATATATGGTGGAATATCACTTAGACATAATAAGAAATGAAATCTTGCCATTTTTGACAACACGGATGTACCTAGAGGGTATTATGCAAAGTGAAATAACTTAGAGAAAGACAAATATCATATGATTTTACTTATACTTGGAATCTGAAAAGACACAAAACAAAACAGAAACAAACATAGATACAGAGACCAAAGGATAGTCAGATGGGAGGGAGTGGGGGCATGGCGTAAAGGTAAAGGGATTAAGAAGTACAAACTGCCAGTTGTAAAATTAGCCACGGGTATCTAATACTCAACCTAGGAAGTATAATGAAGCATATCACATTAGCTATGTGTGGTACTGGATGGGCATTAGACTTATCACGGTGACCACTTTGGAAGGTATACAGATGTCTAATCACTATGTTGTACACCTGAAACTAATATAATATTGTATTTCCACTAAAATTAAAAAAATAGATTTTAAAAAGATGGCAGCATGGTCCGTTTCTGGGGAAGGCTCTCTCCCCGGCTTACAGACAGCACTGCCAGTTTGATTCTCCTCAGCAGCATTAGCACGTGCAATATTGCATAGGCTGCATGCTTCCATCCTCCTCCCTGAGAAGTTGGCATCATGAGGGCAGAGATTTTTATCTGTGGGGTTCACTGGTGGGTCCTCTGCACTTAGGACATGCCTGGCACATGGCAGGTGCCAAATAGGTGTTTGTCAGTGAAGAAATGAACTGCTGCCCGTGTGTGTGTGTGTGTGTGTGTGTGTGTGTGTGTAACAAAATAACAAATATTTAATGTTGACTTTGTTCTTAGTGACGAGGAAAGAAAGCCTGGCCACACCTGCTTTTCACCGAAGGGTTTTTTCTTCTTCTCCATGATTTTATAATCTTGTTCATTTTTATTTCTTGAAGCCAAACAGACATTTCCTCTGAGTATGTGTTTGGTTTTATGTTCCTGAGACGTTCCTCTTGAGGAAACACGTATTCCTGTTTCTCTCATTATATGTCTTAAAAGGGCAATAAGCACAGATATCATTCAAATCCTAGAAAAGTTTCCCCTTGCAGGTGGCAGCTAGCACTCCTATGGAGGGATCCTTATGGCTGTGGGCATTTAGGTTAGAAACATAATAAAGGGGGAGGGATAGAAAGATACGGTGCCATCTAGCAGCTTCTGCAGCCAGAAATGTCACCGTGCTTGAGGCTCAGTGAAGCCACCCTCAGCCCCAGCTGTGGGCAGAGTCTCACCCGGGCCTGCCTGCACCCCCCTCCCTCCCACACTCCACGGATGGCGACAGCCACACATGCTCCAGGCTTTGGCAGGTCCAGGTGGGAGAGTCTGTTTTCACAGGTGCACCCCACAGCCCAGAGTTGAAATTTGGCTCATGGTGTGTCCCTGAATAGAACAGCTAAATTTCTTTTGTAATGAATAACCCCCTCCCCCCTCAAAATAATCAACTGATGGCAGAGCATTTGACATGTGTGGACCCAAGGGTGTCCCTGCCTTCTGTTGTCACAAGGACAGTTTCATCCTGCCTCAGACAGAAACGGACGATGATGATCATGTCTGTAATCTGTTACACAGTCTGAAAAATGTAGAGATTGAGAAAAAAGACGTTTCTCCCCTCCCAAGCTGACTTTCAGAAGAGCTCCCCAGACCTTGGGTGTTTCTTGCCTTTTGATAGTTAGAAAGGAAGGACGTGAGGAAATGACCTGACGAAGTGACCTAACCTGTGCTGCAGGGCAGGCTCTGCCTTTGCTTTATTGTACGTTTTTAAACCAGTTTAAAATCTGCATCACTCACAATGCCTTTAGTCCCTCAGTTTTAGAAGAGTTGATGCCTGAAGGATTTCTGAGCGCTGGTGCCGAGGTTTTATCTACTCAGGAATGCAGCAGTGTGAGGGTGAGGGGAACATCCTTATGGAGTCAGCATGGCAGTCTGACTTTTTATGTGGCAAACAGGCCGCATTTTATGTGCCAGGCCTTTAAAAAGGGTTTAAAATGTTAATGTTCTTTCACTTCCTCCTTGCTACAACTCTGCACCCTGGATATCAGCGCTGACCTCCTTCTGCAGAGGCAGGGGTGGGCTGGGTGTCCGCCCAAGGCCCGCTGCTGTTGGTAAGGACCCACACCCAGCGGCCTGAGCCACTTCCGGTTTGTGGTTGGTGGTCTCTGGCCACATACGTTCTTCCCCATCCGTGGGAAGCTGAGGTTGGACCATGCACCCTTGCTCCTGACACAGTGGCGAAAGGGCTTGGCCACTTTCCCCTCCCCTGATGTCATCCGTCACATGCTCGAGGGAAAAGGAGTTGCTCTCCTGGCCTGGAAGTGAGCCTCCGCTCTCTGCTGTTTCAGGCCACTTGGGAGACAGACCTGTTGAGTTTCAGGGTTTCCGTGCCTCCTCCTCCCACACAGTAACAGCCTGGAATGCTTGTTCTCTTGATTAAATGTTTTCACAGATCCCTCACTTGGGATTGAAGGTGAAACTCCTACCTTTCACCTGGTTGGTACTCCTGGTCCCAGTGTGAGCAGGAGCTGCTTGGTGAAGGAGGTGTTGGGAGCGGGCACTCCGAAGGCCAGAAAAACATCCCTTTGTGATGGAAACAGATAATGTGACATAATTCCCTGGCATCCAAGACAGAACAGGCTGTACTTTTTAGAAATAGCACCACCTCTTAATCAGCTATTTTAGGGTCTGTGCATCCTGAGCTGTCACCAGGAACCTTCCGAACTTCTGGGGTGACTGAAGGTGTCAGAGAGGCAACGTCATCCTCGCTCTCAATGGGAGGTCGGGGCAGAGGATGGGGAGGCACTCGGATGCCCGGGTGGCCTGTCGGGGGCTCTAAATAGCGCCAGCCTGACTCCTGCTCTCTCCCGTGAATGTCCTGTGGCATTTCTAATCCGCTCAAAAGAGGATGAGGAATATTCTCACGGAGG
Source organism: Myotis daubentonii (assembly GCF_963259705.1). NCBI lineage: Eukaryota > Metazoa > Chordata > Mammalia > Chiroptera > Vespertilionidae > Myotis > Myotis daubentonii. The sequence continues at coordinate 56,045,899 of NC_081847.1, read as the reverse complement.
TGAACTCCAGGCCATTCTGGAGACAAGCCCATGAGAGTTTGTATGATTTGTTCAAACCGGCCAAAAGGAGAATCCAAAGAGTGATGACTCCTTCAGAAAGTGCCCTGCTGGCCACTGGTGCTTGTCCCGAGTGTCTGGGCACCATGGAGGTATGGTTTCTCAAAGGTATTGATGTCCCTTATCCTCAGGGGACAAAAAATCTGGGATTAGAAGAATGTGGGTCTCAAAAATTAAATCAGGAGCCAGCATGACTGAAGGCTAGTGGTGGAGGAGTGGAGAGAAGAGCTGGGATCCTGGAAATGGCGATTCGCCCCTACCCAGTGGGTGGCTTTGGGCAGTGTTCAGAGTCCTCCATCACAGGCAACAACAGCCTCTGTTTACCAGGGGGCAGCCGGGGAAGCGGCACTGACCCAGGGACGTCACTGAATTTTCATAGCAATCTTCCCTGACAGTTGACATTGTCCAATGAGAATGGATAAGGGAAGCCATATCCACACGAACATGGAAGGTGTTGATGTCATGTATTTGGTTAGTTGAGATTAGGATTATTCTCTTTCTACTTTGCTACTGCCTCCCTGGATTATTGTCAGGAATAATATTCTTTTCTTTACTTGAAAATAAATATGACCATGCATTCTCGACCTTTCTCAAAAGAGTACCCACTCCGAACTTAAAACTGCTCAATAATATCTACTAAAAAGAACAGCATCCACTTATTATTAGCTTCATTTATTTATTCATTCATTTATCAGAATTGTTGGTGACATGGCGGTTTTTGAGAGTGATAGGGTCCTAGAAGATTTTATAATTCAATGGAGAGGAATATAAAAATAATTATAAAACAACATAAGCAATGTTAAAATGGACTTGCTTGCAAAGTGCTATGGGACAGCCACAATGTGTACACACATGTTCACAGCAGTATTGCTTATAATATTCAAAAAGTGGAAACAACCCAAATGTCCATCAACTTGTGGGTGGATGAATAAAATTAGTATATTCATACAATGGGATATTATTCAGCAATTAAAAGGAATGAAGTACTGCCATATGTAGAACATAGATTAATCTTAAAAACATTATGCCAAGTGAAAGAAGTCAGCCACAAAAATATTGTATGATTCCACATATTGTATGATTTCATTTATATGAACTATCTACAATTGGCAAGTCTATAGAGTCAGAAAGATTAGTGGTTGCCTAGATCTGGATCAGAGGGAGGAAGAGTGACTGCTAATGAGTATAAGGTTTATTTTAGGGGTAATTAAAATATTTTCAAATTAGGTGGTGGTGATAGTTGCACAACTTTGTGAACACACTGAAAACCACGGAGCCGTACACTGTAAGTAGATGAGTTTGACTGTGACTTCTATCTCAATATAACTGTTAGAAATGCTATGTGAATATGGAGAAGGAGAGATTAATTTTGATCCAAATATCTTAAGGCTTCAAATGGGAGGAACACATTTTGGGATATATATCATGAGTTTAATTTTAGACATGTTGAGTTTGAGGACCCTTGGGGACATCCAGGTAGAAATACTCAGAAGGCAGCTGGGAATGATCATAATCATTACAAATAATCAGAGCCACAAAACCTACCATATCAGGATTACCTGTTCATGTATCAGCCACTGTGCCAGGTTCTTTATGTAAGTATTTCTGGTCGCTATAAGCAGTCCCTACAGAAAGATATGGAACATCATCCCCACTTTATAAACAGAGAAATATACTCTGGAAGGAGGCACTCTGGAAACAACAGAATAGATTTGTTTTCTGAAGACTTGGGAAACTATTCACCATTAAAAAGCAGTTCCAAGCTCATCAATGATGGCCTAACTGCCACAGGCGGGGTATTACCTGAGCATTAGACAGTGCGAGGCCATCAGTGGGCGTGACACTGTTCCTTTTGCCAGGACTGTAATTCCTTCTCCACTGGATGTTTATCCCCCAACATAAATAAAACAGTACAGCCCAGCTGCTGTGGCTCAGTGGTTGAGTGTCGACGTATGAACCAGGAGGTCACTGTTCGAAACCCCGTCAGGGCACATGCCCTGGTTGTGGGCTCGATCCCCAGTGTGGGGCGTGCAGGAAGCAGCCGATCAATGATTCTCTCTCATCATTGATGTTTCTCTCTCTGTCTCCCTCTCCCTTCCTCTTTGAAATCAATAAAAATATATTTAAAAATAAAAAAAATAAACTTGGAGACCACACCCAGAGGATGGAAGGTGGCAGAAGAGACACAGGAAAGCCAGAAATACAAAACATTTCCTTTTGTTTTTGGATCAGTATTGAAGAGTTTAGTGAAATTGCCTAGCTTTAGTGTGGCTCAGTGGCTGAGCATTGACCCATGAACCAGGAGGTCACGGTTTGATTCCCAGTCAGGGCACATGCCTGGGTTCTGGACTCGATCCCCAGTAGAGGGCGTGCAGGAGGCTTTCCTTTTCCAAGGCCACCTTGTGGACTGGTACTGCTCACTACCACATTGTAAACTTCTGGAGGAAGTTATTATTGTGGCTCTAATAATCCACAGCCTGCTGCCCGGATAAAGAATGGGCTCAAGGAGAATTCGTGGAGTGAGTCAATGTGCTAAGACATTTATGCTTGGGGTATGAGCACTGCAGTTTGCTGGGATCCTCTGTAGTGTTCCTCCTTCTGTATAGTTGCTTTGCTGCCCAGTTGCCCTGGGGCAATGATACTGGGATTACCGATCTCTGTGATATTCTTGCCAAAGTCCCAACTCAAGTAGATGATTGTCTTTTAACTATTTGTGCCAAGATTTCTTGCTGTGAATGAATCCTATGAGTACCAATGCCCAGCATATGTAGGAGCCTCTTAATTAATATTTGTTGAACTGAAATGAAAGCTTGAATAAATTTGAGGAGTAAGTTAAGTCTTTGGCTGACCTAAGCTAGGAAGAGCCCTTTGATGAAATATGGAGGAGTAAGTCTGACAATTTAAATTTCATGAGGCACCTGAAACCTCCCATCCTCCTCCTTTACTTCAATTTTATTTCAGATTAATACAACAACATCAAGGGATTTGAGTAGGGAGAATAAACCCTTCAAAAATAACTTTGCTCCAAATGATTTTTTTTAAAGCTATTGGGACTGTCTCTAAGAAAATTAATTGAATCTGGCCAAGATTGTGACAAGGAAGAAAGCCGAGAGAAAAAGGGAAGCATTTGTGGAATAAGTTGAGAAAGAGCGAGTGGCTGAGGGGATGGGGAGCAATGGGAGAGGGTTCTGGAAGCAGATGGATGGCTGTGAGAGGATGGCCTTCCATCACTGCCCTGGGCACTCTCCTTTCTCAGCCAGGGGGCTGTGCCTTGTGGGTATTTTTTCAGAGCTCTCATTGCCTTCACACCACACCTACCAGAATTTCCTGACTGATCAAAATCTGGTGTCCTTTGGTCAAGAGCAGGTAACCTCACTATTTCAAATAAAGAAAACTCTTTTTTAGGGGTCAGAAGAAATTTCTCTTACTTCTTAATTCTCTGGTAATTTGGTTGACCAGACCAGAACCTGACATGGTGGTAAGTGGCCATTTAGAAAGTCTCAGCCTGAAATATCATCCTTGCTCTTTTTTCTCCACAGTCCTACCCTGATTTTTAAATTTTTGTTTCCATCCAGTCTATGAGTGCTCTCATGACTTATTTGTGCCAACTGTATATATTTTTTATTGATGCTATAACAAATTACAACAAATGTAAAACAAACAAACCCAAAATAAACATTTATTATCTCTCAGTTCTGTAGGTCAGGAGTGTAGATGGGCTCCACTGGGCTTTTCTGTCCGCTAGCTGGGCTCCTGTCTGTAGTCTGTGGGGAAGATTCTGCCTCCAAGCTCATTCAGGTTGTAGGCAGGATCCAGTTCCTTATGGTTGTAGGACTGAAGTCCTGCTTCCTTGCTGGCTGGCTGTCAGCTCTGGCCATTCTCTGCTTCTTGGGGCTGCCTGCCTTTCCTTTTCATGCTTCACTCCCTCTGTCTTCCTCCACCATCCTCTTTTGCCACCAGCTGGAGAAAGTTCTCTACTTTCATATGTCCATTTGAGTAGATTAGACTCACCTGGATTATCTTCCCTTTTTAAGGTCACCTGTACCATATACATAACGTGATGTATATGTCATCACATTCCCAGGTCCTAGCGTAAAGATGTGCAATCTTCCTAGAAATCCAGCCTCCCATACAAACCTTTCATCATGTCAGCCTGGAATGGTGTGTCCATTGTAGCCATTAGGAAGGAAAATAGAGAATCACTTGTATTCATTTGGTGGCAGAATGGGGCTGTTTGCCTTATCACAGGGCTCCTTCTAAGTGCTTACTAGGCTTGCAACTTCAGGGAAGTTAAGTAGTTCTCTCAAACTTTAAGAAAAGTACAAAAGATTAATGAAACCAAGAGCTGGATCTTTGAAGAGATAAACAAGATTGATAAACCTTTAACCAGACTCAAAGAGAGAGTGCCTGGCTGGTGTGGCTCAGCTGTTGAGTGTCAACCCAGGAACCAAGAGGTTGCTATTCAATTCCCAGTCATGGTACATGCCCAGGTTGTAGGCTTGATCCCCAGTAGATATTTCTCTTCCTTCTTTTCTTCCTTCCTTTCTTCCATTTATTTTTTCTCTCTCTTTTCTCACTGAGGATATTTTCCCATTGATTTTTTTTTTTTTTTTTTTTTTTTTTTTTTTTAGAGAGAGAGTGGAAGAGAGAGGGAAGGACAGAGAGAAATATCGATGTGAGAGAAACACATTGATTGATTGCTTCCTGCACGTGCCCTGACCAGGGCCCAGGCCAGGGAGGAGCCTGCAACCGAGGTACGTGCTCTTGATTAGAATTGAACCCAGGACCCTATGGTCTGCAGACCAATGCTCTATTCACTGAGCCAAACCAGCTAGGGCCTCAGGAGATGTTTCTATTGCTCTATCCCTTTCCCTTCCTCTCTCTAAAAATCAATAAACCATATTAAAAAAAAGAGAGAGGAATCAAATAAAATCAGAAATGAAAGAGGGGAAGTAGCAACTGACATCCCAGAAATACAAAGGATTACAAGAAAATATTATGAACAACTATATGCTAACAAATTGGACAATCTGGAAAAAATTGATAAATTTTAAGAAACATACAACCTTCCAAAATGGAAACATTTAAAAAGGTAAATGGCCTAGAAGTGAATTTATTTTTTCTTTTTGGTTTGTTTTATCAATCCAAAGCTCTCAGCTCCCTCTTTTTAAAAGTTTTTACTGTTGAAAGTATAACTAATATCCCCCTTTTCCCCCTATGATCCCCTCCACCCTGTAACCCTCCAGGCCTTCACCACACTATTGTCTGTGTCCATGGGTTATGCATATATGGTTCCAAGTTCTTTGGTGGGGGGAAGGAGGGTGGGTGGGGAGAGGTTAACCAAAGAATCAGCTCTCTTTTTAACCTTGCTTTTGCTAAGTGAAAGGTCAGTGTAAGTAATGTTATGGAAAGTTAATTATTTTTAGTTAAACAATATGGAACCAGGCAATAAAATTCAGGAAAGGAGCCTGTTTTAAAGCCTGTGGCCTTGTCTAAATCACTAAGTGTAAGTAAATAGCTTCCAAAGCAGGTGGGACACAGTTTGCCTGGCTCTGGACTGAGTAGCCTGCTGTACTTCAGGGGACCGCGGATACCTGGGCTCTGCAGTCACATTCTATTAATGCCTCGTTAGACCCAGCCCTTGTCTTTACATGTTATGTTTTTTGTGAGGGGAGAGACAGATGCCAGTTTCCCAAGAGGGAAAAAAAGCAACTGGAAAAAAGGAAATGGCAGATCGTCAATGAGATAGCTTTTGTTTCAATTTTCCCTCCTTTGTTTTGTTATTAAGTCCTCTGTGAATTACCGTACTTTCCCTTTTGGTATTTTGGGCCATAGAACTCTACATTAACCTCAACTTTTTTTTTTTCTTTTCCCTAATACTCATCTGGAAAATAGCCCCATACCGGTCTGCCTTGTTCTAGTGAGACCCACTGTCCACTTCCAGATTGTTTTACCGAGGGGAGCGGCATGGTCCTGTGGCTGGAAGCCCAGACTGGAAGCCAGGAAAGCTGGGCCTCTTTCCCAGGCCGGCCCACCACGCCTCTGCAGTGCCTCGAGGTCTCCATTAACCAGCACTGGGCCTGCAGTGTGCAGTGTGTCAACTGGAGATAAGCAAATGGCAGCCTTTGTTGGGTTGTAATTGCCAGCTTTGCCACGTACTAGCCGTGTGACGATGAGCTCCATCAGGATTCCTATCTCTGAGCCTCAGTTTGCTCCTCATGTGAGAAGCCAGTAGATGACAAATACGTGGAGCTGGGTAATTTCAACCTTGGTCGACCTCACAGGGCAGGTGGGGTGTAGCCATAGGCTTTCTGGGACAATGCAGGGCTGGGCAGGAGTGGAAAGGGGCCAAACCATAGTCAAGGATGAGCCATTGTGCTGTGTTCCTGTTTCTTTAAGGTTTGGGGGCAAGACAAGGGGAACCTAGCTGCAGCCGTGTGGCTCCAGACGCCAGCAGGCCTGTCAAGGAGAGTGACTGAGAGGGCACAAAGGAGCAAAGACCACAGCGGCGGGTAGGGTGGGCACCCAGTGAGGCAGATGAAGCCACCCATTCATTGGGCTGCTACCTGGGCATCTTTGAGTGGGATAGGGACTCACTTTAGCACCCTGTCCTAGCACTCTCCCAAATTTTCTCTATTTTTGGTTCTCGCTGTGGCTGTGATAAGAAAAAAAAGAAAAAAAAGAAAGTGAGATAAAAGAGCACTGGACTTGCATTTAGACCAACTGGATGTTGGATTTGAGTTTTGATGTTAACTGTTCTATGAACTTGACTAGTAGACTTAACTGCTGTGCCTCAGTTTCCTCAACTGTAAAATGAGCATCGTAACACCAGCCCTGCTAACCTTCTGGTTTGCTGGGGAAACCACATACTTCACAATACACAGGCATATTTTGTAGGCTATGTGGGTGTTATCATAATTAGTCTTTTATTTTCTTGTGGGGCATTTTAAGGAAAAGTTAAATCAAAGTGGCTGTGGAGTCTGAACATTGGAAGATGTTCCTTGTCCTTGAGGGAACAAGGTCAAAGGAACGAGTAGCTGAGAACAAAGAGGGCGTTACAAGGGGCTCATTCCTTCCTTGATTTCTTGTATTAATGGACATCTATGTTTCCACTCAGGATTCCCACTCATTTGTCAGGTACAAGGCCAAGATACCAAAATAGCACTTGTGTAGAGCTGGAATTATTACTCCTCAATTGTTTCTGGGCTTTACTTCTTTCGCTCAACTCCACCTCTCTCAGAGTATCTGCAGACGTGTCAAGGATGTAATACAGACCGGGTGATGGTGCTCAGAAAGGTCCAAACATTACACATGAGACAAGAATTCTAGAGATGTTCAAGGCAGGGGTGCAAGGCCTGACTTTCCTGGCAAGCTGATCACCCAGTGCCAGCATCAGTCGTGGTGGGGGTGGGGGTGGGGGGGAGAAGTGTTCCCCACAGGCTGCAGGGGACCAGCTTATGTAGGAAAAGGAGGCCGACATGACAGATGTTTAACTTTAAATGATGAATTTAGAATACATTTCTGTACATGTGACAGATGTCATAGGTCAGCAGTTGGAAATTCATCACTTATCCTAATCAGAGTATTCTTTTTTTTATAAGCACACACAGGTTTTCTAATAGACACAACCATGGAGTTTCATGTTTTTGGTTAACAACTGCATCGAAATACTGTTGGGAACATGGAAAATGTCACTTTGAGAAGGCACAGTGAACCTTCAGGACAGGCACAGACTTTAGGGCCAACCTCAATTTTCTGTCATTTCTAGTTGTGTGGCCTTAGGCGAGTCAAGTAGCCTCCTAGGTCTCAGTTTCCTCATTTTCAAAGCGGAGGAAATTATACTGAAATTATATATTGTTCTGAGTAGTAAAGATAATGGGTGAAAAGAGCTGAACCCAGGTCCAACAGTGGTAGGAACTCAAAACCTGGAACCTTTACTTATTAGAAATAAAACAGTCCACATGGTATTTATAATTTAGCATTTTAAGCACTTGTCAGAGTTTTTTCCCTTCTTATATGGAGTATAATGGACAGATTTAGTAGCACTTCTATGATTTTGTTTACTTAGTATCTTAGCTGATTTCCCCTTGGTGCTCTGCCTTAGAAATTAAGCATAACATAAAAGTAATAAAATAAAAACAGTAGAATTTGAATTATATCCCAGCTAGTGGACTGCACATTCTACATGTAGAAATAATATACAAAACAACCTTAGGCAGTGGGTACCATTGTTGTCCCCACTTTGCAGCTAAGAGAATCTCATTGTGAAGAATTGGGGTCATTTGACCAGGAGGGTGAGGGGCAGAACTAGGAATGGAATGGGAGTTTTGTGATACCAGAGGCCACATTCTCAGTCACTAACGCATAGTGACTTTACTCAAAAGCAGACTGTTGTAACCGCGTACTTCAGAGCAGTTGTTAAGATTGCCAGGTATATTAATTGTTTCCACTGTCATGGCTCTGATTTGTGTTCAGTGGGGTAAGTCTGGGTGGTAGCATCCACTGAGCACCATGGGAGTGCAGAAGGGAATGGAAGACCATGAACTGGGGGGAAGGGGTTTTCAGGTGGAAGGAATAGAATGTGTAAAGATTCGGAGGCAAGGGGGCGCTGGTGCTCTCACAGAAATATACACAAAGCTGTATGACTGGAACACGTTGTGTATGTAGAGAAATGGCAAAAACCCCAACTCGTTCTGATAGACTTGCCAGCCGCCATCCCAGCTCACACCCAATGGAGTAACCGAGGAACCTGAACAGCCACTACTTACATAGGTATGGGCATGGCTGAAAGAAACCAACAAGCGTTGGGGACACACCCTGGGGCCAGCAGGAGAAGAAAGGAGGAGCTGTTACCACTCCTAGCACTGAAGGGGCAAGAGGAGGAAACACTTGTTAAAACCCAAGAATGCTACAGCTACGAGCATAAGAGAAGGTCTTAAGAGTTGGGGCTTTTGGTAAAGAAACACAGCTACTGCTGAGCCACAGCCTGGTAGGGAGATTCAGAGGAGGTGAGTTCACCTGGAAGGAAGCAGAAAATCCCGGCATGGCAGACATCAATCTTGTCTCCCAGTTATACTCCAGCCCCATTCACTGTCTGTACCACAGACAACAAATCTCATTCTACCAAGGTTCGCGCCAGTGTGCAGTGCAAACACACAATAAAGAAATAAATACAGCCCTAACTGGTTTGGCTCAGTGGATAGAGCATCCCAGGTTCGATTCTGGTCAAGGGCATGTACCTTGGTTGCGGACACATCCTCAGCAGGGAGCATGCAGGAGGCAGCTGATCGATGTTTCTCTCTCATCGATGTTTCTAACTCTCGATCCCTCTTCCCTCCTCTCTGTAAAATAATCAATAAAATGTATTTTTTTTTTTAAAAAGAAAGAAATACAAATTCAAAAATAGAATCCAGACCACAGAAAACATAAGTGAAAGGTCAAGTATGAGGAACGGAAGAAGAAAGCTGGATAATAAAACAAATATGTGGAGAATATTTGGACTTACATAATTGCCATTGTTGAGCCAGAAATATGGCTCTGAGCTTCCCGGTGGCCAAATTTTGAAGGAAGATGAGGTCAGTCACATAGTTTTCCTTTCAAAGAACTGAAAGCATACCAGTTTGCATTTAAAGTCAGATTTTTCCTAGACCTTAGCATGAAGAGGAATTTTCTCCATTGGGGCAGCATGATTTAAACAGACTGTGACCCTAAGACAACTCCTCTAGCAAATTCAGGTCCATGCCATACATCTGGCTCATATGTGCTGTTCACTTGCAGTGTTGAGTTCATGAGTGGTATTTAATGATGGTGTTTAAGCACTGCCTCTCACATGAGCCCCTATTCGTCAGGATTAGGGACCAGACTTTGTATATTTTTTTCTACCTCCAATCACCATACTAGTTTGAAATAGAATATTATGAAAATATTTTGAGCATTAAATCTTTTTTTCTGCCATTGTGAAAATAATTTTCTTACACACTGTGAAGAATAATTAGACCAGACATAGCCGACTCCGTAATCCTTTGAACGTATTCCTGGGATGCAGGTGCTCAGGAGTCCAAAATACAGTGGAGAGTTTCCACTGTCACAGGGATTTCAGAAGACAGCAGCACTGCCATCTCATGGTGCCCTGCACCCAGAAGGAAGGGAGCAATGACAAGTCACTCCAGTTCAACCTTAATGAAATGTTGTTGAGACCAGTTATGTTTAGCATTTGGGGGTGAAAGACCCCTTCAAAAAGATGATAAAAACTAAGGACTCTTTCCCCAGAAAAAAGCAAAGGCACACAATTTTGGTTTCAGGTTCAGGAAATTCACAAATTCCTGAAGCCCAACCCTGGACTCAATAGAGGCATATGAAAGCCTTGGTCTAATCTACGGTCTCACAACATCTTTCTAATCTTCTGGATGCTCTGTGGCCCCATTAGTGATAGAAACAAAGTGATACCCTGGGCATCAAGTTCACTGCATAGGGGATGTGAAGAGTGGGTAAGTTATATGACCGACCTTTCACTCCCCTCATCTCACACAAGTATTCTACAGATAGGACAAACTAAATGTGACAAACGGAATATTAACCAGCCATAAAAAGGAAGGAAATTCTGGCACATGCCACAACATGGATGGAGCTTAGGACATTTGTTAAGTGACATAAGCCAGTTACAAAAAGATAAATACTATATGATTCCACTTATATGAGGTTCCTAAAAAAGTCAAATGCGTAGAAATAGAAAGTAGAGTGGTGATTGCCGGGGGTTGTGGGGAGGGAGTGGGAGTTACTGTTTAATCAGCACAGAGTTTCAGTTTTGCAAGATGCAAAGCATTCTGGAGATGGATGGTGGTGATGGTTGCACAACAACATGAATGTACTTAATGCCACTGAACTATATGCGTAAAATGGTTAAGACGGTAAATTTTATCTTATGTGTATTTTACCACAATGAAAAAATATAAAACAAGAGTTTAAAGCACTGGAGCTTAAAGAATGCAGCCGGCAGCCTGAGGGGTGTGTGGGTGGGGAAGGCCTCGCTCACCTGCTAGCTTGGGTGGACTGTGGCCTGCCCAAATGAAAGAGGCTCTGGGAGTCAGCTCTTTCCACTGCCAGGTAGGCTCCCTGGGCTGTGATGAGCGGCCAGGGCATTGAAGACCAGCACCTGGAGCAACTTTGTTTGCATTGGAATGATTCTGCTAGGAACTTTGGACTTGTCGTTGCAGTGTTTTTATTTCTGTACTTGACCTTGTTATTGACATAAACTTTTCCTTTAAGACAATGGCTCATGACCATCTATTTCCTAGGGCTCTCCACGTAATTTCTAAAGAAAAACTGGCTGCATATATGATTAACCATGCAGGAACTCTTCATTTTATAGGACCCATCTTTTTTTATAACAGGAAGTAAATATGTGTTGCTAAGCTACTATGTCCACCAAAAAGATTCATATAGTAGATTCCATTGTACTCTTTGTGTTCTGCGAGAGTTGATGATTCCTCTATGTTAATTCAGACCTTTTGTTCTTGACCTCTTTCACCTAAAGTTAATTAGAGTTTGGCCATAGAGTACTTAGTGTAAACAGAAAAAAAAAAAAAAAGGCCTGAATCAAAATTTCCCATGAGAAAACACTGGGCTTCCTTAAACTTTTTCAAAGGAATTTGAAAAGCCCTATTGGCCCATATTTTTAGTTATCTATCTATCTATCTATCTATCTATCTATCTATCTATCTATCTATTATTCAGGGACCTTGCAAACATCTGATTTAATCTCATTATTGCAAATAAAAGAAGTGCAGCCTGCATAGGTAAGTTCAGGAGTTGCAAGTGCCTCTTTGAGACACTGGGGATGGGCATCAGTTCTTGACCCCTGAGAAGAATAAAGCCAGTAGAAACCATTTAACATGCCCCTTACAGGGTTTAGATCAGAGGAAAGGAAGAGCTGCATGTCAGTTACCCATTTCTCCAAGATGGAGATCTTAAAGCAAAATGGGTACCATTGTCAGTGTCAGATGCCATGACCCCGAGCAGTGCGAGGTCCTGATGTAATGAAATCATTTCATCTGTGTGCTTAATTTACACAAACTCAAATATGTACACATTTGAGTGAGAAGGGAGCCATTTACATAGAGCTGGCAATTAGGCCTGCCATTCCACCAGGGTCCCACAGGAAGACAGGAGGAGGGTACAGGAATTTGCTATTTCGAAACTGGGCTTTTTTACATGCTCTTGCGTAAACAACTCACCCTACTAAGTGTGATTCTAGCAGTTTTTAGCCCCATCCAGCATGGCTCCCACGTGCAACTCATCATCTTCATCTAGCGTTCAGTGGTTAGTTTCAACTCCAGTGCAGGAGCTGGCTGTGAGCTTCCTGAGAGATGGGATGTCCGTCTCCAATGTGGTTCACTAGTGTGGCTTTGCTCAGTTGAACAGGGGTCATGAAGATCTGAGAGACAAAAAAGCCATCAAGCTGTAGCATCTAGTATTATAAGATGGTTAAGGAGACAAGTCAAATATGTAGGTTATAGTGAGGACAAACAGCCCCTGACTTTGCCTGGAGGACCTGGACTCTGAGTGTGTGCCTATGAATTTTAACATGTGTTCTAACTTCCTGCCAAAGAGGTATCGATTCCTGATGAAAAGATATTTCCAAGAGTAATTTCAACTCTACATTTCAATATACTGACTTCTGACCCTAATTCCCATGGAAATTAGAATGGTTAAGAGCATGAACTTTGGTGCCAGATATCAAATTCCAAACTCCAGCTCCACCAAAAACTGACATTATTTCACTAAGCCTCAGTTTCCTCAAATGTAACAATAGTTCTTACCTAATAGGGTAGTTCTGTGGATTAAATAAGACAACCCATGTGAAGCACTCAGCACCTGCATTTAATAAGTAATGCAATAGATGTTTACTCTGATTGTTCAGGAAGCAAAAGCAATCCAATGCATTGGCTCTGTGCCACTGATTTGTGGGAAGAACAAAGGACTGGTTCTGTGCTTTGGATCCAAAGCAACGAAAAAAGTTTCAAAAACATATTTGTTTTTACTCTTTTGTATGTTGTGCTTTATATACCTAACTTCTAAACTATGGACATATACATATTACCTATGCATCTATCCTTTCATTATATTTGATGAATATTTGTTGAGCAGCTGCTATGTGCCAAGCTAGGTGCTGGGGCTGCAGTGGGAAGACAGTCACTGAATGGTGGGAGGAGAGAGACACAAACTGGTAGTTTACAGTCCAGCGGAGAGAATGGAGTGACAGGAGGCACCTGAAAGGGCTCAGGTGCAGAAAGTAGTGCATGAGTCCAGAGGAAAGGCATGGAGGTGCCAGACAGCAGGGGGCTGTGGGGCAATCCCAAGGAAGTCAGCTTGCCAGAGTGGAAAGTGCAAATCTGGGAATGGTGGGCAAAGAGGCTGGAAAGAGAACCTGATCCTAGAACCCTTCCATGTTTGGCCAGGGCCTTTGACCTTCATCCTGAAGGCTGTAGGGAGCTGTTGATTGAATATATATTTTCTTTGAGACAGAGCATTCTGTGTAGAGGCAAGAGTTGGGGAAGGAGACTACAGCAGCCATTGGAATGGGGGCCGATGAGGGGGCTGTGGGCAGTTTCCCTGGGGAGGAGGAGAGGCAGAGACACTGAGAAGTGAACAGTAGGTGAACTCAACAGGACTCGTGATTGCTGGGGCGGAACGTGAGGGGAAGGGAGGAGTCAAGGCTGACTCCCAGGTATCTAATTCAGGCAGCTGAGTGGATGGTGGTGCCACCAACTGAGATATCCTATATAATAAAAGGGTAATATGCAAGTCAACCGAACGGTGAAACAACCGGTCGCTATGATGCGTACTGACCACCGGGGGCAAATGCTCAATGCAGGAGCTGCCCTCTGGTGGTCAGTGTGCTCCCACAGAGGGAGCGCCGCTTAGCTAGAAGCTGGGCTCATGACTGGCGAGCGAAGCAGTGGTGGCAGGAGCCTCTCCCGTCTCTGCGGCAGTTGGACATCCCCCGAGGGCTCCTGGCGGGGCTGAGGGACTCCCCTGAGTGCACAAATTTCGTGCACCTCCAGTTTTTAGAATAAAAGAGGAAGAACATGTTTTGAAGCAGGAAGGTGATTTTGCTCCTTTTGGAAGAAATTTTAGTTATATACAGAACTCACAGTTGAGGAAGATAATGATTCGAATGTGTTTTTCTTTCATTACATCTGGAATTCAGTAATCAAAAAAATTATTTGTAATAACAAAATCCTCAGAAAGCATGTCTAAACAGGAAGTTTCACAGTCAAATACTCTCAGCCAAAACCAAGCAACATTTGAGCCCAAATGACTTTCTTTACTTAAGATAGGCTGGGAGAGAATCTTTTTTTGTGTGTGTATTAAATTATATCTTTTTATTTTTTAAAATTTATCTTTATTGTTGAAAGTGTTACAGATGTTCCCTTTGTCTTCCCTCCCCCCCCACCATGATCCCCTCCACCCTCCACCTGTCCCTCCCAAGCTTCACCATACTATTGTCTTTGCCTATTGTGTCAATAGGCTAAATAGGCTATGCATATAAGTTCCCCAGTTAATCTCTCCTAGGAGAGAATCTTAAAAAAAAAAAGACTGAGTAAAAGGGAGGCTATATCAAGGAAAACCACATATAGTAATACTAATTAAAAGATTTAGAAACCCTGACTTCAGGTATAGTCCACCTTTTCCCTGGCATTTAATTAATTGTATTCCAACCTCTTCCCCCCTCCCCCATTATCCTTTGATAGAGATTCTAGAATAAGCGGTGAATACAAAAAAAAAAAAAAAGAAAAAAAAAAGAAAAAAAAAAGTAGCCAATAGAAGGAAGAGGGAGAAATAGGGGCTTAGATATCCACAAACTGGTAATTCACCCACTTAAGTCAGGTGGAGGTTAATTACCAATAGGCAAGACTGAGGGGAGTTAAGAACCAATGTGGGGACCTATCCTCAAGATTAGCCAATTTGTGGACTCAAATCTGTGTGCTTCTTTGTGTGGGTTAGCAGCATGAACTGCCTCTCTGTTTTTTAAAATTTCATTTTTCTTGGATTTAGTTATTTTATTTTTGGGGTGCTCTGTATAGTCGTGAAAGATGGTATTTGGTTTCTACCCCAAATCCAGTTAAATAAGAAACTGAAAGTGGGAAGGAGTAGATGCATAATTTGCTGAAAATGGATCAGGGGTGCCATACTGGCATACAAAGGGCTTCTTAGAGTTATCTTTTGACAAAGTGCCTGGGGAGAGGCTGATGTCAGCCGAGAGAGGGCCGTGGGTGGGTGTCCCCAGGATGACTTCCTCTCTTCCCTCTCCCTGCCAGAGCGCCATCGTCCAAACCTGTAATCCCTGCCCAGGCAATTCCAGTTCTGGGTGTTTCTTAAGCAAATAGAGCAAATCATGCCAGTGTTAAGGGTTGCCACCTTTTATAAATTGTATGCCAGGGTAACTACTCCAAACTTTTTTCTCATGACTCAATATCACCGCCTTATCTGTGCCTTTGATTTCTCCGTCCTCCAGCTCCTTATAACACTCAGATCTATATTGTAGTTGCGCCTGTAATACCCCACTAATTAGCTACTTTGTAAAGTGGAGCACTTTCTGATTTATGTACTGTCACATTCTCCAATAGTGTGTCAGGTCTATGTCATACTGCCCAACTATATGGGAAGCTATTTGTGACTGGGATTTTGATTGCAATTACATTGATTCTATAGATCAATTTGGGAAGAACTAACATCTTACATATGTTGGGTTCGTGTACATGATATGTCCCTCTGTTTATTGAGTTCTTCTTTAACTTCTCACAATAATGTTACATAGTTTTCCGTGTAGACGTCTTGTTCACATTCTGTTAAATTTATTTCTAGGCAACTGGTTTTTTGAATCATATTGTAAATGTTACCATCTAAAAGCTTTCATTTTTATGAGACAGCATTTACCTGAGTTGGGTCTGTTAGCCTGGCTGCTGCCATGGTCTGAGAGGGACCAGCCAGCAGTCCCTATCCTGGTCCTGGTGTGGGTCACCATGGGCAGAGTTGAGCTTCAGACCTGCTGCTGCATGGGGACAAGGACTCCTGCTAAGCCTTACAGATCCATCACTTTAGGCCTCACCCAGCAACCTGGAACCTCTATTGGGGTCTCTTGTTATCTATCTATGTCTCTCTTCCTTTCTCTCTCAAATCAATAAAAACATATTCTCAAGTGAGGATTAAAAAAATGTTTTGTAATTTTTATTGTGGTTTATTCTTTGATTTAGGGTGAATTTTTAAAAATATTAATTTATTTTTAACTATTAGTTGCTTAATTTTTAAACATTTAGGAATTTTACTGTAGTCAGTAGATACACTCAGTGATTTCAGTAATTTGAAATTTGTTGAGAATTTATTTATGGAGAGCATAAGGCCAATTTTGTAGATGTTTCATGTATACTTGGAATGAATCAGTCATTTTTTGTTGGGTGGAGTGTTCTACATCAGTCAAATAAATCAAATTTGTTAATTTTGTTATTTGTATCTCCTGAATCCTTACTGATTTATTATTTTTTGCCAAATTTTCCCTCCCATATGCTAAAAGAGGTTTACTAAAGACTCCTACTATCACTATCTATTTCTTCCTTCAGTTTTTAAATTTTTGAATCTATATTATTTAGAATTATTATATTTTCCTGATGGATTTACATTTTTATTATTATGAATGTCTTTTACCTTTAATAATGTTTATTGCCTTAAAGTTTACTTTTATTTATAATAATGTGGTTATAATACATTTTTTTAAAGCATTTGTGTGGTTTATGTCTTTCATGTTTTACTTTCAATCTCTACATGATTAAGGGCTTTCAATGACATACTCATAGTAGGGTGTGTATCTTGTAGGCTGCATAGTTGTTTTGGATTTGCAGTTGTTCTTATGATTGTTATACAGACTGACAATATTTGTCTTTTAATTGAAGCTTTTATTCTTCTTATATTTAATGTAATTTCTGAGATTAACTTATATCTATCTTTTAAGTGTTTGCTTTCTTTATGGTCACATGTTTTTATTGTTCCTTTCCTCTCCGTTTTTGGCCACATTTTCTTTTAATCAAGTGTTTTTTAATATTTTACCTTTCCTATTAGTAGTCTGTTAGTTATTTATTCTTTTACCATTTTTTGGTTATTACTTTAGAAATTACAATATCATTCCTTGACTTATTTACATCTAGTAGAATTTATACTCTTATCACTTCCTGTTAAACAATGCTTCTTAAATAATAATTTAACTCATCTCCTCTTTTTGATTCTTTTTGTAATTGTCATGCATTTTAATTCTACATACATTTCTAATCTTTTTTGTTTCATTTTTCTTACATTTCTAATCTTACAAAATATTTTTATTGCTGCTGATACAATAAAAATTAATATGTCCCAAGTTTACCCTTTTTTATCTGACATTTTCCTTATGTAAAAGTTTTCATTAACATATAATTCTTTTTTTTATTGAGATAAAATTAACATATAACACTTATTAGTTTAAGGTATATAACATAATGAGCTTATGTTTGTATATATTGTGAAGCGAACAGCATAATCAGTACAATAAGACTAGTTAACATCCATCACCATATAATATTTCCTTTATTGAAAGTCTGTTGGCAATAAATTATGTCTTTGCCTAAAAATGCCTTTGTCTTCATTTTTGAAGGGCATTTTCAGTCAGTGGCATTTATTTTTTTTTCAGCACTTCAGAAACACCATTTCTTTGTTTTCTGGTCTTGTTGCTCCTCCGAAAGTAATGTGTTTCCTCTGGCTGCTTTTAATGCTTTTGTCTTTGTCTTTATTTTCATCAGTTTTATGTTGCTATACCAAGGTGTGGTTTTCTTTATGTTTATCCTACTTAGATTCTAGAGCATTTTAGGTTTTTCCTGGATGGCTTTGTGAAGTTTTGAAATATCTAAGATATTATCTCTTTATCTATTGCTTCTGCCCATTTTGTGTCTCCCCCCCTTTGGTGACAATTTCCATCTTGTCATCTATTTTCTTGAGCATACAAATTATAGTTATTTCAATTATTATTATTATACCGTTATTATTATTATTATTATTATTATTATTATTACTTTAAAGTCTGTCTCTGATACCTGCTGGAAGCAAACTCCAGCATCCCCCCTTCTTATTTAAGTACCTCCAATGTCAGGATTACCTATATGTCTATTTCTATTGCTTATTTATTTTTTGGTCTTATTTCTTTTCATGACTGGTAATTATTGGTTAAAGGCCAGACATTTTGTATAAAAATTGTAGGAAACTCTGGATGAAATAATCTTTCTCCAGAAGGATTACGCTATCTTCTAATCGGCCGTTAAAGGAAGGCTGTTTTGAGACTGAGCCGTGTCTTCCCAAGGCTCATCTGTGTTTGGTTTGATTCTCATCTATGTGGTGTGTACTTCCAGATGTCTCGACTAAGAGCTGAAGTATTTACCAGGGCAATCCCTTCCTGATACTTCTTCTTCTTCTTTTTTTTTTGTTTTTAATTGATTAAGGTATTACATATGTGTCCTTATGCCCCTTTGCCCCCCCTCCCCGCTCATGCCCTCACCCCTCCAGTGTCTGTGTCCATTGGTTAGGGCCTAACCGTTAGGCTTATATGCATGCATACAAGCCCTTTGGTTGATCTCTCCCCCTTCCCCCACCATCCCCTACCTTCCCTCTGAGGTTTGAGCATCTGATCGATGCTTCTCTGTCTCTGGATCTGTTTTTGTTCATCAGTTTATGTTATTCATTATAATCCACAAATGAGTGAGATCATGTGATACTTATCTTTCTCTGACTGACTTATTTCACTTAGCATAATGCTCTCTAGCTCCACCCATGCTGTTGCAAATGGTAGGAGTTCCTTTCTTTTTATAGCAGCATAATATTCCATTGTGTAGATGTACCACAGTTTTATAATCCATTCATCTGCTGATGGGCACTTAGGCTGTTTCCAAATCTTAGCTACTGTGAATTGTGCTGCTATGAACATAGGGCTGCATATATCCTTTCTGATTGGTGTTTCTAAGTTTCTTGGGATATATTCCTAGAAGTGGGATCACTGAGTCAAATGGGAGTTCCATTTTTAGTTTTTTGATGAAACTCCATACTGTTCTCCACAGTGGCTGCACCATCCTGATACTTCTTAAACTCCATTTTTTTTTACTTTCTTTAACTTTCAGTGTAGCTTAAAAATTTGGAAAGTGTCTCAAATGTAATTATCAAATGTTGGGCTCACTTTTCTGTACCTTCATTCTCTCGGGGCACTTGCCAACTCAATCCTAGCTGCCTGAGAATTATACTTGCCCAATTTTATTTTATTTTATTTTTTGTTTGTCCCCCTCACCCCAAATTTATATGATGGAACCTAATGTGATGGTGTTTGGAGGTGGGGACTTTGAGAAGTGAGGGGACTTAGGTCATGAGGGAGAAGCCCTCATAAATGGGATTAGTTTCTTATAAAAGAGGTCTCCGATGTGAGCTTACAGTGAGAAGATAGCCGCCAATGAGAAAGCAGGATCCCATCAGACACTGAATCTTCTGGTGCCATGATCTTGGCCTTCCCAGTCTCTGGAACCACAAGAAATAAATATTTACTGTTGATAAGCCATCCAGTCTATGATATTCTATTATATCAGCCCTAATGATCTAAGACGGGGGGGGGGGGGAACTTAGCCTTTTTTAGTTGGAAAAAGAATATATATATGCTTTTCAATTAAATTTATTGGGTTGACATTGGTTAACTAAAATTATATAGGTTTCAAATGTAGAATTCTATGATATATCATAGATACATTGGATATACTGCATTGTATGACCACCACCCAAAGTCAAATCTTCTTCTGTCACCATATATTTGACCCCCTTTACCCTTTGCTACCCCTTCCATCCCCCTTCCCTCTGGTAACCACATTGTTGTTTTTTTCTATGAGTTTTTGTTTGTTTTTCTTATTTGTTCATTTGCTGCTTTCAGTTTTATATCCCACATAAGAGTGGAATCGTACGGTTCTTGACTTTTTCTGTCTGACAGATATAATTGATATACAGCAATATGTTAGTTTCAGGTATACAACAGTGATTTTATATATATGTATGTATTATGAAATAATAACCACAGTAACTCTAGATCAGTGGTTCTCAACCTTCCTAATACCGTGACCCTTTAATACAGTTCCTCATGTTGTGGTGACCCCCAACCATAAAATTATTTTCGTTGCTACTTCAGAACTGTAATTTTGCTACTGTTATGAATCGTAATGTAAATATCTGATATGCAGGATGTATTTTCATTGTTACAAACTGAACATAATTAAAGCATAGTGACTAATCACAAAAACAATATGTAATTATATATGTGTTTTCTGATGGTCTTAGGCGACCCCTGTGAAAGGGTTGTTTGACCCCCAAAGGGGTTGCGACCCACAGGTTGAGAACCACTGCTTTAGATTAACATCCATCACCACATATAGTTATACACTTTGTTTTTCTTGTGGTAAAAACTTTTAAGATCTTAGAAACTTTCTTATAACTTTCAAATAAGCAATGCAGTATTATTAACTATAGTCACCGTGCTATACATTACATCCTCAGGACTTATTTATCTTATAACTGCAAATTTGTATCTTTTATATACTCCTCCCAATTTTAATTTTTGTCTCCTTAATCCTGTGGGATTGCAAAAAGGTCTGTTGATGTCCTGCTTCTTAACAGATGTCCTTCATCTAGTTTTTCATCTCCTTCTACCTCTCCACCAAGAATCCAGGGATGTCAAGGGGAAAAATTTGCATGAAAAATGTTGGGATTAACTCAAAGACTGTCTCTTTATTCTAGAATCTTGCTTTTTCATGTCCTGGTTGCCCAAGCAGCTCCTTCACGATCTCAAACAGTTCATTGTGCCTTCGTATTGTATTAACCTTTTCTAGTTGTTTTCTGTGGGAGTATTGGGCTGTTACCACCTATTACATCATAGCTGGAGAGTTAAATTATTAGAAGTGATAGTTTAATGTCAAATAATATGAATTTCTGTGTTAGTCACAATTCTCCAAAGAAACACAGGGCTGTTCTAATCAAGCTTCTGTCCAGAGTGTAATATGTAATTACCAAGTACAAACTCCTAATGTAGTTATCTGTGCCCATGTAATAGCCACTCTTCAGGGGTAAGCTGATAGATAGGAGAAATGGGTCCCTCCCCCGCAGCTTTTTCACAACACAGTGCCTTACTTATAGTAATGTAGCAGAATGAAAACAGCATAGTTACATCACTTTTAGTTTTGCAAATCTTGAGTGGATTAATTTGATTTATTAGTTTTAATTTTATCTTAAGATGGTGTAGATCTCCCAGTGTTGCTTATATGATTAATTGAGCTAAAGTGCATAAAGCTTCAGACACATAGCATGTGTTCATTAAAAGGGAAATATTTTTATAAGTAGTGTTTCATAGATATTTGTTGAGCAAATGAATGAATGTGTAAATAAATTAATAATTTAGGGAGAATGATGCTGCCAACCCCTAGTTTTGACGGGACAGGAAACAGCATAAAGAGATTGGGGACAGCACAGAGCAGCAAACCAAACTTTCGATGGGGCATGGGTAGTGCCAAGGATATTTCACAAACTTACCAAAAGGCCAAGAGGTAACTGTCAGAACATAGGGTATCAACTCCTGGTTGCTCTGTGGGCCTCTTTGAATCTGGGGGACTTCAGAATCATTTCTGCTTTCTATTACTTTAGCCCTCAAGTGAATGCTGAGAAAAGGGATCCTTTTCCTGTCACTTCAAACACATGCCAATTTGGCTTGCCATAAAGCAAAGTCAGTGATGATAAATGTTTTGGTAAAAACCTTTCTTCACATCATTTGAAAAACCCTAGACACCCAGAATAATAGAAACCTCTGAGTCCTAGAGCTGGAGAAACTTCGCAGATCATGCCCTGACTGGTTTGGCTCAGTGGATAGAGCGTCGGCCTGCGGACTGAAAGGTCCCAGGTTCGATTCCAGTCAAGGGCATGTACCTTGGTTGCGGGCACATTCCCAGTGGGGGGTGTGCAGGAGGCAGCTGATCGATGTTTCTCTCTCATCGATGTTTCTAACTCTCTATCCCTCTCCCTTCCTCTCTGTAAAAAATCAATAAAATATATTTAAAAAAAAAAAAAAAGAAACTTCGCAGATCAGTGCTCCCTTTTTCCATCCTCACTGAAATCCCGGGAGCGGAACGCCGGACTGTTGGTCACCCACTGCTGCCTGCTGGCTTGGCCGCCATGACCACTCTGCTTCATGGGGAGCCTGTTCCACACTGGCTCTCCAGGAACGGAGTTATTCCCAGAAGTGAGCTGAAGCTGGCTTTTTGATAATGTTCTTCTGTTGATCTTATGTTGGCTGGCCTTCTACGGTTCCATGGAATACTCCTAATTTTCCCCCCTAAAATGTATTTTTCAACCATTTGAAAATAGGCACCCATGGAAAAAGCACCAGATGAGGAATCGAAAGACTCAAATTGTAATCCAAGCTCCTCTATTACTAGGAATGTGACAGTGAACCCGAGGCTTTTATAGAGCAGGAGCCTGAGGCTTTAAAATTAAGCACATTGCTCAAGGTCACACAATGCTACATGGTGGACTTGGACTGCGAGTCCAGCTATGGCGATGCCGAAGCTCAAGCTCTTATATATTATGTTATTTGTCATCTGTGTGCTACTGTTGGTTTCTGAACCTGTGGTCAATTAAACTTCACTCTTTCCTCTCCCATGAATTTTGATTGTCAGATGTTCTCCATTTGGAACTTATGTAATTCTATCTATCTATCTATCTATCTATCTATCTATCTATCTATCTATCTATCGAATAGATAGATCTGTCATCTGTCACCATCAATCTATCTATCTGTCATCATTTGTTATCTACTTATCAATTTATTTTCACTTAAAAGTATAACAGTAGCCTTCCCTGTTAAATCTAAAATGGAGGTGTTGACCATCATTGCAGTATGTCAAGATAATTATTGGTTTTTATCATATACTAGAGGCCCAGTGCATGAATTTGTGCCTGGGTGGGGTCTGTTCGGCCTGCCCCAACTCAGCCAATCAGGCCGGGCCGGCTGGCCAGGGCGAGGGGCCATGGGTGGTTGGCTGGCTGGCCCAGGCCCCTGGTTGAACTCCTGGTTGAACTCCTGGTTGAACTCCCAGTCGAGGGGACAATTTGCATATTAGCCTTTTATTATATAGGATCATCTCCCATTGAACTTTGAGTTATCCACAAGTCTGACAATTTCCAAAGTTGAAAAAAGACATTGCTGAAATTTTTAATGGAATTATATGAGGCAGAGTCATATGACAGGCCACTGGCAACTTCAACCAGTTGTGAACATATCCAACTATCCTACTATTTTAATCACATATTTTCAATTTGACCACAATGACATCCCAACAGACTTAATCTAATTTCCCTATTGAATATGTTTGATGGTTTGGTATCATAACCTTAGTTAACCCATGTTGGCTCCATGGGGTCACAGCATTCTTTTCTAAGTGGTTCACAAACCATCTAGTATTTAGTAATTATTTTCTAGAATTTTGCCAAGGTTTGAAATTAAAAATTTACTTTGACCAAACTAGAGTTCCCAGAATCTAGGCTTTCTCTAGTTTCACATTAAAAAACTATTTTTCAGTCTTCTGGCACATCTTTTTTCTTCATGTCCTCTCCCCATTCTTCCTGCCCCCCCCCCCCCCCCCCATTAAGATTGCTGATGGTGGTTGCAAATTAGATCTCTGAGTCTTTAAGTATTATATTGGACAAAGAAGTATATCTAGAGTTCTAGACCTAAATTCCTACCTATTACATCATTTGCTAGTTGTGTGACCTGCAGTAAATTATTTAGTCCATGTGGCCTGTTTCCTTATCTGTAAATGGGAATAAAACTTCACAGGGGTTTGAAAGGATTACATGAGTTGGGAAAGTGTCTAGAGTAGTATAAGTTTAAAAAATCTGAATTTTCCTTAATGCTTTATCTAGCTTAGATTTCAATGTATCCTTTACATTTTAAAGTGTTCTTTCAAATTTTGAGACTTCTTTTTTTTTTTTTTTTTTTTTCTGGAGAAGACAAAAACAAAGCAAAACAAAACAAACAACAAAAACAAGAACTTTTATGAAATGTAAGATGGTGTAGAGCACTGGACTGGGAGTAACACGAGCTGTCATTTGTCAGGAAGGTATTTCATTAACTTGTTGTGTGACCGGGAGCAAGTCATGCAATCACTCTGGGTTTTATTTTCGTCTGTGTAATGAGAGGGAAGGACTGGGTGATTTTTCAGTTCTAGTCCTTACCTCTAAGTGCCATGAATCTAATTTTGCCTTTTGCCATGTCCTTGAACTATATAACCTTATTCCTGTAGAGGGGTCTATCCTTTTAGTTAGTCCTTGATCCACTTTGTGAATAAATCTCAGAAATTTAAAAAATCCTGAGCAGACCCCTTGCCGCACAAAAGGCTTCTGAGCTGAACCCCTTTCATCAGTGGGTTGACACGGGTTATTAGACCAAATAAGCCCAAATTAGGATGACAAACCTGCTGTCCTTTATTCTATTTATTATTCACTGATGTGAATTATCCAGGATTTGATTTTACCATTAGTCTCATGATTGAGAATTGATGGCGTAATAATGCTATGTCAACATATAGAGATGTAATAGAAATAATGGAAATAATTATGTGGCACTCTCCAAACTAAAGTGTATTTTGATAAATGAGAATGGATTTAAGATGTAAAATACAGCAATTACTCTTTGCCCTAGAATGCTGAAAGAAGCCTTTGGATCTACACAGGAAGTAGCTATTCATCAGTCGTGATTAATTTGGAAAAGAAATCACATTCTTTGTGTCTAAAATATTAATAATAAGAATTTTGTTTTTATTGTGTTTTTTCTCTACACTAGGGACATTAACTAAAATTTACAGAAAGTGTCTTCTGATCACAAGATAATAGAGATGTTTGCTCCTCTTTTCAGGGCAGATTTTACCAGATAAATATTATTCATTCATTTGCATTATATACACATTAATTTATTTAAGAAACTAGGGGCCCGGTGCACGAAATTCGTGCACTGGGTGTGTGTGTGTGTGTGGGGGGAGTGTCCCTCAGCCCAGCCTGCCCCCTCTCACATACTGGGAACCCTCAGGCGTTGATCCCCATCACCCTCCAATCGCAGGATCAGCCCCTTGCCCAGGCCTGACGCCTCTGGCAGAGGTGTCAGGCCTGGGCAGGGGACCCTCATTTCCCCCCATCACTGGTTCTGCCCCCAGCCCAGGCCTGATGCCTCTGGCCCAGGCATCAGGCCTGGGCAGGGGACCCGCAGACCCCTCCGATTGCTGGCTCTGCCCCTTGCCCAGGCCTGATGCCTCAGCCAGAGGCGTAGACCCCCATCACCCTCTGATCACCTGATCGGCTCCTTGCCCAGGCCTGACGCCTCCGCCAGAGGTGTCAGGCTTGGACAGGGGACCCCCATCTCCCCCCGATCACTGGCTCTGGCCCCCGCCCAGGCCTGAGGCCTCTGGCCCAGGAATCATGCCTGGGCAGGGAACCCCCATCTCCCTCTGATCGCTTGCTCCACCCCCCGCCCAAGCCTGACGCCTCTGACCCAGGCTTCAGGCCTGGGCAAGGGGACCATCATATCCCCCCAATCCCCGGCTTAGCCCTCCGCCCAGGCCTGATGCCTCGGCCAGAAGAGTTGACCCTCATCACCCTCCAATCACCAATCACCGGATCGGCCCCTTGACCAGGCCTGAGGCCTCCGGCAGAGGTGTCAGGCCTGGGCAGGGGACCCCCAGCTCCCCGCGGTTGCAGGCTCCTCCCCTGCCCAGGCCTAACGCCTCTGGCTGAGGCGTCCGGCCCGGGCAGCGGGGACCCGCAGCTGCAGCGGCCCCGCGACTGTGGGCTCCGCTTTAGGCCCAGGCAAGGGACCCCTAGCTCCCGGGACTGCCAGCTTCGACCGTGTCCAGCTCCCATCGCTGGCTCCACCCCTACTTCCTGCTATCACTGGCCAGGGCAGCAAAGGCGCCTGATTCTCCGCCTTTGCCCTGCCCCGCAGCTCTTAGCTCCCCCCTGGGTTTCTGATCACTGTCAGTGGCAGGGGGCTTCTTCCTGCTTTCCCTTTCGCCTCCCTGCATTGTGCCTACATATGCAAATTAAACGCCATCTTGTTGGCAGTTAACTGCCAATCTTAGTTGGCAGTTAACTGCCAATCATAGTTGGCAGTTAATTTGCATATAGCCCTGATTAGCCAATGAAAAGGGTATCGTCGTAAGCCAATTACCATTTTTCTCTTTTATTAGTGTTGATATTTCAAACACTTATTGTATGCTAGGCCACATGTGGGCTCAGTAAAGAATCGGGAGGGGTGGGGGCGCCTACCCGGTTTCTCCAGTGGTTAGAGCATCGGCCCCCAGACTGAAGAGTGAGGTTTTGATTCTGGTCAAGGGCATGTACCTCGGTTGCAGGCTGGATCCCAGCCCTGGTCGGAGCGCATGCAGGAGGCAACCAGTACATGTGTCTATCTCACGTTGATGTTTTTCTCTGTCTCTCCTCCTCCCTTCCACTCTCTCTCTCTAAAAACAAACAAACAAACAAACAAACAAACAAACAAAAAACCCACCAACCAAACAAAAAATCAGTGGAGGGGAAGGGGCGGCGGCCGCAAAGATGGCAAGAAGCAGCCCCTGAAGCCCAAGGAGACGGACGAGGAAGATCAGGCATTCAAACGGAGGCAAAGGAAGGGGCAGAAGGAACTTGCAGGGGCGATTAAGAAATCTGGCAAAAAGTAAATTGTTCCTTGTGCCTGGAGCAAGCGTGATCCTTAATTCCATTCCTGTTTTAATATCTGGATTCTCTGTCATAACATCTCTTGCTACCTATAGCTAAAAGGAAGTGTTGTCTTGGAGGCTGTTTTACATTTAAAAATAAGCTTTTGTAATAATAATAATAATAATAATAATAATAATAATAATAATAATAATGCATTGGCTCATCTCTTCAGTTCTTCTCATTCTGCCATTTCAACCTTAGCTGACCTTAGTGTGGTCAGAGTAAACCTAGCTCAGAATCCTATCAAAGTGTGTTCTTCAGCCTTTGTTCTATCTAATATTCTGTATCCCTTGGAATTAAACCAATTCACTTGGAAAAAAAAAAAAAGGAAAGAATATCCTCGGGTGAGGATTAACTATATATATGAATTGAGGGGGTGACCTTGTTTTAGAGAGGTCTTAATCAGGGGAGATTTGCCGAAGTTTACAGAAGAGAGTGCAGTAACGGCCGCTAGACAGTGGGTTCTGGACTTTGCACTTTCCTGAAGCCCTTTCAAGAGTCTTGCTCTTCTGTTAGTCTCTCTCTCTCTCTCTCTCTGCATTTTAACCTCTTAGCTTTATCATCCAAATGTGTTGTATTTTACATTCTAAAAATGAACAACAAACCCCTCCTAACTCATCAGGATTACCCTATGCTTCCATTCCTCGTGAAAGAGCTGTCTGCAAAAGCTGCCTTCACTTTACCTCCCTTTCAACGGACTCTGGTTCAACTTTCCCTCCTCAATCCCACAAAACTGCTCTTGATAAGCTCACTAATGACTTCCAAGTTACTAAATCCAATGGATTCTTAAACATTTTTAATCTTACTTGACCTCTTAGCAGCATTTGAACCAGGTGATATTTCTTCTTGAAATACTCTTTCCCTTTGAAAACATACTCTGGTTTCCCTTGTGCCTGTGGCAAGTCTTTCTATTCCCCTCTGATGGTTCCTGTATAGCCTTGAAATGCTGATATCCTCATGGCTTGTTGTTGGACCCCCCTGTCTTGTCTCCTCTCCTCGCTTCTCCTTTTCTTTTCTCCCTCTCCTCTCTCTCTTTCTTCTGAAGTAACCTCATCCTTTCTTATGATGTCAATATTCCCTATATGCTGAAGAGTCTCAAATTTATATCTGCAGCCCAGGGCTCTTATTTGAGTTCCAGATGTAAATATTGCACTGTCTCCTTGATAGTGTTATTTGAATGTCTTTTAGACTTAGCATCTCAAAATATGAGCTCTAGATCTCCCTCCATAAATCTCCCTCTACAGGTTTCTTTGTCTCAGTGAACTATATTTTCACTAGAGGCCTGGTGCACGAAATTCATGCACTGGTGGTGGTGGTGGTGGGGTTCCCTCAGCCCAGCTTGCACCCTCTTGTAGTCGGGAGCCCTTGGGGGACGTCTAACTGCTGGCTTAGGCCCGCTCCCGTAAGCCGAAAGTCGGACATTCTTCTCGCAGTCTGGTACCCGTCGCTCCTTACCGCCCGCCTGCTTGCTGCTCCTTACTGTTTGGCTTGCTGCTCCTTAGCGCTGCCATGGAGGCGGGAGAAGCTCCCACTACCACCACTGCACTCGCCAGCTGTGAGCCCAGCTTCTGGCTGAGTGGCACTGCCCCTGTGGGATTGCACTGACCACTAGGGGGCAGCTCCTGCATTGAGCATCTGCCCCCTGGTGGTCAGTGTGCATCACAGCAACCGGTCATTCTGGTCATTCTGCCATAATGGTTGCTTAGGCTTTTACTACATAGATATGCCTAGGTGATCAAGGATACCTCTGGCCTACTCCTCCTCCTCTCTGAACTCTAGTATCATATCTTACAGGCACCTCAAATTCAACATGTCCAAAACCACTATATTGATTTCCATTCTTTCTACCATTACTCTGCTCTCAAGAATATTCAAAGCAAAACATATTTTAAAATGCACATACACAGAAAGAAAGAAGGAAAATAGGAAAGAAGGGAGGGAGAAAGGAAGGAGGAAGGAAGGATGAAAAATAAATCCAAAGCCACTTGGTTCTGCTTCACAAACATCTACTATGCTATTAAAGTCAGAACCTGGTGCTAAGTTTTGGCTCCTCCCTTTTCTTCATCCCTTATATCAAAGCCTTGCAAAAAAAATTCACTTCCACTTCTAGCCATTATGCATTAACAGAGAATAAATTCACATTCCATCTTGCAAACTGAAAAACTGGGCAAAATATATGAAATAATTTTCAGGGAATTGGAAAACTGGTTGATTGAACAACAGATGGTACAGGATAATGATCCCCAAGAAAAGGGAAACAAAGAATGTAAGCCCTACAAGTAAAATCCCAAGCTCTTCCCAAGCATGTTAATATTTTGCATTTTTTGTGTGTGCTCTGGTCTATTGTCTGTCTCCCTTCACTGGAATATGAAATCCAGGAAAGGCAGGGATTTGGCTCTCTAGTTGAGCACGTAACCCCGTTGTAATGAGTGCCTAGCCCATTGTAAGCACCCAATAAATTTTCTGGATGAGATAAATAAATGAGTGAATCTTTGATAACTTCTGCTCCCTCACTAGCCAAGTCCTATCTATTCCACCTCTTAATTACATCTCAAATCCATCCACTGCTCTCCAGCTCCACTGCTATAACTCTGATCCCCTATACCATCATATCTCCCCTGTACTAATATTATACCTTCCTAGGTGGTCTTCTTACTTAGACTCCTGTTTTCCTCCAGTCACATCTCCCAAATTGCTTATTTAAAATGTAACCGTCATCCTGTCACTCTATATTAAAACATATCAGTGGTTTCTGCACTTTGAATAATCCAAACTCTTTACAAGGGGATGGTCAGCTACAAACTCTCTACCCTGCCTCCTCCTATTCAGCAGACCCTGGGATCCATGAAACACAATTTAAAAACCAGTGAGCTAGATGATTGCTGCTGTACTTTTAGCTCTTGGGTGCTATGCTATGATGCTTAGGCTTGTATTTTCCACAATCTAAATTATCCATTAAACCATAATTGATAAAAGTTACATGTAAGTTTAACAATTCTAAGCATCACGACAAGTACAAGTAGAACAGAGTGTCTCATTGCTAACGGGGAAAATGAGGGTTGGGCTGTAAGAATTTATCAGTGTCACTCTGGTAGCCTCAAGGGAGAGGAACATCTCATTCCCAATACTGATCTTGGTTTTTCACGCATAGCAATTACGAAAGCCAATTTCTTAGTCTACCAGCATTTGCTAAAAGTATCATGTGATGGCATGCAAACAGCTCTGCTTTGATTCTATGTCAACAAGGCAATGCTTTGCTTTGTGTCTTTGGCTTCTAGGGTGGACTGAATCATTCCAAACACCGTGTTCAATTCAAATGCATGTCCTTGCTTTTCAGGCCATTTTTATCTCTCTCTGTAATTTAACATATTCTCCCAGTTCATGAATCACCCTCTTGTGGACTTAATTAGTGGGAATTAATTTACCCACCATTGAACAGAGTGAACAGACCAAATGCATTCGTGGTCCTGCAAATTTGAGGACCAGACGAGAGCATGAACATCTCACCACAGAATAGGCCCCCTTTGATGAAGAAAGGATGTCATGGCAGAATAGGGTCAAACACAGTGATATATTGGCTCAGGAAAATTAGAAAGAGGCAACAATTCCAGGCCATGGTGTCAGAGATGGAAGGGAGAGAAGGAGAAGAAAGTAATTGCAATAATCCTATATAATAAAAGCCTAATATGCTAAGTGTCCAACTGTTCAACTGTTCAACTAGTCGCTATGATGCGCACTGACCACCAGGGGGGCAGGCACTCTGACTGGTAGGTTAGCTTGCTGCTGGGGTCAGGCCGATTGGGACTGGGTGAGACAGGCTGGACATGCCCTGGAGCCCTCCCTCAACGACCAGCTCTGATCGTTACACTGGTGAGGTCCCTGGGCCTGGCCTGCACCCTCTCTCAATCCAGGACCCCTTGGGGGATGTCAGAGAACTGGTTTTGGCCCGACCCCCACAGGCCAGGCTAAGGGATTCCACCAGTGCACGAATCCATGCACCAGGCCTCTAGTAGTTAATATAATTGATATGATCCAGTTCATGTACATGGAGAGACAAATAAGATCACATTTCATCTTTTTTTTTTTTTGAAATCAATACCTTCTCTACTCCCCACATACCTAGATGAGTAGGAAATGCATCTCTCTCTCTTAGCTCCTCCCTCTCCATTAAATGGCCAATAATGTATAGGGTCTTATTTGTACCTCTCTTATTATATTGTGCTCAGAACCCAGCTGCCTCTTGAGGCTGGAGGAACCCCTTACTGAGTTCCAAGAACACTTTATTTTTGCTAATTCTATTCCAAAATTTGTGTTGTGTCTGGGTGTTGGTTTTACGGAAGGCACACAGTTGTTCTTTAAAGGGTAAAGGGATTTGACTCTTGTTATACCTGTCCTTCCCTGGGGCCAAACAGCGCTCGTCCCAACCCCCAACACACACACAAACTCCCACCCCAAACTGGCCTGCTCCCAAAGTTCTACTTTTATTTTTTAAAATATATTTTTATTGATTTCAGAGAGGAAGGGAGAGGGAGAGAGAGATAGAAACATCAATGATGAGACAGAATCATTGATTGGCTGCCTTCTGCACACCCCACACTGGGGACTGAGCCTGCAACCTGGCGTATGCCCTAACTGGGAATTGAACTGTGACCTCCTGGTTCATAAGTCAATGCTCAACCACTGAGCCACGCAAGCTGGGTGTAAAGTTCTACTTTTAAAATCCATTCTCTTTACTGCCAATTTCCTGCGTGCTAGAAACCTTGAGAGGGCTGGCTTGGGACAGACTCCAGCATCCACTGCCATGTGAACCCCGAGTGGCCACTACCCTGAGGTCATTAACTTGCTCCCTTCCAGAAACAAGAAGAGCCTGCCCAGGAGACGTGTTCTTACTTCCACTTTTAGAGCCACAGGAAGTCCATTTTTGGAAGATTTCCAATACATTTGTCCCTAATTTCACCCTCAGGGGTTCAGAAATGTTGAGATCTAGTCTTATAGCGCCCCACTCAAAATTTTTGTTTTAATAATTTAAAAATACCTTGCTCCTTGGTGTGTGTGTGTGTGTGTGTGTGTGTGTGTGTGTGTGTGTTTTAAAAATCTTATTACACAATTACACAAGAGGCTAAACTACTGGCCTTAAGTACTGGACACGCCACACTCTGGCTATGTATGGTGAAAAGATGGTGTGTGTGTGTGTGTGGGGGGGAGGTGTGAATGAGAGAGAGAGAGAGAGAGAGAGAGAGAGAGAGAGAGAATGTACATGCCTGCAAAAACACACAGGCAGGGAGAGGCTGCTGCAGGAGTCCCTGCAGGTCTAGGTACTGAGTGGCAAGGGAGGGTGAGGGAGTAGGGTTCGTGGATATGCAGGGGTGCCATCCACAGTGACAGAAACTCAAGAACAGAATCCCAGTGGGGAGTGATGAGAGTCCATGTGGCGTAGTAGCTAAGAATGTGGATTCTGGAGCCAGACTAAAGAGCAGGGCTTAGAAACCTGTCCTGCTAATTAAACTATGTGACCTCAGTTTATCATGTGTTAATGGTGGATGATGATGATAGATATTTAAAAAATAGACATTGGAGAAACCAAGATGGTGGCATAGGTAAACACCGGAAATTGCTGCCTCGCACAACCACTTCAAAAATACAACTAAAAGACAAAACAGACATCATCTGAACCACAGGAAGGCTGGCTGAGTGGAAATTCTACAACTAGAAG